>NC_090923.1:1233848334-1234208037 GCF_040938575.1 Ambystoma mexicanum | reverse complement strand
TTAGGGTGGGATTCCTTTCTGTCCCCTCTTTTCCTTTCTACTTCTTGCCCTCCTCCTGCTTATGAAAAGTTATGTTGTCTTTATGAGGCCCTCTGGGAGAAACCCATAGGTGAACAGAAACTTCAAACTTTACAAGATCTGACATCTTGTAATCAGCCAAGTGCTGGTTCAGCTCAGGGTTACATGAAACAAGGATATGAATGCACTGAAAGGATTATACTAGACAGTACTAAGACACCATCTATGTTCTTATGAGAGTCCCTAAAAAGTAGTCCACTGCACACACTCCTTTTTCTTACCTCTGAAACGTATTAAGAATAGTACCCCAATCCTCCCAAACCTATGGATGAATACCTCTTTCATTCTTGCAGACACCATCTAGCTAACCACTCTTAGGGAGTCTGCTGAGGAGATAGGCAGCCTGACCATCCACACTCAATTTATAGATTTGACAAGCAAATAACAAGCCAATCCAAGACATCATTATTTTCATCATGGATACTCATCAGGTCCTTGGAGACTTTGGGAATAGGAGAGGACCTGAAGGCATCCCCAGTACCTATCCTAGAAACATAAGAGTTATTGGACACATCAATCGTTTTCCTTTCTGGTTGGTAGGCTTGCGCATAGTCCTTCTGTAAATCCTGGATCTTTTTTCTTTTAACTTTTCATAATTTCCAAATGTTTTAATTCAAATTACAGATTTTTGTCTCCATTTTATCAAGATCTCTGCTCTTAATCTGTGCTTCCTTTTCAGTTTTTAGGAGGACCTCAGCACAGGATGATACAGAGGTACGAGGGCATGAATGGGCCAAATTGGGGGAGGCCTTATCGCCAGCTACCTACGAAGACGGTTCTTCAGATTGAAAATCAAGGGTATTTTATATCAAATCAGCATTGGCCCCATACATGTTGAGGCCCCTGCCCTTACACAGTTCTGTAAATCTATCAATCTTGAATAGGGCCCAGGCCTGTGCTGTCAACGTTTCCATATTTCTAAGTCACTTACTTTAGTTGCAGTTGCACTAAATGCAGGTAGGCGTGGATCTGTAGGTTAACAGCTCTGTGATTGCTTCACTGAGTCTGTGCTCTGGTTGTCCCACCAGGCTGCCTCCACTTGTTAGAGTAGTTTTTCCGCAACACTTTGGTGAAGGATGTAGGAACACTTATCTTAAATGAGTATAGCGTGACCACCAGGGATAATCCAAACTCTCTCGATTGGGTAATGTGGCAGATTAATCGGACTTCACTCAGGTGAGTGAAGAAGGACTCTAGGTAGATACAGTTAGGTCGAATAGATTACATTAAAGAGGGCACTAGACAGATATACTGAAAATATGTGCACTATATTTTAAGGTTACTACACATAAAATCACATGAAGTTCAAATACGTAGTTCATATAGATATACTTGAAACAGTACATTAAGAAAAATGTAAAGGGCCATAGGACAGACCCTTCCCACTTCTATAGCCAGAGTTTGGACTAATCCCATGCTGGATGTCAATGCCAATGAAGGAAGAGAACAAAAGGGATGCCCACAGACAATTAAATGCATACATATATCCTGGAACCATCAGGCAGTAGATGGGTTGAACATATGGTTCACAACAACCGCAAACACCGACAGGTAGAGACCATACACATAGTGTAATAGACAGATGGGTAAAAGGGTTAGACAATTAGAAACCAGTCCCAGAGGCCCACCCAAAGATCATGTAAAGTTTGATACACAATACAGGACCTGAATCTATAGGTCTAGATATAAATAGAAACACAATTACAAAATGAGTTTTGAGTCCAGTGTTATCCTATGGTAAAGGAGTGAGCTATAGCGACTGGTTACATTAAATTGCCTAATAAATCATTGATACCATCTACCATCACAGTTCTTGGTAGAAGCTCTGGTGACCAAAGAGAGATAAAAGGGGATATAAGAAATTGATTTTCATGTAAGTACCTGTTTTCAGTCACTTAATAAGAGTATAGAATTTTCAAAATAATTTGTCGATGGGAAATAAGTGAACAAAATCCATAGGCAAGTTGGGGTTATAGGTTAAAGCAAGGTAACTACCAGTTCTACCCCTTCCGTATGTTTTAATTGGGTGCCAACTAGTTTGGTGGCATTTTTCATCAGGCGCGCACAATTTTCATTCATTTAATAAAGTTATTTTATGAACCAGGGAGCCCTAATTTAACAATATTGGTTCCCTACAATCTCCCTCCACTTTCACGACACGGAACGGACTGGAATGCGTGGGTCTATTTATTGATAAAATAGAAGAACAAGTTACTTACCCCTGGTAACGTTCTTTCGATTGGATGTTCCTCCCATGTATTCCTTATTCAGAGAGCGCTGTGTCGGCGAGTTGATGTCCCTCGAGGGCATCCGTTCGAGATCATCATCAGTATAAGTAGTGCACGCAATGCCCGTTGTTTTCAATTCTGTTTTTCCCCTCGGGGGCCTCCGTTCGACGGTCGACATCATCATCAGTATTTGTTTTTCCACCTCACCAGGCATACCATAGACCGTAGGCTCACAGAAAGCGTAAGTGTAATAACACGTAAATTGTACGGCAGGGTAGGATGGGAGGGGCGACAAGGAATACGTGGAAGGAAATACAAATTGAAAGAACATTACCAGGGGTAAGTCACTTGTTTTTCGAATGGATTGTGTCCTCCCACGTATTCCTCATCTTATGATAGACTCCCAAAGCAGTAATAATTTGGAGGTGGGAGTACCAATTAAATTTAGATCTAAAGACTTTAGATCCGGACTGAATGAAGGACCGCTTTCGCAAGTTGTTCTCCCTGACTGGAAGATGAATCCAGACATTAATGTCTTACGAAGGTATGGATGGACGACCAAGTGGCCGCTGAACAAATATCATTGATTGGTATACCTCTTTGAAGAGTAGCAGAGGTTGCCATGCCCCTTGTGGAATGCGACTTTCAGTCTTTTGGCGGGTCTTTGCCCACTAATCTCTAGCATCCTCCAGTAGCCAGTAAGATCCATTTGGATTTGGTTTGTTTAGTAACCGCAAGGCCCAATTTGGGACCAGTATAGCCAATGAATAATTGGTCATCTTAGTGAAATGTAGCCATTCTGGATATATAAAAACAGAGCCCTTTTTGATTCCAATCTATGCAACCTCTCCTACTCCTTTCCTGCATGAGGAGGTGGATAGAAAGTTGGTAATGTAATTTTTTGTGACAAGTGGAAGTCGGAGACTACCTTCAGTAAAAAGGAAGGTTTTACCTTGAGAATTACCTTGGGCCTCATTACGAGTCCAGCGGTAGCCATGCCGGAAATACCATTCCACCTCCATGATTGCTGGAATCACTGGGGCATTACAACCCCGGTGACCCGTTAATTCCGGAGGTGGAAATTCTGTAAATCCCCATTCACATGGAGATGGGGACAACGGAAACACTGGTTCTGTCTATAACAGCGCTGGTGTTTCCATTTCCGGCCTGCAGGCGGGTGGCATTACTCCTGCTAGGTCAGACCTGGCGGGAGTGACACCTCCCGCCTGCAGAACTCAGAATCAGCCGGTCCGGAAATAATGGTGGTGGCGGATTTACGGACCATTGTTTCCGGACCGGCCGACTCATAATGAGGCCCCTTGTCTTTATGGAATACCGTATGTGCGGGTATGCAGGAAAGGGCCTGCAACTCGCTGATGCAGGGGGCTGACGTTATTGGAATAGGCAAAACAGTTTTAAATGTCAAGAGCCTTAACGGGCATGAGTGTAAAGGCTCAAAGGGAATGCATGTTAATAACTTTAACACTAGATTGAGGTCCCATACAGGGACATTCAATGGTACTGGTGGATATACATTAGTAAGGTCTTTCAAGAATTGAACAATCAGAGGGATCTTAAAATATGAATCCTCCTCTGAAGAGGGCTTGAGAATGGAAAGCGCCGCTAGGTAACCCTTAATTGTTCCAATCTGGAGCCCCAGATTTGCCAAATGTAACAGTACCGTAGGTGTGTCACATAGAAAGGGATACACATTCTTATCCCTGCACCAGTTGCTGGACTTATTCCAACGACAACGGTACAAATATTTTGTTGCTGGCCTTTAGTCAAAAGCAAAAATCTCCATTACGTCATCTGGTAGGTCCCAATGCTTGTATCTCAGTCTTTCAGAAACCATGCGTGAAGGCTAAGTGTCTTGACCTCTGGGTGGAGAACCCGACTAGCCTCTTGCGAGAGAAGATCCTCTATTCGTGGAAGATGTATTGGAGGGAAGATGGACATGTGCAGAAGGTCCGGGTACCACATCCTCCTGGCCTAATCCGGGGCAATGAGAATCATGGGTTTCCCAAACTTTCAGAATCGCCTGATCATGTGAAGAATGACAGGGACTGGAGGGAACGCGTACAGGAGTGGAAACTCCCAGTCCACCACAAACGTGTCCCCTAGGACTTCTCGTGGAGCAAATTCCCTTGAGCAAAACAGGTCGCACTTCCGGTGGACACTGGTCGCGAACAGATCCACTTAAGAGGTTCCCCAAAATGTGAAGATCTCTTGAAGGACTTCCTGAGCTATTTCCCACTTGTGGGAGACTGTGCTCTGTCTGCTCAGAGGGTCAGTCGCTGTGTTCTGCTCTAGGTGATCTGCCGATAGAGAGATTCCTTCTTGAATTGCCCAGAACCAGAGCTGCACTGCATCTCTGCACAGCGGTAGTGACCCTACACCTCCTCTCTTGTTGAGGAAGTATATAGCCACTGTGTTGTCCATCACTATCAGTACATTCTTTCCCCATACAGACGGCATGAAGGCCTTCAGCGCTAGTCTGATTGCTCTCAGCTCCAAAAGGTTGACATTTAATTTGGACTCTGATGGAGACCAACGACCACTGATTGTCAGATCGTTGGCGTGGACTCCCCACTCCCAGAGTGAGGCGTCCGTCACTACCCTTATCTCCGGCCATGGTTGCCAAAAAGATTCTCCCTTGAGAATGTTGTCTTTGCAAGCCCACCACAGAAGGTCCTGAACAACTCTATTCGGAACTTGCAGATGGTCTGACATCCTGCCTGAGAACTGGGACCACTGAGTCCTGAGAGCCCATTGGGGGTATCTCATTCTCATGCGAACCTCTGGCACCAGAAAAATGCAGGATGCCATGAGATCGAGCAACCTCAGAAAAATGAAGGCCGGAAGATGCTGGACACTTTGGAATTTGGTAACCATCTGCAGAATGTGTTGAGCTCTCACCTCTGGTGGCAAGGCTTTCCCTGAGGAAGTATCCAGGACTGCCCCAATAAATTGGAGTCTTAGGGATGGTATCAAGTGAGACTTCATGTAATTGAGGGAGAAGAACAGTTTGTAAAGAGAGTGGCAGGTTACGCTCAGATGTTCACGGGCCTGTTTGGGTGAACGAGCCCTGATCAGCCAATCGTCTAGGAAGGGATAGATGTGAATCCCCACTCTCCTGAGACTCACTGCCACCACTGCCCTCAACTTGGTGAAAAACCCTTGAGGGAATGGGGGGATGTCAGCCTGTTTGGCAGAACTCAAAATTGATAATGCGAACCGCCAACTGCGAACCTCAGGTACTTTCTGTGCTTGAGATGGATTGGCACATGAAAGTAAGTATCCTGAAGGTCCAATGATGCCAACCAGTCCTGGAGTTCAGTTGGAGAGCCTGAAGGATCTGAGAAAGGGTAACCATCTTGAACTTGTCCTTCCTGAGGAACTTGTTCCATTTTCGTAGGTCCAAGATGGGTCTCAATCCTCCGTCCATTTTGGGAATCAGAAAGTATGGGGAATACTAACCTTTGTTCCTTTCCGCTACAGGTACATGTTCTATTGCACCTTTCTCTAGCAGGGTCAACATTTCCTGCACAAGGAGCGGATCTGGAAAGAGCCTGAGGCCTTTGTTGAAAAGAGGCCTTTTTCGAAAAGGAAGGCAGTAACCTTGGGCCACAGTTTCCAGTGCCCAAGCATCTGAAGTAATGCCCTGCCATTTGTTCAGATGCTGAGTAAGTCTGCCTCCCACCTGGGTCTTGTGAGCCAAGGCCTCAGAGTGGTTTAGAGGTGGCTGAAGTAGCGGCTGAAGGTAAGGCTGCCGCTGCTTGGGCTGATTTAGCACCTCTCCCTCGTCCACCACAAGGGAATCTTCTCTGACCTCTTTGAGCTGCTTGTTCTCTTCCTCTTCCAAATGAGGAGTAGAATCAAAAGGACTTACCCCTCCAGGAAGATAAGCCTGAATAGGGTTGTTGAGGCTGTCTAATGGCGGCACTAAGGGATTTGGCCATCGCCTTTGAGGTCTGCAGCTTTTCCAAACTCTCATCCTCCTTGCTCCCAAACAGCCTTGAGTCGTCAAAGGACATGTTGAGTAGTCTAGCTTGCACATCTGGTGCAACCTCGGACTTCCGCAACAACGCAAATCTGCGTAACACTGTGCTAGCCGCTATGGATCTGCTGATGCTGTCTCCAGTATCCAACCCTGACTGGAGACATTCACCCATTGCCTCCTTACCATCCTTGATAATTGCCAGGAAGCAGTCTCTTTCCTCTGCTTTCGGGATGTGGTCAGCCACCATACCAGCACACTCCCACAGGGTAAACGTAAATCTAGATAATGTCCAAGTCACATTTGTCAATTTCAATGCCATACTAACTGCAGTGAAAAATGTTCTCGCCCAGGCATCCGCTTTCTTATCATCCCTGTCAGGGGGGATGGACGGGTAAGCTGGCTGCTTGGTAGATGTAGCAGCCTGAACCACCAAGCTTTCTGGTGTGGGATGCTAAGTGAGATACTCTGGGTCACTGCTGGCTGGTCTGTACTTCCTCGCAGCCGCAGTTTCTGGTGTCTCCCGATTTGCAGAGACCCTTTTCTGCAATGCCATGTGAAAGGGAAGAATTGGGTCTTTCTGAGTGCCCTGGTCCACAATGTCCATCGTATCATCCTGCTCAAAAGATGGAGTAGGCCTACTGCATCCTAAAAATTTGATAATCTTTCCCATAAATGTTATGATGAGTCAGCATTCTCAGTTGGGTCTGGTTTGCCAAACTCTAAGTCTGGCGAGGTATCCAACCCACTGGCTGACTGAAGATTATCGTATAAATCTCTTAGCCTGGACTCATCAGATATTAGTTCCTCTGGCACATTAGGGGTGCCAGATTGTAGTCCAAAAGGTGGTGTATTGTCATCAGAAGGAGGTTCCTCCTCATATATGGCTGACAGGGACTTAAAATAGTCCTTTTTTGGTTTGTAAACCTTTTCCTGTACCATTACAGGCTTTGACAAAGTCAAAGTAGTCGTCGTAGTTGTCGACGATGGTCTCGAAATCGGTACCGATTTAGTCGGCGTCAACTTCAGCGTTGATGGCTCTTACGCCGACAGAGTCGGCGAAGTCGTCAACTTCTTATGCTTCTTTGACGGAACCCTAGAGGGGCTAGGTTCCTGACTTGTCGAAGCCCTCTGCCATTTCTCGTTGGATCGAGAACTTTCTTGATGCAAAACCGGCTTCAAGCTCGGTTTCAAAGATTTTGTGTTACTTCCCTTGTCGTCCTTATGCGGAGTGACTGGGGCATGACTTTTCCGCTTGCCCTTCGAGTGGTTCGAGGCCGCATTCTTCGAAGATTCGAAGCATCTCACTACGAAATGCATCCCATTTGGCAGGGGAGTATGATTTCGTAGGATACCCGATTACCTCCGTGGAGGAATCACTGGAGGTTGATGGTGACCTATGACGCCTCTTCTTGGCTTTCTTCGAAGAAGTTGAAGAATGGCGCAATCAATTTCTCGATCAAGACCATTTTGATTTTTTTAGTCAGAAAGAATCCCTCGACTCATCGGTCTTTGAAGGGAACCTCCCAACCGCCAATTTACCTTTACACTCCAAGAGAGCCTTCTCGGTCATTGCCTGACAGGAGCCACAGTCTGAGGTACGGTGCCCAGAGCCCAGACACCACAGACATATTTGGTGAGGGTCGGTGATCAACATTTTCGACCGGCAGTCTTGGCACTTCTTAAAGCCCGACTTGGGTGTCGATGAAGAAGACATTTTGCAAACGAAAATCACTATTTCACTGAAGCGCCGTAATTCTCTCGAAGCGTTAGCTCGGAAGGACTGAACTGAAGCCAACAGGCGCTGCATGCGTTATTTATACTGATGATGATGTCGACCGTTGAATGGAGGCCCTCGAGGGACATTGACTCGACGACACTGCACACAGCCTCTGTCGAAAAAAAATTCAAAGCAGTCGAAGCTGTAGAGATAACCATCATAAGATGAGGAATACGTAAGAGGTCACAATCCATTCGAAATAATTGAATCAATTTAAATATTCCCAAATTATATATCTATGAAATTCCAATGTTAATGGTGACTTCCATGAAGATGATCAATAAACTAGTCACCTCAATTTTCAATGGTACATTCACAGCAATGGAGACTTTTGTAGCACACACATCGCCATATGATTTACCCTGAGCGCATATCCCCCATGCATTGAAATGTGTTTTGCATCTCAAGCATCTCAAACAGCATTCCAGAAATTCCATTTAAAAGGCAGGCTCTTGCATGTAATTTGCTTGCAAAAAGGAACATGTATGTTTAACATGTATGTTTGCTTTATTCCCTTCACTGGGGGTTATATTGCTTTAATCTACAAAAGTGTGCATTTGTCATTTTCAATGGACAACTTAAATGTGGGAAAATGGATAGCGGATAATCACCTTTTCCCCTTTGTCTTGAATGACTCAGCACCAGTAACAGAACTCTGCTTGGTGATGTAATCAGGAAATTACTTAAATCACCTTATTTGTCTAGGTATGCACACATTCTGATATCCTTTTGACACTCAGAAAACATATTCTGTGCATGATCATTACACAGAGATGGTGGAAGGGGATATCCCATTATACACACCATAGGACTTATTCTATCAAATCTACAATTCCAGAAGCACATACATTTCTGAAATGCTTATTAATTTCTCAGGATATATAGTCAATGTATATACCCTGCCCCCTTAGTACTTTCACTAATTAAAAAAAAGGCTGGGATTGAATCTATTCCCCTTTAGTGTATTGCTGCCCTCCAAATGGTTTCTCCTTAATATTATACTTACACAGGAATTTCCTTTGGCTGTCTCAGACAGATGGGTAACCTGTTAAGGACTGGTTCTATTCCTCCTCTCTAGGAACAGGTGGACATTAGTCAGCAATATGGTGTCTGCCTCCCTCCACAGCCTGGTCTTCATCTTTCTGTATTGGGACTGTCTGCTGCCTCTTTCACTGAAGAAGGCCTGGGTATACATTCGAGATTAGCCTCACGTACAATGTTCTGCTAATAATCCAAAATGAGTCCAAATGAAAACAATCTATTCCATTCTCCTTTCTTTTGTCAATTCTCCTTTCACTCCTTCTTCCCATCAATCAGTCAGCGAGTCAGTCAGTTAGTGAATGAATGTGTCATTCTCCCCAGAATCTATTGATTTTAACATGTATAGAACAGAAACTCCTCCCTTTACATGTGTGTATCATTTCTCTAATTTAATTGGTCAGTGCATGCGATTTGACAGTGTTCCAAAAGTGACATCATGCTAAACCATCCTGTTTGTACTTCTTGAACATATCTATGAAGAGGGCCGTCTAATGGGAGTGACTTCTATACCAAGTTTTCCCCCTATTTGATGTGATGTCATTTTGGAAATTTCTACATTAAACAATTGTAATTTTCTGAAACATCATGTTTCTCACATGTGGTTATGTTTCTAATTGGCTCATAAGATTGCTCTCCATCGGGTGTATAATAATTATCATATCAGAAAAATATTCTTATACATTCAGCCGAGAGCTTCTGACCTTTAACATAATTTAAAAAAACATTTATTTTCTACAACCTTCCAAACAAGAGTTATTTACAAAACTGCGTTTCCATGTGTAATTTTTAAATAGTGCATTTGTTTCCCTTTACATTTCATAGGATACATCAAAATATGAAATGGCACCTCAAGTTTCTGGCTGATAGCCATATGGTGTCAGTTCCTTTAGAGCACAGAGCTGGTCATTCATGACTGCTGAGAAAGATGGTTGTCATTGTGCAAGTTATTTGAGGTTTAGTTTCTCAAAGCCACATGTTTATATTGCTCTGCCCCCTTGAATGATTACAGCCACTTTGTCACTTTAGTCAGACTCCAAATCTTCTAAGGTCTGAAGTGTTTCATTCTGGAAAGGCCTGGCTAATTACAACATTTGATTATTTGGAGAACAGACCACTGCTCAGAGTAAAGTCTGTGTATCTATGATGGATTTGTCTTCCTCGGCATGGCCCAACTTTGAGGAACAAAGCAAAACATTTGGTCCTTTGCTGCATTCCAGAAAGTGTCACTTTTTTGGTCTTGGTCAGCTTCAAAGCTGGCAGTATTTCCTTGGAGCAAACATCCTCAGCAGCTGTTGTGGGGAGGTCAGGAAAATATCACTTTCATTCACAAATGCAGCATTTACAGCCATTTTCTTTTCCCCATTGATTTTACATTTCGACAAACCAGGGCAACATTATAACATTTCTTTGCAGTGACCCCTGTCAACATTTTACATGTTTGAGTATCTGTGGGTTTTATAATGCTGATTCCTAAACCTGTATGAAAATAAACACATTACAGGCTTCTGTTTGGTTTTGACTCGCCTGTGAAATGCTTTGCTTTTCATCTCAGATTGAACTGTTTTCCATTTTTATAAAATTGCTGGATACTTTCTGGTAACTGGAAGGACTTACTTTCTTGGCTTTGTCAGTCAGTTTGGACATAACCTGTTGTAGTAGTAGATCAGCTGCTAACTTTGCGCATTTACTCATTTTGCAGATGCTGTGCGCAGGCTGCAGCTCGCATTTTTGTTTCTAAATTCAGCAATTTTTACTGCATCCATTTCTTAATGATAGATCATTACACCCGCAGATTACATCAAAGAAGCAACAAATCAAAAGAAGACATGGAGAAGACTGCATCGGAGAGCTCCAGCTCCAGGTTCAAGATCCACCCAGCCAGAGAAGGATGG
The DNA here is from genome assembly GCF_040938575.1 of Ambystoma mexicanum. Lineage (NCBI taxonomy): Eukaryota > Metazoa > Chordata > Amphibia > Caudata > Ambystomatidae > Ambystoma > Ambystoma mexicanum. Next base: position 1,234,197,018 of record NC_090923.1, on the reverse strand, counting down.
CTGCAGAGCAGGTGTTTGTGGGCTGGGGTCAGCAAATCGCCACTACTGCCTTCCTAGGGGACCCCTTATAAAGTCTTCAAGGGCTATCCCAGAACTCCAGGACCTGTAGACCTATTCACAGTGCCAGTTACTTCAGATGCATCCCGCGAATGCCAGCAGAACCCCGTAAGAATAGGTATTGCTTTACAAGTCTGGAGAACAAAGGACTCAAATCCTCAACCAGCAATGACCGAGGCAACCGAAAGGAGGGATAGCACGAGTACCCAAGAGAACAACCCACCAGGTAAAAGCAGCAGAAGTGATGGAGACACCAGGAGAATGCAATACACCAACCAAGGGTTCAGTTCAGCTCAGGGGAGCAGTAGGCGAAAGCACTCAGCAGAGAATGGTTTCACAATGGGAGTAATGTTTTGAAAATAAAGAGGTTGGGATAAGATTAAGCAGAAGTGGAGTAGCAGCACACCACCACTCAGTCAGGACAGGGAGGCTCCTCACCTCAAGGCACTTAGTCCAGGGAGATTTTGCAAGAAGGCAGAATTGCAGCAGTCGGGAAATATTCTCGAAATGGAATAGCTAATCCAACCTGCAAATGATGAGAAGAACAAGTTACTTCTTACCTGGTAACGTTCTTTCGATGCGATGTTCCTCCGACGTATTCCTTATCTATGATATTTGTATCTCCAGCTTGCTGGCCTCGGAAATTTTTTTCCCAGTAGAGGGCGCTGTGCGTCGACGTCCGTCGAGTAGGTGTTCCTCGACAGCCACCGTATCGACGCCGAGGTCATCATGCCTATAAATGGCCACGTGCAGCGTCCGTTGCTCAGTTCCGTTTTGTAGAGTAAGGTAGTTACTGCATGGATGGTTACTACCCTTGAAGGAGCGTAAGCTGCAACCACAAGGGAAATGTTACTGCGGGGATGGATGGGAGGGGCGATAAGGAATACGTCGGAGGAACATCCCATCGAAAGAACGTTACCAGGTAAGAAGTAACTTGTTCTTCGAAGGGATTGTGTCCTCCGACGTATTCCTTATCTATGATAGACTCCCATAGCAGTGGTATGTGATTGGAGGTGGGAGTAAGAGATGCCATATTACTCTTTAAGAATGAACAGAGTGTAACACAGCTTTGCCAAATCTAGTCTCTTGACTAGAGGAGGAATCTAGGCTATAAAATTTGGTAAAGGTATGTGCGGATGACCATGTGGCAGCCGCACATATGACTCGAATTGGTACCCCTCTTTGAAGAGCTGAGGAGGCTGCGATACCCCTGGTTGAATGAGCCCTTAGATTTTGAGGGGGCTCTTTCCCTGCCTGTTTGTAGCATTCCAGAATGGCTAAAATAATCCATCTGGAGATGGTATGTTTGGTTATTGGTAATCCCAATTTATGTCCTGAGTAACCTACAAAGAGTTGGTCTGGTTGTCTAATTTTAGCAAGTCTACTGATATAAAAACTCAAGGCTCGCTTAGGGTCCAGCCTGTGTAGTCTCTCTTCCTCTTTCCCCGGATGGGGAGGAGGATAGAATGAAGGTAAAGTAATCTTCTGAGAAATGTGAAATTCAGAAACTACCTTTGGGAGGAAGTTAGGCTTCACCTGTAGAACGACTTTGTCCTTGTGAAAAATTGTATGAGGAGGTTTACAAGATAGGGCTTGTATCTCGCTAACCCTTCTAGCAGATGTTAATGCTACCAATAAAACAGTTTTGAGGGTGGGAAACTTCAATGAACAAGAGTGGAGTGGTTCAAAAGGAGCACCCTTTAGGAAGTTTTAAACTAGATTTAAGTCCCATAAGGGAACTTGGAATGATCTTGGAGGGTAAACATTAGTTAGACCTTTCAGGTATTGTATTACCAATGGAATTTTGAAATACGATGGCTCCTCTGCAGTGCGCTTAAAGATCGATAGCGCTGCGAGATAGCCCTTAATAGTGCCAACTTGAAGGCCTGAATTTGCCAAATAAATTAAGAAGGATAACACCGCAGGTGTACCACATGAAAAGGGTTCGATATTCTTTTCTCTGCACCAGCTGCAAAATTTATTCCAACGGCAGCGGTATAGAGTTTTAGTTGCTGGCCTTCTGGCCGAAAGCAACACCTCCATGACGTCATCTGGAAGGTCCCAATCCTTTTACCTCAACCTTTCAGATACCAAGCGTGAAGGTTGAGGGTCTTGATGGCTGGATGTAGAACCTGACCTCCCTTCTGCGAGAGCAGATCCTCTCTGTACGGTAGACGAATTGGAGGATGGATGGACATGTCCAGAAGGTCCGGGTACCACGTTCTCCTGGCCAAATCCGGGGCAATTAGGATCATGGTCATCCGAAACCTTCTCAACCTCCTGATCATTTGAGGAATGACAGGGACCGGAGGAAACACGTACAGAAGTGGGAACTCCCAGTCCAATACAAACGCATCTCCTAGAGCTCCTCTCGGGGGAAATTCCCTTGAGCAAAATCTGTCGCACTTCCTATTGATACTGGTGGCGAACAGATCCACTTGAGGGGTTCCCCAAAGGGCGAAGATCTCTTGAAGGACTTCCTGAGCTATCTCCCACTCATGGGAGACTGTGTTCTGCCTGCTCAGAGCGTCTGCTGTCAAGTTCTTCTCTCCGTCTAGGTGAATTGCCGATAGAGAGATTCCTTCCTGAATTGCCCAAAACCAGAGCTGCATCGCCTCTCTGCACAGTGGCAGTGACCCTACGCCTCCTCTTTTATTGAGGTAGTGCATGGCCACTGTATTGTCCGTCATTATCAGGACGTTTCTCCCCCGTACAGACGCAGAAAAGCCTTCAGTGCCAGTCTGATGGCTCTCAGCTCCAACAGGTTGATGTGCAGTCTGGACTCCGATGGAGACCAACGACCGCTGATGGTCAAGTCGTTGGCGTGGGCTCCCCACCCCGTGATTGAGGCATCCGTGACTACTGTTATCTCCGGCCAGGGTTGCCAAAACTGTTCTCCTTTCAGAATGTTCTCCTGACAGGCCCACCACTGAAGGTCTCGAGCCACCCTGCCGGGAACCTGAAGAAGATCTGTCATTCTCCCTGAGAATTGTGACCACTGAGTCCTCAGTGCCCACTGGAGGGATCTCATTCTCAGGCGAGCCTCTGGCACAAGGAAAATGCAGGATGCCATGAGGCCTAGCAACCTCAAAAAGTCGAAGGCTGGGAGACGTTAGGCATGTTGGAACTTGGTAACCATCTGTAGAATATCTTGAGCCCTCACCTCTGGTGGCGAGGCTTTTCCCAGGGAAGTATCCAGGATCGCTCCTATGAACTGGAGTCTCTGCGATGGTATCATTTGAGACTTCTTTAAATTGAGGGAGAAGCCCAGTTTGTGAAGGGAGTAGCACACGTGATTTAGCTGGATCTGAGCTTGCTCCGGAGAAACAGCCCTGATCAGCCAATCGTCCAGGTAGGGGTAGACGTGAATCCCTTCCCTCCTTAGACTTGCAGCCACTACCGACATTAACTTGGTGAAGACCCTCGGGGCGGAGGTCAGCCCAAATGGCAGTACTCGAAATTGATAGTGAGAGTTGCCAATTGCGAACCTCAGGTATTTCCTGTGTTTGAGATGGATAGGCACATGGAAATAAGCGTCCTGAAGGTCCAGAGATACCAACCAGTCCTGAAACTGAAGGGCCTGGAGGATCTGAGAAAGAGTGACCATCTTGAATTTGTCTTTCCTGAGGAATTTGTTCAATTCTCGCAAGTCCAAGATGGGTCTCAGTCCTCCGTCTTTCTTCGGAATGAGAAAGTAAGGGGAGTACCAGCCCTTGTTCCTCTCCGCTACAGGTACCGGTTCTATGGCACCTTTCTCTAGCAGGTCCAAAATTTCCTGCAAGAGGAGCGGATCTGGAGCTTTCTGAGAGCTGATCCCCGGTGGATGACTCTGAGGTATACGTAGGAAAGGCAGGCAGTAACCTTGGGCGACTGTTTCCAATGCCCAAGCATCTGACGTGATAGCCTGCCATACCGTCAGATGTTGAGTCAACCTGCCTCCTACAGGTGTCCTGTGAGGGGAGTCCTCAGAGTGGTTTTGGGGCGGCTGATGCAGATGCCGATGGTAAAGAGGCACCTGCTGTTGCTGCGGCTTTAGAATATCTACCCCGTCCACCTCGGGTAGTTCTTCTTTGACCCCTTTGAGCCGGTCGTCCTCTACCTCTTCCGAATGCGGAGTAGAAGCGAAAGGACTTGCCCCTCGCAGAGGTTCCTGTGGGACGAAAAGGAGTCTGACGGATTGCAGCTCCTAGGGATTTTGCTGCTGCTTTTGGAGTTTTCAGTTTCTCTAAACTGTCATCCGCCTTTTTCCCGAACAAAGAAGAGCCCACAAATGGCATGTTCAAGAGCCTGGCTTGCACATCTGGGGCAAAACCCGACTTTCTCAACCAAGCGAACCTCCTGGTTGATGTACTTGCCGCCATTGCTCTGCTGATACTGTCAGCCGAATCAATGCCCGTCTGGAGGGATTCGCAAATAGCGTCTTTACCGTCCTGTATAATATTCAGGAACGCATCCCTTTCTTCTCCCTCCGGGATGCAGTCAGCCGCTGTAGAAGCACACTCCAAAGTGTATGGCTGAACCTAGCAAGGGTGCAAGTAGCATTAACAGACTTTAACGCCATGCTACATGCTGAAAAGACTTTCTTTGCCATAGCATCATATTTTTTATCGTCCCTGTCCTGTGGGACTGTAGGATAAGCCGTTTTGACATCGGTAGAGGATGCTGCTTGTACCACCAGACTTTCTGGGGATGGATGTTTAGACAAAAACTCTGGGTCTGTGGAAGATACCCTGTACTTTGCCGACAGTTTTTTATTTACTGCTGGTATTACATCTGGGGTTTCCCAGTTTGTCATGATCTTTCTCTGAAGAGCTTTATGAAAGGGCACCACAGGATCCTCTTGTGGGCCTTTGTCAAGAATATCCGTGAGGTCATCTTGCTGGAAAGATTGTGAAGGTGCAGACCACCCCATGAACTCTGTAATCCTGGCCATTAAGGCTCTGTAGGGGGTTTCAGCATGCTCCCCCGGGTCTGGCTTAGCAAAATCCACCTCAGGGGAAGTGTCTAACCCACTTGCCTCATGTAAAGAATCATGAAGATCCTTTAATCTGCGCTCTTCAGAGGAAAATTCCTCTCTAACTGGGGTTACAGGTCCCTGTAACTCAAATGTGTCTTGTTCAGACAAATCACCATCTTCTAAAATTGAGGATATAGTTCTCAATTGTTCTGAACTCATAAAGGGAGTAAATCCCATTTCCAAGGCAGAGGGTGCCGAACTTGTCATTATTGGCCTCGAAAACGTCGATGTTGTCGACGCCGACATCGAAGGCTTCGAGCGTGGCGTCGAAAACAGAGGTGGAGGCCTCGAGGACCTCGACAGAATTGGAATTCTACTCGACAATATCGACGACGTCGAGGGCCTGGGGATAGTCACTGGATGTGTGGTCACCGTGACTTTTCTTGGCGTCGACGCCGGTGTCGAGGCCGGCGTCGAGTCGACAGACCCGTGTGTCGGAGGTCCCCTCGACAACGGCGCCGAAGACATCGACCTCGACGGGACCTTCGTCGACGGCGTCGACGGAACCTTCGAGGAAGGTTTGGAGGTCATAGTCCTGCTCGAGGGTTCGAAACGCGCTCGAGAGGTTTCTTTCGCCGGGTACTGCGACTCGCGGCGTTTTTGACCTTCGGGTCTTTCGACCAGAGCATCGCTCTCGGCAGTCTTCGAGGGGGTCGAGGCCGCTTTTTTGAAGACGCTCATTATATTCTTTCGGAATTCCTCCCATTCAGCCCGGGAACTATGTTTCGTGGGGCAAGGGATTCTTTTTGGCGAAACAGAGGAAGAGGAAGACGGGGAAGGGGATCTTCGACGCCTCCTCTTCGAGTGCTTCGATCTCGAGGAGTGATGAGACCCACTCCGAGACCTGGAGCGCGAATGGTGACGAGGAGACGAATGTCTCGACTTCGTCGACGAAGAAGAAGCTTTAAAAGTCTTACCTTTCTCCAGCTTCCCCCTACGCTCCTTCAGGGCCTTAGCTGTCATGGGCCTACAGTCCTCGCATTCCAAACAATGGTGTTCAGCTCCCAAGCACCACAGACAATTTCTGTGAGAATCGGTCAACGACATCTTTTTCCCACAATCTCGACATTTTTTGAAGCCGGATCGAGGAGTTGTCGGTTCCGACGAGGAAGCCATCGAGTATGGATCGAATAACTTGAGGTAAATAGGATTAATCTGACTAAGAACTGAGCAACGGTATTCCGAGGCACCGAGTAAGCGCGGAAAAACGGAACTGAGCAACGGACGCTGCGCACGGCCTTTATAGGCAGGATGACGTCGAGCGTCGATACGGCGGCTGTCGAGGGACATCGACTCGAGGGACGTCGACGCGCAGCGCCCTCTAGAAAAAAAATTCCGAGGCCAGCAGAGCTGGAAGGATATATCTAAGATGAGGAATACGTCGGAGGACACAATCCCTTCGAAGAACAAGTTACTTACCAACTGGTAACGTTCTTTCGATTGGATGTTCCTCCAGCGTATTCCTCATCTTTGATGTATTCCATCCAGCTTCAGCTGCTTTGGAAAAACATTTCGGCAGAGGGCGCTGTGCGTCAATGTCGTTGAGTCGATGGTCCCTCGAAGGCCTCCGTCGAGGGTGACGTCATCGGGTGTATAAGTAGCACATGCGGCGCCCGTTGGCCTCAGTTATGTTTTTCCCCCTTTTATTATCAATTTTCCACTGTGCAGACTGTGCCGGTAGGCAGGTATTTTGCCTTGCGAGAGTTGGAGTGGCAACAGCCTGGGAAAAATCTACAGAGGGGTAGGTTGGGAGGGCGATGAGGAATATGTTGGAGGAACATTCAATTGAAAGAATCTTACCAGTTGGTAAGTAACTTGTTCTTCGAGTGGATTGTGTCCTCCAAAGTATTCCTCATCTTTGATAGACTCCCAAAGCAGTAAGGATAATTCTTATGGAGGAGGGATTAGATTTTATTTTTTTTGTTTTTTTTTTAAATATCTTCAGATGGCTGAGTATAGGACTGCTCTACCAAAATTTTGCTCCTTAGATTGGGAAGCATCTAGGTTGTAGAATTTTGAAAAAGTATGCAGCAATGACCAAGTCGCTGCTTCACAAACGGAACTTATAGGAACACCTCTTTGCAGGGCTGTAGACGAACCGATGCCCCTGGTGGAATGAGCGCTTAAACCTTCTGGTGGGTCTTTTCCCGCCAGTCTGTAGCATTCCGAAATGCAAAGCACAATCCAGCGTGATATTGTCTGTTTTGTTACTGATTGACCCAATCTTTTTCCTGTGTAACCAATAAACAGGTGGTTGTCCAATCTAAGCCTAGAAAGCCTAGAGATATAAAAGCTTAAAGCCCTTTTTGGATCCAACCCGTGTAAACTTTCCTCCTCCTTACTAGGATGGGGTGGAGGATAGAATGCATGTAACAATTTTTTGATTTAAGTGAAACTCCGATACAACTTTTGGTAAAAATGAGGGTTTAACCTTCAACACAACTCTGTCCTTATGGAACACAGTATAGGGTGGCCCAGAAGACAGTGCATGCAATTCGCTCACTCTTCTTGCAGATGTAAAAGCAACTAGGAAAGCAGTTTTCCATGTTAGTAATCTTAATGGACACGTGTGCAAAGGCTCAAAAGGAGCACACATTAAGAATTTTAGGACCAAATTGAGATCCCAAATCGGTACTTGAAATGGGCGAGGAGGAAACACCTTAGTGAGTCATTTTAAGAATTGTACTATCAAAGGAATCTTGAAGTGGGGGCATTCTTCCGACGAGCGCTTGAAGATGGAAAGCGCCGCAAGATAACCTTTAATGGTTCCAACATTCAGACCTCTATGTGCTAGGGTCAGAAGAAAAGATAGTACTTCCGGAATAGAACATAGAAAAGGATTGACATTCTTTTCTCTGCACCAGTTGCAAAACCTTTTCAAACGGCAACGGTATAGAGACTTTGTTGCTGGTCGTCTTGCCGAAAGCAACACCTCCATAACGTCATCTGGAAGGTTCCAATCCCTGTATCTCAGCCTTCCAGATACCAAGCATGAAGGTTGAGCGTTTAGACCTCTGGATGGAGAACCTGACCCTCCATTTGAGAGAGAAGGTTCTCTCTCTGAGGAAGACGTACTGGAGGACAGATGGACATGTCTAGAAGGTCCAGGTACCACGTTCTCCTGGCCCAATCCGGGGCAATTAGGATCATGCGGCTCCCAAACCGTCTCAGTTTCCTGATGACCTGAGGAATGACGGGAATCGGAGGGAACGCATACAATAGTGGGAAATTACACTCCTCCATGAACGCGTCCCCCAGGGCTCCTCTCGGGGGAAATTCCCTTGAGCAATACCTTTCGGTTGATACCAGACGCAAATAGGTCTACCTGAGGGGTTCCCCAAAGGGCAAAGATCTCTAGAATGACTTCCTGAGCCAGTTCCCATTCGTGGGACACTGTGCTCTGCCTGCTCAGAGCATCTGCTGTCATATTCTCTTCCCCGGCTAGGTGAACTGCCGTTAAAGAGATTTGTTCTTGAATTGCCCAATACTAGAGTTGCATTGCCTCTCTGCACAGAGGTAGTGAATCTACACCTCCTCTTTTGTTTAGATAATGCATGGCCACTGTGTTGTCCGTCATTATCAGGACATTCTTCCCTCTGACAGATGGCAGGAAAGCATTCAGCACTAGTCTGATTGCTCTCAGCTCCAGAAGGTTGATGTGTAGTTTGGACTCCGATGGAGACCAACGACCGCCGATTGTCAGATCGATGGCATGAGCTCCCCACCCCTTGAGTGAGGCGTCCGTCACTATTGTAATCGCCGGCCATGGTTGCCAAACGGGTTCTCCTTTCAGAATATTCTCTGAACAAGTCCACCATAGAAAATCCTGATGAACCTTGTTCGGAATCTGGAGAAGATCCGTCATTCGACCTGAGAACTGGGACCATTGAGTCTTTAGAGCCCATTGAAGGGATCTCATTCTCAGGCGTGCCTCTGGCACCAGAAAGATGCAGGATGCCATGAGGCCGAGCAACCTTAAGAAGTCGTAAGCCTGAAGATTTTGGGCGTTTTGGAATTTGGAAACCATCTGAAGAATGTCTTGAGCTCTCGACCTGGGAGGCGAGCTCTTTCCCAGGGATGTGTCTAACACAGCTCCTATATATTGGAGCCTTTGAGAAGGTGTCATTTGTGACTTCTTGAAATTGAGGGAGAAGCCCAGACTGTGGAGGAAATGGCAGGTGACTTTCAGGTGATCCAGTGCCTGTTCGGCAGATCGTGCTCTGATCAACCAATCGTCCAGATAGGGGTAGACATGAATCCCCCCTCTCCTGAGGTGTGCTGCCACTACTACCATCAATTTGGTGAATACCCTCAGGGCGGAGGTCAATCCGAATGGAAGGACTCGAGACTGATGTGAGTCGCCAACCACGAACCTCAGGTATTTTCTGTGCCTGAAATGAATCGGCACATAAAAATAAGCATCCTGGAGGTCCAATGACACCAGCCAGTCCTGAAGCTGAAGGGCCTGAATGATCTGAGAAAGAGTGACCATCTTGAACTTGTCCTTCCTGAGGAACTTGTTCAAGTTTCTTAAATCCAGGATGGGTCTCAGTCCTCTTTCTTTTTTGGGGATCAAAAAATATGGGGAGTACCATCCCATGTTCCTCTCCGCTGCGGATACTGGTTCTATAGCACCTTTCTCCAGCACGGTTAGAACTTCCTGCTGTAGGAGCGGGTCCGAAAACTTCAAAGGGTGTCTCCCTGGTGGATTGCTTTGAGGTTGTGTTAGAAAAGCAAAGCAGTAACCTTGGGCTATTATTTCTAGACCCCAAACATCTGAAGTAATGGCTCGCCATTCTTGCAGATGCTGTGACAGCCTGCCTCCTACAGGTGGTTTGTGATGCAAGTCCTCAAAGTGGTTTTGTGGCAGTTGCCGCAGCCGCTGATGGCAAAGAGGCTGTAGCTGGAGCTGGCTTTGCACGTTTTGCTCGTCCACCGCGAGTGGCCTTTCTTTGGCCCCTTTGACTGGCCATTCCTCTCGTTCTTCCATATGAGGAGTAGTAACGATAGGATCGTCCCCTCCAAGATTGATTTGTCGCACGAAAGGGCTGAGGTTGCCTGATAGCAGCTCCCAAAGACTTGGCAGCTGCCTTTGAGGTCTGCAACCTCTCAAGGCTCTCGTCAGCCTTGCTGCCAAAAAGGTGAGACCCATCAAAGGACATGTTCAGAAGACGGTTCTGTACGTCTGGTGCAAAAAAGCCATGGACCTGCTCACACTATCAACAGTGTCCAAACCAGATTCAAGGGATTCCTGCATAGCTTCCTTTCCATCTCTAACAATGGCTAGGAATCCTTCCCTTTCTTCCCCTTCTGGTATGTGCTCCGCGGCCATTGGAATGCACTCCCAAAGAGTGTACGAAAACTTTGCCAAGGCACAAGTGGAGTTGACTGATTTTAATGCCATGCTCCCAGCTGAAAATACCTTCCGTGCCCAGCCATCCACACGCTTATCGTCCCTGTCTGGAGGGATAGACGGGTATGCAAGTTTGTTAGAATCTGTGGCTGCCTGTATGACCAAACTTTCGGGAGGGGGATGTTTAGACAGATAGCCGGGGTCACTACTGGCAGGGCAGTATTTTGAAGTAAGGGATTTATTCATTGGAGGAATAGAATCCGGCGTCTCCCAATTTTTGGCCACCCTATTTTGTAAGGCCACATGGAAAGGTAGAATTGGGTCTTCAGTAGGACCATGGTCCAGTATGTCTGTAAGATTGGGCTGTAGGCCTGGCCGAGCCCAAATAATCTACTACCTTAGTCATTAACTGACGGTATGATGGATTGGCATGTTCACCTGGCTCTGGTCTACCAAATTCATTTTCTGGGGACGTATCAATACCACTTGCATTGTGCAATGATTCAACCAAAACCTTCCTCCTGCTTTCCTCTGAAATCAGGCATTCAGGAACATTTGGAGTACCAAATTCAAGCCCAAAAGGTACATTTTTCCTCATCAGATCTTTCTTGTTCCTCAAAAATTGATGTCAGGGATTTGAAAAACTCCTTCCTAGGCAGAGGCTTGAAAACCTTCTCTGGAGGAGGTAGAGGAGGAGTGCTAAATGCAACCCAGGTTTTAGCCTTTTCTTTCTCTCTTCCTAGCTGATCTTGTCGAGCTAAATGTTTTGGCGTCGAGGGCTTCGGCGTCGACAAAGGTGTCGATAACGTCGACGTAGTACCTGACTCGGACGGCGTCGATGACCTCGAGCGGTCGACTCAACACGAGCAATCTTTTTCGCTCGATGTCCTAGAAGGTTCTCTATCCTTCCTCCTTCGATCACCCGGGCTCGAGGGCGCGCGAGTGTCGAAGCGATAACGCTCCCGGCCGGCTTCCGAGGAAGGCGCGGACCGAGGCTTCGCTTTCTCGAACACCTCCATAATTTTTACTCTAAATGCTTCCCATTCTTCAGATGATGAATGTTTTGTGGGACATTTCATCCTTTTTTGGGGATTTGTCCGAAGACGAAGTGGAGGGGGATCTGTGGCGTCATTTTTTCGATTTTTTTGTCGAAGACGACGAGCGATGGGGATCGCTTCGGGACCTAGACCGATGCCTTTCGCGTCGAGGAGATTTCTCCTCACGGGACTTAGACTCAACGCTAGAAGCTTTTCGGTCAGACTTACGACCTACCTGCAGTTTTCCCCTCCTCTCTCGCAAGGCTTTCCCCGTAATGGCTCGACACATCATACATATCTCCAAGGCACCATAAGCACTCTCGGTGTGGATCGGTAATCAACATTTTTGAGCCGCACGATTTGCATTTTTTGAAACCCGATTTCGGGGTCGTGGTCGGCGTCGATGACAAAGACATATTTCGTTATTTATTCTTCTTCACAGAACGTGAGGCGCGCTGAATCTCCGAAGCAAAGTACACTGCGGAAAAACAGAACTGAGGCCAACAGGCACCGCGCGTGCTACTTATCCACCCGATGACGGAGGCCTTCGAGAGACCATCGACTCGACTACATCGACGCACGGCGCCCTCTGCCGAAATATTTTTCAGAAGCAGCTGAAGCTGGATGGAATACATCAAAGATGAGGAATACGTTAGAGGACACAATCCACTCAATATTCTTTTCCCTACACCAGCTGCAAAATTTGTTCCAACGGCAGCAGTATAAAGATTTTGTTGCTGGCCTTCTGGCTGAAAGCAACACCTCCATTACATCATCCGGGATGTCCCAATCCTTGTATCTCAACCTTTCAGAAACCAGGCGTGAAGGTTGAGGGTCCTGATATCTGGATGGAGAACCCAACCTCCCTTCTGTGAGAGACGATCCACTCTTTGCAGAAGACGAATCGGAGGACAGATGGACATGTTGAGAAGATCCGGGTACCACGTTCTCCTGGCCCAGACCGGGGCAATTAGGATCATGGGTTTCCGGAATCTCCTGAATCTCCTGATCATTTGAGGAATGACGGGACTGGAGGAAACGCGTACAGAAGTGGAAACTCCCAGTCCACCACGAATGCATCCCATAGCGCCCCCCTCGGGGTGAAATTCCCTTGAGCAATACTGATCGCACTTCCGGTTGATACTGGTGGCAAACAGATCCACTTGAGGTGTTCCCCAAAGGGCGAAGATCTCTTGAAGGACTTCCTGAGCTAGTTCCCACCCGTGGGAGAGTGTGTTCTGCCTGCTCAGAGCGTACGACACAGAGTTATTCTCTCTGGCTAGGTGAACTGCCGATAGAGAGATTCCTTCTTGATTTGCCCAGAACCAGAGCTGCATTGCCTCCCTGCACAGTGGCAGTGCCCCTACGCCTCCTCTTTTGTTGAGGCCACTGTATTGTCCATCATTATCAGGACATTCTTTCCCTGTACTGATGGCAGGAAAGCTTTCAGTGCTAGTCTGATCGCTCTTAGCTCTAATAGGTTGATGTGTAGTCTGGACTTCGATGGAGACAAACGACCGCTGATGGTCAAGTCGTTGGCATGGGCTCCCCACCTCATGAGTGAAGCGTCCGTGACTACTATTATCTCCGGCCATGGTTGCCAAAACTGCTCTCCTTTCAAGATGTTCTCCCGGCAGGCTCACCACAGAATGTCTCGAGCCACTCTGTCCGGGATTAATAAGAGATCTGACATCTTTCCTGAGTATTGTAACCACTGAGTCTTTAGCGCCCACTGGAGAGATCTCATTGTCAGGCGAGCCTCTGGCACTGGAAAAATGCAGGATGCCATGAGGCCGAGCAACCTCAAAAAATCGAAGGCTGGTAGACGCTGGGCATTTTGAAACTTGATGACCATCTGTATAATATCTTGAGCCCTCACCTCTGCTGGCAAGGCTTTTCCCAGGGATGTGTCCAGGACTGCCCCAATGAACCGGAGTCTCTGTGATGGTATCATCTGTGACTTCTTTAAGTTGCGGGAGAAGCTCAGCTTGTGGAGGAAGTGGCAAACATAATCTAGATGGATCTGAGTTTGTTCCGGGGACGCTGCTCTCATCAACCAGTCGTCCAGGTGGGTGTAGACATGAATCCCTTAAATCCTTAGACTTGCAGCCACAACCGCCATTAGCTTGGTGAAGACCCACGGGGCGGAGGTCAGCCCAAATGGCAGAACTCAAAATTGATAATGAGAGTTGCCAATGGCAAATCTCAGGTACTTCCCGTGCTTGTGATGGATCGGCACATGAAAGTAAGCATCCTGAAGGTCTAGAGATACCAACTAGTCCTAAAGCTGGAGGGCCTGAAGGATCTGAGAAAAGGTTACCATCTTGAACTTGTCTTTCCTGAGGAATTTGTTTAATTCTCACAAGTCCAAGATGGGTCTCAATCCTCTGTCCTTCTTCGGTATTAGAAAATAAGGGGAATACCAACCCTTGTTCCTCTCCGCTACAGGTACCGGTTCTATGGCACCTTTCTCTAGCAGGTCTGAAATCTCCTGCATTAGGGGCGGGTCTGGAAGCTTCAAAGAGTTCTTCCCTGGTGGATGACTCTGAGAAGTGTGTAGGAAAGGCAGGCAGTAACCTTGGGCAACTGTTTCCAATGCCCAAGCATCTGACGTAATAGCCTGCCACTCTGTCAGATGTTGAGTTAACCTGCCTCCTACTGGTGTCGAGTATGGGGACACCTCAGAGGGGTTTAGAAGCGGCTGACGCAGATGCTGAGGGTAAAGCAGCACATGCTGATGCGGGTTTGATATCTTTGACCCGTACACCATGGGTGAATCGTCTCTGGCCCCTTTGAGCTGGCTGCCCTCTGCCTTTTCCGAATGTGGCGTTAAAACGAAAGGGCTACCCCCTCCGGGACGTACCTGTGGGGCGATTTGGAGTTTGACGGATTGCAGCCCCAAGTGATTTTGCGGCCGCTTTTGAGGTTTGCAATTTCTCCATACTGTCATCAGCTTTTTTGCCAAATAGAGAGGTGTCGTCAAAGGGCATATTCAGAAGCCTGGCTTGCACATCAGGAGCAAAACCAGACTTCCGTAACCACGGAAATCTGCAGATTGTGGTACTTGCCGCCATGGCTCTGCTGATCCTGATGATGTTCAAGAATCCGTCTCGTTCCTCCCCTTCTGGGAGACAGTCAGCCGCTGATGAAGCACACTCCCAAAGGGTGTGGCTGAATCTAGCTAGCGTGCAAGTGGCGTTAATAGACTTAAGTGCCATACTGCATGTGAAAGACTTTTGTAGACATGGCATCAAATCTTTTGTTGTCTTTGTGTTGTGGTATAGTGGGGTATGCCGACTTACTATTTGACGATGTCTCTGCCTGCACTACTAAACTCTCTGGAGTTGGGTGCTTACTTAAATATTCAGGGTCTGAGGCGGATACTCTGTACTTCGCAGAGAGCTTTTTATTTACTGCAGGGATAACTTCAGGTGTCTCCCAATTTGCAGCTATTTTACTCTGCAATGCAGCATGAAAAGGTATTATAGGGTCTTCTTGAGGCCCTTTATCTAAGATGTCAATAAGATCATCTTGCTGGAAAGAGGGTGCAGGTGTTGTCCACCCCATAAATTGCATAATTCTAGCCATAAGGGCTCTGCAAGGCATTTATGCATGTTCTCCAGGTTCTGGTCTAGAAAATTCTGCCTCTGGGGGGGTATCTATGCCACTGGCATCTTGTAGAGATTCTTGTAGATCTTTCAATCTATTCTCCTCAGAAATTAGTTCCTCTGGAATGGGTACTGTTGTTCTTTGTAACCCAAAAGGTCTCTCATTGTCAGAGTCCCCCCCTTCCTCATATATAGAGAATAAAGCTCTGAAATAATCAGATCTTGGATAAGGGGTAAAACCCATTTCCAGAGAAGAAGGAGCCAAATTAGTGGATACTGCTTGGGAAAAGGTTGCAGTTGTCGATGTAGACGTTACAGGTCTCGACAAACCCGCAAATGATGTTGAAAAACTCGAAAAGGGCCTCGATGTACTCGAGAGAACCGGAATCCTACTCGGTGTCGTTGATATTGTCGACGTAACTCTCGACGCCTTGGGCAGGACCTTCGACACATTTGGTCCCGGTGGCGTAGTTGAGGTTGGAGGCCTCGATGACGGCGTCGATGACACAGATTTGTGCGTCGAATGTACCTTCGACGATGGTGTTGATGACGCAGCTTTACTCAATGATTCTTTACTCAAGGGTTCATGACGCTCTCGAGGGTTTTTCTTCGCCGGGTTCGACGACTCCCTGCGTTTTTGTTTTTCGGGTCTTTCACCCGGGGTATCACCTCTAGGCATCTCCGAGGGGGTCAAGGCTGCATTCTCGAAGACCCTAAGCATTTTCTTACAAAGTTCCTCCCACTTAGCTGGAGAGCTGTGTTTAGTGGGGCAGGTGACCCTTCCTGGGGAATTTGAGGATGAAGAAGAGGGAGATCTATGGCGTCTCTTCTTAGAGTGTCTCGATCTCGAAGAGTGATGGGAACCGCTTCGAGATCTCAATCGGGAATGTTTCTTTCGATGATGAGACAAATGTCTCGACTCAGCCGAGGACAATTTTGAAGGGGTAGAAGATTTAACTGTCTTACCTCTTTCTAACTTCCCCTTAGGCTCCTTCAAGGCTTTCTCTGTCATAGGCATACAGTCCTCACATTCCGAACACTGGTGCTCTGATCCAGGCACCACAAACAGATCCTGTGAGGATCTGTTAGTGACATCTTTTTACCACAATCTCAAGATTTTTTGAAAACAGATCGTGGCATCGATGCTTCTGACGAAGATGCCATCGTATATATTGAGATTTTTGAAGATTTTGAAGATTTTTGAAGAGTAGAAGTGTCATAAATCGCTGCTTTCGCCCCCTATGGACTTCATGGTCCATAATGCACCACAACATCGGGTCAATAATCCTTCCAACATGGCCGCCTGCACAGGAACGCCGCTCTCTAGCACTTACGCTTGATGCGTTGCCTTCTAGAAAATAGGCACTCCTCGCGGCTCTGCGCGTCTCAACGCTACTGCTCCGTGTTGTTAGCGATTGTTATTGTTACGTCTCCTTTTCGTCAGTGCCCTTTCCAGTTTCTTCTGTCCTTTCCTTCCAAGCTGCCCCCTTAAACTGTCCTTGCATTCAGTTGGTTCTTTCCTCCTTCCATCCCGGACCGCGCTCTGTGATTCCGTGCTAGTGGGTTTCCCCCTGCACACTCCGAACTCTGAATCTCTGCTCCTATTCTTTTCCTGGATTCCGCCGCAGTGCTTCCTTCCTGGATCCTGAACTCTACCCTGCTTCCTGAGGCAGACAGCGAACCTCACACTGGACCTAGACCCTGAGGATATGCGCCCTTACCTTTATAAATCCCGAACAGCAGGAAGAAGGAAAGATCTCCCAAGAAGACACCGACCAGCGATAAACAGGTGATAAAAAAGGCTGAGTGTGACAGTTTGAGACGCCTAGAACCTGATATTGAGCCTAACATGGAGGCTACAGTCAAGGACCTCATGAGAGGAATGCAGGAATTAACTACCGAGGTTCAAAACCTCAAGGCGGAAAACGCAGCACTAAAACAACTCGTGTTGTCCCCGGATTTCGGCATTCAAAGAAAGTGCCCTGGTAGGGGTTATCGTGGACGAGTACGATGGTTCTTCCAAATCCCTGCGTTCCTTCCTCGATTCCTGCCTAGTACATTTCACGTTTAAACCCTACTATTTTTCCACGCCCAGGGCTAAGGAAGGGTTTATAATATCACACCTTTCTGGCAATGCCTTAGCCTGGGCAACTCCCTTGGTGAACACAGGAGACCCACTCCTGGACAATTATGATGGATTCATAGAAGCCTTCAAAACCATGTTTGATCGGCCGGAACTCGTTTATAGCACCCAGGAGAGGCTACTGGAGTTCCAACAGGGAAATCAAGATATGCTTTCTTATGTGACTAGTTTCAAGCAACTGGTTAAAGAGGCTGATTGGTCCCAGGAGGCTAGTTTCACCCTGTTTCGGAGAGGCTTGAATGATGAAGTCAAGGACGAGCTAGCCAGAGTGGCCCGTCCAAGTTCCTTTCAGGCCTTGATGGATTTGTCACTACAGATCGACTTCCGAATCCAGGAGAGAAAAACAAAAACCACAACCCCAAAGCCAACCGTGGAGTACCCTAGCCTCCAGGAAACACCCACTCAACACTCTTCGGATCCAGAACCTATGCAGTTGGGCTCCTTGCGGGGTTCGATCTCTCCACAAGAAAGGACCCGTAGGATCAATGCTGGACTCTGCATGTATTGTGCTTCCGATAAACATCTTGTAAGGAATTGCCCAATAGCACCACCCCGGCATTCGGGAAACGCCAGTTCCTGATCTTGAGCGGAGCATAGCTTCGGGAGAAAGATGTCTGCTCCACTTCTGTTCCTTCCTTGACTTCTCCTCGCCAGAATACTTTGGTGGTTCTGCAAACGTTCTTGTCATCCACCAAAAAGGACACTTTTCCCATCCTGGCTCTAGTGGATTGCGGTGCCATAGAAGTATTTATAGACCATGAATGGGCCCTAAGGCACAACATTCCTCGAGAAACCAAAAGAGTGATTCAAGCTGTCGAAGGGATCGACGGGAAACCATTATCCTCCGGACCCATTACCCACCAAACCAAGGAACTATTGCTCTCAATAAACAACCATCAAGAAACACTCTGTTTAGATATCATAAAAGCAGCACATTATCACATGGTTCTAGGCATGCCCTGGATCCAGAAGCACAACCCGTATATCAATTGGGCAGCTGGATCCCTATTTTTAGGTTCAGAATTCTGCTTGACCCATTATTTGTCTCAAGGCTTGGTGCCAGATCCTCCAGTGGACTCCCAGACTCCCGAGCAACTGCCATTATGTGTTTCCAACATTACTCAAGTACCTGAGATCTATCAATCCTATCCTGATGTGTTTTCATCAGCCATTGTCCAATCATTACGACCCCATCGACCTGAGGACTGTGCTATCGACACTGAAGACACAGCAGTGATTCCATTCGGCAGAATGTTTATAGTATCTGAACCTGAGAAAAGAGCCCTAAGAGAATATCTGGACACTAATCTCGCTAATGGAACCATTCGTCCTTCAAAATCCCCCGCCGGTGCCTCATTGTTCATCGTGTTTAAGAAAGACACTAAGGAATTCCGACCTTGCTTGGACTACTGAGGTCTTAACCAGTGCACCCTTAAGGATCGTTATCCTCTACCCCTTATTTCTGACATATTGGAGGCTGTTTGAGGTGCTGTAATCTTTACCAAGCTCGATCTACGAGGTGCCTATCATCTTATTCGGATTAAGGAAGGGAACGAGTGGAAGACCGCCTTCAGAACACCTTTTGGTCATTTTGAGTACCTGGTCATGCCCTTCGGCCTTGCCAACGGCCCTGCGGTTTTTCATCACTTGATGGACAGTGTCTTCTCGGATATGCTGTTTCTTTTCGTCATAGTGTATCTGGACGACATACTCATCTATTCCAACGACCCCCAAGTCCATCAAGAACATGTAAGTGCAGTTCTTCAGCGACTAAGAGAAAACAAGCTCCTGGCCAAACCTGAAAAATGCCTCTTTCATGTCCGAACCGCTTAAAGAAATTGGAATGGATCCTGCCAAGGTTGCCTCAATTCTTTCCTGACCAGCACATGCTACAGTAAAACAGATCCAATCCTTCCTGGGACTTGCAAACTTTTACAGGAAATGTATTCCCACATTTTCTGACATTGTGCATCCAATTGTCGCTCTGCTGAAGAAAGACACACTATTCATTTGGTCTGTTGCTCAAGAAACAGCCTTCCAGGAGTTAAAACAAAGATTTACTCAAGCCCCCATCCTGGCTCAACCTGACATAAATAAACCCTTGCTGGTAGAAACGGACGCCTCAGATTATGCTATCGGGGAAGTTCTAAAACAAGAATTTGAAAACAAGATGGAGCACCCCATCGCATATCTATTCGACCTTTGACTCCCAGTGAGACCCATTACTCAGTCCTGGAGAAGGAATTACTAGCCATCCGACAGGGCTTTACTGACTGGCGTCATTTACTCCTAGGTGCCAAACATCCGATCCAGGTGCGAACCGATCATAGATACCTACAAATTTTGCAGTCCTTGGAAGTCGTCAGGCTAGCTGGGCCTTTTTTTCCGTCCAGTACCAGTTCCACATACAGCACTTCCCTGGAACCAACAATATAATCGCAGACACCTTCTCCAGGCATCCCGATTATGAGCCTGTTGAAGTTTGTGTCTTTCCGAAGATGTTTCCCAATGCCGTTGTCATAGCCCAGGCCAATTCCTTGTTGGAGGATATCCGTATCGAAACACCATCTTCTGATCTTTGGCAGGATTGCATCAAGACCAACCAATGGAACCTGGTCACAAAGACTAGTTACCTCTTCCACGATAAGAGATTAGTGATACCCACACAAAGACTGAGAACCAAGATCATAACACTTTGTCATGATACCTTTCATTCCGGGCAAAGAGGCATTACTGCCACTCTCCGCTTCATTCAGAGGCATTTCTGGTGGCCGAAGATGGTCGATGGAGTAAAGGCATACATTCAAGCCTGCACTGTTTGCAGTCAAAACAAGTGTGATAATTGAAAACCTGCAGGGCTTCTCCTCCTGAGTGTGACAAGAAGAACCGAGCGTTGCGTCTCCGAGGCTTACGAAGCGCAGAAAAACTGAACTGCGCAGCGGATGCTGCGCAAGACTATTTATACCTACGGAGACGTCGGCGCCGATACAGAGGCCTTCGAGGGACACCGACTCGAGGGACGTCGACGTGCAGCGCCCTCTACTGTGAACATTTTATCTGAGGCCAGCAAGCTGGAAGTGGATTTATCAAAGAAAAGGAATACGTGGGAGGACACAATCCATTCGAACAGAGGATACTGAAGAGCCCAGAGTAGGTTTCCAGAAGCTTTATGAGAAACCAGGAGCAAGGATGAGGAGCCAGGGTCCAGCCAATGTGCTTAATCCAGGTCTTCAGCAGCGGCCCAACTTCGGTAGCAGTTTTCAAGATATTGGGGTGAGAATATGAGGAGTACAAAGGGCCTCCAACTTGTAACAGATTCACTCTGGGGCGGGCCGAAGCCAGCCTTCCAATCACACCCCAGACAGGAACACAAAGGTATTGGTGGCTAGCCAATCAGCCTGTCCCCAAAAACTAACAAACATACTGGATCACACACAGAGGATGTAGAATGGGGCCGTCCAGGGCTGGAGACAAAGCTAAGCCAGTTTAAAGAATGCAAGACTGGGTTCAGAATGTGCCCACTTCAGCACAACAACCACTTTATTTGGGCCTGCCTCATGGTCCACACAGTAACGGGGGTGGGCAAAAGTAAAAAGGCCAGGCATAATACTTAAGAAATACATTAATAGTCCAATGACTACTATGTAGACCTATTAGACTGCTAATGTTGTGAAAAAGACACTGAATGTTGGAGAGGGACTCAGTCGAAAATGTTTCTGTAGTAAAGTATATTGCATCCCTATAAAAAAAACAAGGGTTACAGGGGTGTTCCCCCTTGTAATGAGAGAAAGTAGTGACAAACAAAACCTTCCTGCATAATAAAATGGGAGGGGGGGGGGGAGATGCAGTGAAAGAATGACCCCTGAAAGACTGAAAGAGTGAACCCAATCTATTGGTGAAGCCAAATCTAAATGTAGCTGCGGCCCGCCAGTATTACAGCATACTATATGTGGGGTGCATTTACAGGCCCTAACGGAAATCCTGCACCGAAAAACCACATTTAAACATTGCCACTAAAAAGAGCTCTGTTGTGTTCTCCCTGGCATATGTGTGGCAAGCATGTGACACTGCATCCCGGAAAACGGCCCTACAACTGTTGTTCCTTTCATCTGAACCAAGTTATGCGCTGCAGTGAAAAACATCTCTACATTTGCTGTTCTGTCATCTGAAGATCAAAGTTGTGCACTACATTCAAGACAGCACACGCATTTTGCTCACTGTACCTTTCACAGATGGAAAATATCCATTTGCATATCAGTCTTTGTCCCACCCACACGGGCAGTCCAGCACCGAAATGTTTTGGCAATTTCTCTCTGAACAAGAGTACCAACAGCAACCCCATACACGTGTTTCTGCCTTGTTGGGCCTCATCAGTGAGGTGCAGCTGTGCCTCTCTCAGCACAGTAAGCAGGGAGTCCACGTCTGGTTGCCCCCAGGTAACTCAGGGTGACCAACCCCAAGTTAGTTGCAAATATTTTAAAAAAGGTAGCAAGCGCTCTTCTCCAGAAAGAACATGGCTTGATAACCTGTTCTGAGATAAGAGTTTGCAGCACACACATTTTGCTCACTGTACCTTTCACAGACGGGAAATATCAATTTCCATATCAGTCTTTGTCCCACCCACATGGGCAGTCCAGCACCGAAATGCTATGGCAATTCCTCTCTGAACAAGAGTACCAACAGCAACCCCATACAAGTGTTTCAGCCTTGTTGGGCCTCATCAGTGAGGTGCAGCTGTGCCTCTCTGAGCACAGTGAACAGGGAGTCCACGTCTGGTTGTCCCCCATCAGGTAACTTAGGGTGACCAACCCCAAGTTCCTTGCACACCTTTCAAAAAAGGTAGCAGGCGCTCCTCTCCAAAAAGAACATGGCATGATAGCTTGTTATGAAATGAGAGTTTTTTGTACATTCAAGACGGCCCTGGTTTTGCTGTTCTTTCATCAGAAATACCACAAAGTTATGCGCTGCTTGAAAAACAGCCCTGGGTTTGTTTTATTCCATCTGAATCCCAAAAGGGTAGGCAATACATCAGAAAGCAGCATTATCTGATTTTTCATTCATGTGAGGAGCAAGGATTTCACATTGCAACCAACACGGATTTTGTTTTCCCTTTCATGTGAACGGCAGCACTCTGAAACACTGCAAATGAAAGAAAAAGGCTTAGTTTGTTCTCTTCTCCCGTGTTAAATTAAAGAACCCTGTGCAGAGGGTCTCCACTCCGTGTCTATGGAACAACTACAAATGCAAACCCATTCAAGAAGGATAAATTAACAGAAACCTCTGACTTATAAAAACGCATTTCAAACATTAGATGAAATACGGCTTGCACAGAATTGTTAGTGGATATGTTGGGGGTGGGGGGCTGACATGGCCATGTATATTATGTTTCCCCCCCACAAGACTTCAATCAACCTGGCAGAGGCTCAGGAATACCAGTGAAACCAGTATGGCTCAGGCAGGAAAAAACTCAATTGTAAATCCTGCTCCCCCCCCCTGGAAGTCACACTTATAAATGAACTATTACGCAATGATATATGAGGTGGCTGAGGGCGTGAGAATTACCTGTTCAGCCAGACAAGAAAGCATCACTAGCAGAGAAGACACAGAAAGCTAGTGGGACTAGTGTTTGATCAAGAAGTGCAAGTTCGTCCAGCACCCATTCTGAAGGACAAACTGACAAACTTCAAAGGGGCAATACAAATCTTTTGTTGCAAGATGAGCCAGGAAGAGACAGTTTGCTGTGGGGGATGAGGCACCACCCTCCCATGTGTGACAGATCATCCAAATTGACATTAAAGGACTGATGCATTTTAGGCGTTTTTCGCAGCACCCAGAATAAGAGAAAATGTCATTTTATGCTATTTTTCCATGCAATTTCCAGGGCGGTAGTTAAGAGACAAAGTACACGTGTTTAGCACTTCGTGGACTGAAATGGCCAGTAAAAACTTGTTTCTGGCTAATGTATAAATGGGACAAAGGGGAAAATTGGTGGACAAATGGGGAATGAGGCTATGAACATTGTCTAATTAATTGCAGAATTATAACTGTTATGTATTTCGTGAAAAGGGCAGAACTGCGCCAAAGGGATATGCTACCTCACACAGAGTTGGCGATCAGACAGTTTAATTCCCTGTGGACCACTGAAACCGCCTATCTACTTCTTATGGCGGTGGCGAGTATAAGTTGGAAGTTATGATCAATAACTCAGTTTTGCTAAAAGGTGGACCTGAGAAACAAAGAAATGTCATAAATGACCAAACACACAAATGATGCTCTCTCCCCTGACCCAATAAGGCCAGGGGGTTGAGAGGGGAATGATAGACTGTCCAAACCTGAGGGTAGGGTCATTTTAGAGTACTCCCCTAGATTGTAAAATGAGTGATGTCATTTTGGGCTATATAAGGAGGGACTGTACCAGACACATGGTCAGACACCCACACAAGAATCCAGGGAGAGAAGAGAAAGAGGACGGAGGCAGCTGATCCCATCCAAGAGAGAGCACAGACCAGACCCATGCCTAGCTGATCCCATCCAGGAGAGTGCAGAGACCAGACCCTTGCCTAGCTGTCCAGAATCCCATCCAGGAGAGCGCAGTGACCAGATCCCTTGCCCTAACTGTCCAGAGTTACCCGAGATCCTGCTGGCTGTCCAGAACCCCAAGCCAAGGCTTACTTTGTAAGTAGAAAATAACCCCAGCCCTAAGTTGCATAAACCTTTTGCAACATAAATCCCAAAGGAAATCCCATTGAAAATCCCATTGAAAGTCCCAAATTGCCAGTTTCATTGTTCACCTTTCCATAGAAGAATCTGTATTAGACTGTGTTTGTTAGTGTATTCCTTTGAGAAATCTTTCAGTTGTCTGTATAAGTCCTTAGTATCATTTTGACATAAATCAATTAATTTCCCATTGAAATTCATGTTCAATATTGTCGCCATTCGTTTTTACCAACTATAGGCTTTAAAATATAGTCTCTAAGAAGTAGCCTCCTTGTCACTGAAAACCGAATTTGCCCGTGTATTGTGTGCCTTACCCCAAATTCGTAACTTGCATTTGTCCCATTGAAACCCGAACTGTAGTCTCATTACCAGCAATCCGTTGTCTAGAATCCTACCTGCATGTGTGCTTGTCCCTGTCCTTAAAACCAATTTCCGATTTTGACAGCTAAGTCCCTTTCCTTAGCTGCCTGTCATCACAATTCCTGTGTCAAAATGAAATTGCATTGCTGTGTGTGTTTTTCTTTTGCATTTGCTTTCTTCCCCAAAATCGATCTCCCTACCTTGTTTCCACGTTGTTCTGTGTGCAGATTAGTAGTGTATAAAGGTCCTCATCTCCTCAAGTGTAGCAACACAAATTTCCTTGCATTCTGCCCCGTAGCCGTGTGCATAATAAGCCAAATCCGATTCTGCCATTTTTCTCCTAAAACAGGTTTTCACTTTCTTTTCTGGCCTCCCATTTTGGGCTGGTGGGCTGTATTCCAAATCCATTTTTTCTTTCTTCATCCTTACTCCTTGCCACTACTTTCCATCCAAAGGGAATTAAGTGGGCTGATGATTGGGGGTGAATGTTAAAGGGGGGTGCTTAACCTTAGTGCAATCACATGCTTTAAAACTATTTTTCTGGTTCGCAATTAAAGATTCATGTGAACTGTGTAGGATATCTGAACCCATTGATCTGTAGGAAACATTGCATTGTATGCCACAACATTGGTGGCTGTTGTCAAATTGTTTGACTTTGCTTTTTCCATTAAATAATAAAATAAATATCTTATTGATACACAACGGCCTGGTTCCTAGTCAATTGTGACACGGGGTATTTGTAAAGGTGCGTGCGAGATGGGTTGGAGGCCTACTCAAATAAAAGAACCTGTGGGTTATTCAATATAAAAAGCGTTTTTATTGTGCGCCACATTCATTGTTAGGGGAAGGAGTCCCTGGCTGGAGTGTGCCGTGTACTAAAACCGTGACATTTCAGGGTGAACAAAATGGGGGTCTTGGGAAGGATTCTTACCCAATTATGATAGTACATTTTAAAAAGTGTCACAGTAGCATGGGAACTTCTATTAAAGTCTGTTCACAAACGTGTAGTTAAAAACTAGCCAAGCCAACAAAGAGAAAACAAATCGCTTAGGGGGCTGACAAAGTGGTACACAAGAAACCCCAAAATAGAATTCTGCCCTAAATGGAATGTACAATTTGAGCATATTAATGCAGAAAGTAGTCCGGGACATCAGTGGGCAGATTGGTGAGGGGCACAGATAATCCAATCCATAGCCAGAAAATCATAACATGGCATATCAGAGAATGAAAAAGGTACGAAACTTGTGAAAAAAGCATCAGAGGTCATAGCAAAACATGAACAAAATCCTAACAAGGGAAACCAACCTTTGGCCTCTGCAGGCAGCTCCCATGTCACAGTCTCACTTTGCAGCTTTCAGGGATGGCAGCAGGGTCTTTCAATTCTCCACTGAAATGGACCCACAGTCATTGCCCGCCTCCCCCCATGACTCTAAAAAATCTTAATCTCTTTCCTTAAGTGGTGTTTAAGGGTTTCAGTTCCTTCAGTTATCGCTATGCACTAAAAACAGTCCCTTATGCAAAGACAACATACATGAGAAGGAACAGTTTCCGAAATCATTGTATCTTCATATATCAGACTACTTAATGGGCCTGATCACGACTTTGGCGGTAACGCCGGCGGTATTACCGCCGGCGGTATTAGCCCTACCGCCGAACTCCCCGGCGCTAATAGCGCCGGATCACGAGTTTGCCGGTAATGTAATTCCCCATTCCCCATTGAGCCCATTCGGGAATGCCCCATTCCCCATTGGGCTCAATGGGGAAAATTTGCGCTCTTACCGCCGGCGGATTTCCCAAGAGCTGGGGCAAAATCCGCCGAAGTCCTGATTTGGCGGACCCTTAAATCCGGTGGTAATAGCGCTACCGCCGGATTTAAGGGTTACAGCCGAGGTCGTCATGAGGCCCAATGTCAGTACAACAACTTAAAAGGCATGCCTTGACTGTATCCAAAGGTAAAGGTTGGATCTGGTGGCCTGGAAACCATGTTGAAAAGCAGTTTCAAGTTGCGAGAGGACAGCCTTATCAAGATTTGAGCAACTGATGTACTTAATGGAAGATAGTGATAATCATTTTGGTTCCAGGGTTTGAAGCCTGCATTCTGCAATATGTTTTGGGCTATGGGCCTCATTACGAGTATGGAGGTAGCCATGCCGCTCTTAGCAGCATGTCTACCCCCATACCGGGTACCAGGTCCGGGTTCCGCAAAAGGGGACTTACCGGGCCATTCCGACCTTGGAGGGCCCGTTAAATCACTTTCGCGGGACCCGGTGTCAGCCCCCTGTGGCTGACTCGCCCAAAGGTATGGCTTTCCCACCACCTCCTCCACCTCACCTGATGGACCAGAGTCTGAAGGTGTAGCCAACTGGGGTCTTCTGGCACAGTAATCATTCATCTTTCTTCTTTCTTCTTTTTTTTGTAGAAAGCGTCCTTACTCGAAAGGAAGCCACAGTGAAACGTTACCCAACAGCGTATCCTGTGGTTCCTATCCCGAAAGGGACTGCTTGGGGAAAAAGCCAATAAGGCACAAAAAAAACAAGTGGACTCCGTAGTTCGAGGGTATCCGAAGACACCAATGCTGAGTGGAAAATGGGCTCCGCAGGCTCGGCACAGTGCTGCCTGAAGTACCGTAATGGTCTGCTAGAAGAAGGCGGCCCAGGACTAATAGAAAGGACCACCTGAGGCACGGGAGCAAAAGGAAACGGGCAGAGCAGTTAAGAGCACAGGAAACAACGAGCGGAAGAGAAAGAAGGGCAATGAAAAGAGAGAGGACCGAATTCCGGGGAAAGGGGAGCCGGAAAAGGAAGAGCCGAGGAGGAAAAACCAGAATGGTGAGCTAGTGAGAGAGAGAGAGAGAGAGAGAGAGAGAGAGAGCAGCGTAGGGAAAACGAGAGGAAAGCAAAGTAACGAGGGGAAACAAGAAAGCTGGAAACCGGAGCAGTCTGCGGGAGAGAGCAAACGGACAAAACAACACAGCGTAGTGCAGCTGGGAAACGTAGCGCAGGACAACAGTTGCAACGCGAAGTACCCAGGTAGGGCGGGGCTAATATGCCTCCCTAGGACGCTTCGCAGGAAGACTAGAGCGCTGAAAGCAGGCTAAAGAAAGCATGGCGGCACAATTAATGGCTGCCGCTGAGCCTGAAGCGGGGCCACAGACACCACAAAGTGGTGCGCTTGACAGTATGCCCCCCTCCATACCGGGTCCCCCCGGGTTTACCCGGATGAGCCCGATGAAATCACCTGAGGAGAATGGGTGCATTAAGATGAGAGATGGGTTCCCAAGAATCCTCCTCCCAGGAATAACCCTTCCAATGCACCAGGTATTCGAGGCGTCCCCTCTTATACCTAGAGTCACATATTTGAGATACTTCGTATTCATCCCCAGTATTAGATGGAGCCCTCAAATGATCTGCTCTAGAGGTCGTATTAGGCCATGCCTCTCGAAGTAAACAGGAGTGGAACTCTGGGTGTACACGTTTTAGGCTGGGGGGCAGTTTGAGGTGGAAAGCCACAGGATTGATCTTGGCAACAATTGTATAGGGGCCTATAAAACAAGGTGATAATTTAGATGGACGCGTCCAACGAGGTAGGTATTTCGTAGAGAGCCATATCCTGGTGCCCACCTTCCACTCCGGCACTTCCAAGCGGTGTCGGTCGGCTTGGGATTTGTACCTCCTTTGACTGTCCTCAGCCATCCTATGAGCTTCTTGGATCTTCGATAACGTGTCCTCCACAGTGGGAAGGTTAGAAAAGACTGGAGTACATGGTAATATAGCTCAAGGATGTAGACCATAAGTGGAAAGGAACGGAGTGAGACCAGTGGCAGAATGTTGTTATAAGCGAACTCCGTTGTGGGAAGAAGCGATACCCAGTTGTCTTGTTCTCGGTTTCTGTAGCTGCAGAGATACTGTTCAAGGGTACTGTTGAGGCGTTCAGTCTGCCCATTGGTCTGAGGGTGGAATCCTGAGGACAGTGCACGTTCAATGCCTAGATTCCGGCACAAAACTGTCCAAAATTTGGATACATATTGGCTGCCCCTATCAAAATGATTTTTATCAGGCAGACTATGTAATCGGAAAACATCCCTTAGAAAGATCTCCACCATTTCTGCAGCCGTAGGCAGGCCAGGAA
Organism: Ambystoma mexicanum; assembly: GCF_040938575.1. Taxonomy (NCBI): domain Eukaryota; kingdom Metazoa; phylum Chordata; class Amphibia; order Caudata; family Ambystomatidae; genus Ambystoma; species Ambystoma mexicanum. The sequence continues at coordinate 1,234,168,598 of NC_090923.1, read as the reverse complement.
GAGGGGAGAAATTAGCCAGTTTACTCATGACATCGACCGTCACCATGATGCAAGTACAGTTCTGGGATACGGGGAGATCTACGATAAAGTCAGTGGAGATGTGACTCCATGGACGTAGGGGTACTGGACTCTGTTCGAGCAGGCCTAGCGGCTTGGTGGTACAGTTTTTGCTCCTGTTGCATACTCTACATGATTGAATAGAGCTGGCAACATCTGCTCTCAATCCAGGCCAGTAGAATGATCTCTTGATAAGATCTAAGGTACTCGTCTGCCCACGATGGCCAGCGGTCTTATGATCGTGACACCAAGTCAAGACCTGACGGCGTAGGGAGTCTGTGGGGACATATAGCCGATGGTTGTGAAACAGAAGTCCTTTCCGCTCAGTGTACCTCTTTCTCTGATCAGATGTTACCACGGTAACCAAGGCCTCTTTGACCTGTTGTAAGAATGTGGATATTTGGGCCACCAATTTGTTTCTAGGGAAGAACCTTTTACGAGGAGGATTGCAAGAGTCTAAAATTCCCGCTTTCCATGACAGGGCATCAGCTAGGGTATTCTGACCACCCGGAATGAAAGTGATGCGGAAATCGTACTGGGCAAAGAAAGGAACAAGTTACTTACCCGGGGCTGGGACCTTCGGAAAGTCCACCGCATAAGAGGAGGAGGACGCATCCTACGCCACCTCTCCCACCTCTGCGGCCTGCTCTGCCTTCCCCCCGGTCTACTACCCACGGGGATGATATAGGCACGGACACGGCTACAACAGGTACAGATGACGACGGAGGCGACGACGGGACGTGTCCCCCGTCGCCCCCTGCTCGGGCGTCCCCGCCCGACGAGATTGGATCCTTTCATGCCATGATTTCCAGGGCATCCAAGCTCTTCCAGCTCTGCCCAGAAGAGAAGAAGAAGGAAGGGTTCCTTTACCAACGGCACGAGGCTAAAAGGAAGACGGTCCTCGCCGTACCACTTCTTGATGACATCTGGGATGAGGGGCTCTACCTCCTCAAGAACCCTGCCACGGCGCCGGCAAAGAGGGACCGGTACGAGAAGAAGTACCGGGTCCCCGACGCTGCCCCTTTGTGCCTTCGGGCGCAACCTACCCCGGATTCGGTTGTCTCGGCGGCGGCAAAGAAGAAAGCTGGGGGGGCATCGGCCTCGACATGAACTTCCCCGCCGGTCGGCGAGGGCAGGAAGCTGGACACGATGGGACGACAGGTCATCTCATCCGCAGCGACGACTATCAAGGCGGCCAACGCCCTGGCTATCGTAGCCCGCTACGACAGGGAGTTGTGGTTCAAATTCGCCCCTCTGTTGGACTTCCTTCAGGTCGCCAAAAGGGCTGAGGCCCTTGAAATCCTACAGGAAGGAGAGATTGCTTCGGACCATGCCATCACGGTGGCAACGGACATCGCCGACACCGGTTTCCGTCAGTTGGGCAACGGCGTTTGCCTGAGACGACGAGGATGGCTCAAGGCGACGGATTTCCGTCAGGACGTACAAACCAAGGTTTTGGACATGCCCTTCGACGGGAACAACCTGTTTGGGAAGGTGGTTGATGAGTCCCTTCAGGCCATCAAGACAGACACAGAGACTGCCCGGGCACTGGGAGTGCTCCAACAACGACGGCCGTCCTTTCGGAGCTCCGGAGGCAGACAAGGTGCCTCCAAGGGATCCGGCAGTGGCTCCTCCACGTACCGCCAAGCGGCAAGATCTTCGTCCCAGGAAGCCTACAGGGGGCGCGGCAAGTCAGGTGGTGCCCGTCGTCGTCGACAGGGAGGTCAAGGAGGCAAGGCGGCCTCCAAACAAGATTGAACCGACCGTGGGGTCGGGCCCCCGCCGAAGCACCCCAGTGGGAGGCCGGCTGGCGAGGTTCGTCAGCGTGTGGGAGTCCATCTCCACCGACCGTTGGGTGCTGGACACCCTGGCCCAAGGGCACGCCCTCGAGTTTCAGAAGAAGTGCCCTCGCATTCCACCCGTGGCCAGGAAGGAAAATCACGTTCCTCAACTACTGTTGGAAGTAAGGGCGATGCTCAAGAAGGGTGCCATCGAGCTCGTCCCAAAGAGGCTTCGGGGCTGCGGGGTTTACTCAAGGTACTTCCTCGTAAAAAAGAAGACAGGAGGATGGCGCCCCATCCTGGACCTGCGACGACTGAATAAGTACATCAAGGCACAGAAGTTCCGGATGGTCACCCTTCAGCACGTGCTGGGACAGCTGGAGGAAGGCGATTTCCTGTCGTTGTTGGACTTGGAGGATGCGTACTTCCACATCCCCATTCTAAAAAGACACCGAAAGTTCCTCAGGTTTGTGGTCCAAGGGTGGCACTACCAGTTCAAGGCCCTCCCGTTCGGATTGAAGTCGGCACCCAGGGTGTTCACCAAGTGCCTCGCACCAGTGGAGGCGCGGCTGCGCCTACAGGGGATCCACGTCTACCCCTACCTGGACGACTGGCTCATCCGGGCAAGGACAAGGGAGCTCGCTGTGGAGCACACTGCGAAGACCGTCCAGATGCTCACGGACCTGGGATTCTCCATCAACTTTCCAAAATCCCACTTGGTTCCATCGCAAGTCGCCCTGTTTCTGGGAGCCAAGCTCGACACAGTGGCGCGGCTGGCCTCGCCGTCGGAGGAGTGAACCAGGACCATTCTGGGCAAGGTGCAGCGTCTGCTGGCCACGGACATGGCCAGGGTAAGTTCTATCAAGTCCCTCCTCGGGATGATGTCCTCCTGCATTTATCTGGTGCGCCTTTGCAGGCTTCGGATGCGCCCCTTACAAGAGTTCCTCGACGCCCGCTGGGTCCAGTCAACGGCAGCTTCGAGGACAGGATCCCCCTCAACGAGACGTTCCGTCAGGCGATCCCTTGGTGTTGCCAGTTTTCTTCCCGTCTCCTTCGTCGCCGGCTGAAAGGACTCTGCACTCGCTGGACGTAGCTAGAGCGCTGAAGTTCTGCGTGGACCGCACAAAGAGTTTTCAGAAGACATCACAGCTGTTTGTGAACTTTGGGACTGTGAATCAAGGGAAGGCTCTCTCGAAGACTTCCATTTCCAGATGGCTCTCCGGCTGTATCATGCAATGTCACCGGTTGGCAAACCGACCGCTGCCAAGCCGTCTGAGAGCCCATTCGATCAGAGCGATTGCTGCTACCACGGCGTTCCTGTCTGGTGTGCCCCTGCTGGACATCTGCAGGGCTGCAACGTGGAGGTCGACGCACACCTTCACAAGATTCTACTGCGTCGATCGGGACTCCAGGGAGGAGTCCAGGGTCGGCCAAGCAGTGCTGCGTAACCTGTTCGCTTAAGGTGAGCCTGGTGAGGAGGTAAGAGATACTTAATGTTGAGTTGTATTGCTTAATGTTGAGCCTGTTGCCACCTCCCGTGGTTGTGCATGTGTGTACTGCTATGTATTCTCTTATTCATGAGCATGTGAATCCATGCCAGACCCCATGCTGGAGAAGGAACAAGTTACTTACCTGTAACTGTTGTTCTGCAGCATGGCCCCGGTTCCCCCGTCGGGTCTGGCTCAGGGGAGGGGCAACCTTGTCCTTATCTCAGAGCATAAGGACTGAATCGCTGACAAAATGGCCGCCGAAGTGTCCTGTGGCGCCGGAAACGACAGCCGCAAGGGCTCTTGAGGAACCTCGTTGGCGACACCGTCGCTCTCGTTGTCGCCCTCGTCGGGATCCCTCCCGATGGGCTGGGCCTCTTCCACAACTTCGATGAGCTCTTCTTCAGAGGTCGTGTCCGTAACCACAATGGCCACCTGCCCCTCCCCCACCTTTTCCAACGAGGACTTTGTGGGGGTCTTCTCAATGGGCCTGAAAAACGACTCCCTCTGCGGTGGCAGGGAGACTCTGGGTCCTGAGGTCACCTCCAGTGGCGTAGCCTCCACAGGCTGAGCCAGGGCCGCTGCGACATCCTCAATCGAGGTCTTAGCAGGGTGAATTAAGGTCATCGTCACCTTCTGTACGCCTGGGGCCTTCACCTTGGGGGGAGGGTCTGAGCCTCGCTCCCCCTCTGCCGGAATCTTCGAGATCGACCGGGGCCTCTCCAGAAGCTTTGCCGGGTTCTCGGACTTCCTCTTACCCGAGCCAGAGCGTTGGCTCGTGTTTGATGGCGCCAGGGAGGATGTGCCCTGCCTGGCAGCCAAGGAGCCCTACTGTTCGGCGCTCCCGGAGCCCGCGGACTCGCGGTGCGTGGCCTTTTGTTGGGCCCCCGTCGCCGGGGCGCCCTCACAGGACTTAGAAGACCGCTCAGACTTCTTTTTCTTCTTCTCGCCTGACGGGCTCTTCCCTTCCAGCCAGTTGGCGAGACGGAGGTGGCGATCCTTCATGGTCCGCTCCGACATGTTCCCACAAAATGCACAGTCCTTCTCCGTGTGCGTCTTGTCCTCATGGAGACAGTAGAGGCATAACGAATGCTCGTCCTGCTTGAAAACATTCTGAAGCTGGCATCCAGGGCAGGTCCTGAACAGCTTCCCGGCCGTCGAGCTTCCTTTCTCCTGGGCCATGTCCGGGGTAGGCCTCGGAACTTCTGGAAACCTCCAAAAGCGTAACTCGACGAAATCTTCACCCTTGAGGGGCGTAGAAAACTCCAAAACGGATCCCAGTTGATCGGATGTAGAAACGGTGGAGCTTGAGGCTCTATTTAACCGAAAAATTAGAAAAATCTCCTGAAAAAGCGCGACAACGCAGCAAAAGCTCGAGAGCTACAGCACGAGGACTCCCAACACTTGAACGTGCGGTAAAAATCTGAGGATGGCTGCCAGAGGCGGGACATAGGGTGAGGGCAGTCATTGGCTGGGGGCAGTATGACCCAGAAACCAGTGATTGGTTACTACTAAGAAAGACAGATCAGAAACAAAACTGATACTGATTTTTTTTTCTATACCGAGGATTCCCGGCCTGACGACGGGGAATATTCATGAGCATGTGAATCCATGCCAAACCCCAGGCTGGAAAATTAGCCCATCGGGCCTGTCGTGAGTTGACACATTCCATAGTTTGAAGCACTTGGAGATTCTTATGCTCTGTTCTGATAGTGAAAGGGTGAGCGCTCCCTTGCAGTAGGTGTCTCCACTCTTCACAAGCCAACTTCATAGACAAGAGTTCTCTTTCGATCACAGAGTAATTACGTTGGCTCTCTGTAAGCATCCGTGAGAGGTAAGCTATCGGGTGTTCCTCAAAGTCTTGCTCTTGTAACAAGACCGCCCCTAAAGCTGCGGCGGAAGCGTCGGTTTCCAAAATTAAGGGTTTTCCCTGATCCGGATGGAGCAAGATAGGAGCCCGGCAGAACAGGTTTTTAAGGTGGGAAAAACTATCCTCAGCTTGGGAATCCCATACAAAGGGAGTAGACGTCTTTTTTAGCAGTCTGGTAATGGGTAAAACCACTTCAGAGAATTTGGGTAAAAGCGTTAATAGAAATTCCCCACTCCTAAAAACCTCTGAACCTCCTTTATAAAAGTAGGGGAAGGCCAGCTAAGGATGGCGTCCGTCTTCCTCTTGTCCATCTGCACCCCTTGTGACGATAGCACATACCCGAGATAAGGGATGGTACTGACCCCGAACAGATACTTTTCTTTTTTAGCGAGGAGCCGATGGGACTTCAGCCGATGCAGGACTTCTGTTAAATGGGTCTTGTGCTTCTGTGCATTTGAAGAGAATACCAGTATATCATCCAGATACACAATGACACACATGAACATTAGGTTGGAGAATACTCTGTCCATGAACCGTTGAAATATGGCAGGAGCATTGACTAAGCCAAACGGCATGACATGATATTCATATAAACCAAAGGGCGCCCGGAATGCGGTTTTCCACTTGTCGCCAGTGAGAATCCTCAACAAGTGGTAGGCACTGCGGAGATCCAGCTTAGTGAAAATGTTCACCCCCTGCACTGCCTCCAGAATATCAGTGATGAGAGGCATGGGATAACGATCCTGAATGGTTACTTTGTTTAACCCGCGATAATCAATGCAGGGACGGAGGTCTTGCGAGTCTCTTTTGGGAATGAAGAATAATGGTGCCCCTGCTGGAGATTTTGAAGGTCGTATGTGACCATTCTGTAGGTTGTCGTCCAGGTATGAGCGGAGAGCCTTTTTTTCTGCTTGTGACAATGAGTACATCCTACCAAAAGGGACCAGTGCATTGGGGACTAAATTAATGGAGCAATCTTTGGGCCGATGTGGGGGTAAGTCCAATGGAGTCTTCGCAAATACTGCTTCAAATCCAGTTAGGTCAAAAGGAATGGAATGGACCCCAATCGTGTCAGCTGGTGAGCTGGTGTGTGTCTTTCGCCCCCAGGTAAAGTGGCTGTTGAAGGCAGCTCCTTCTACAGTACAAAGATTCAAAGCTCAGGCTGTTCGTAGACCAGTCGATAACCAGATTATGTTTTCGTAGCCAGGTGATTCCGAGAATCATTGGGAAATGAGTGCCTCTGATGATGTCGAGGTGTATCTCTTCAGAGTGCTGCTTTATTATCATTTGTAAATGTTCTGTGGTCTGGGGGATGGGTCCGGAGCTGAGTGGGCTTCCGTCAACCCCTTCTACTTTCTGATCTTCCTTCCGGTCTACTCTTCTTAGAACCACCTTGTCTGCCCATATGGTGTTGACAAAGTTACCGGCTGCCCACAGTCTAGTAATGCCAAAGCCTCCACTTTGCGTTGGTCCACCAGAAGGGTCACGTTGAGTATCATGAGTCTGGAATCCTCAGTCAGATTGGATGGAGCCACAGACAAAGAAACATAGGGACTAGATGCCACCCCTCGGTATCCTGTCCGTTCTAGGACCGAGGGCTCATGTTTTCCGAGCGCCAAGAAGGTATTTCTGTGCAGTTTCGAATCTTGTGCTGATCCGTGCCGTAGTATGCACATAAGCTCTTTTCCCTTCTTCTTTTCCATTCCTCAGGAGTAAGTGAAGATCTTGTGGTACCAATCTGCATGGGCTCATCTGTTTGTGTCGGTGCAGGTGAGGAAGGATGTGGTAGGTCCATTGCAAGAGCAGGGTTACGCAGTCGGCGTCTCTCATATCTTCTTTTGTGAAGTCTATATTCTATCTGGAGAGCCGCGGCTAACAGCTCAGACAAAGAAGCAGGTCTGGGTGATTGTGCCAACTCGTCTTTTATGTCTTCTCTGAGGCCCCGTCGAAAAAATAACAAACTGCGACTGTTCAGGCCAACCTGTCTCGGTCGCCAATCGTTTAAGTGTGGAGATATACGTGAGAACATCTGTTTGCCCTTGTCGTACATCCAAAAGTTCCTCACAGGCAGAAAATGTTATTTCAGGCCTTTCAAAGTTCTGGTTTAGTACATTGATGAAAGCCCCATAATCTTGAAGTGCTGGGTCTGTTCTTGTGACCAGGGGAGTGGCCCAGGCCAGGGCATTACCCGACATGTTAGATATAACAAACCCATAACAAACCCTACTCGGGCCTGATCGGTGGTGAATGTGTTGGGCCGAAAAGTGAAGTAGACATTACAGGCATCCGGAAACCCCTTTAGACTCTTAGGGGTGCCATCGAATTTGCCTGAGGGGAGCGCCATGGGAGGCAAATCCACCTGTCTGGGTTCTCGGACGGTGACCAATTGTTTTAATATGGTGTTCTCCGCTTTTAGGTTCTGTACTTCTACTGAGAGGTTGCGTACCTCAGCAGAGAGATTCTGTATGGCCGCTACCATCTCCTGTAGCTGTTCGGCGGTAGCCATGACTCTTTCTTGGCATTGCAAACTGTCAGACCCCGAATTCTGGGGAAAGGGGAGCCGGAAAAGGAAGAGCCGAGGAGGAAAAACCAGAATGGTGAGCTAGTGAGAGAGAGAGAGAGAGAGAGAGAGAGAGAGAGAGAGAGAGAGAGAGAGAGAGCAGCGTAGGGAAAACGAGAAGAAAGCAAAGTAACGAGGGGAAACAAGAAAGCTGGAAACCGGAGCAGTCCGCGGGAGAGAGAGAGAGCAAACGGACAAAACACCACCGCGTAGTGCAGCTAGGAAACGTAACGCAGGACAACAGTAGCAACGCGGAGTGCCCAGGGAGGGCGTGGCTAATATGCCTCCCTGGGACCCTACGCAGGTAGTCTAGAGCGCTGAAAGCAGGCTAAAGAAAGCGTGGTGGCACAATTAATGGCTGCCGCTGAGCCTGAAACGGGGCCACAGACGCCACAAAGTGGTGCGCTTGACACCCGGACCCGGTACATCCCCATTTCCATTTGAGACCCCTTTGGGCTCAATTGGAATGGGTAGGATGCTAACTGGTCTGCTAGCGGGTCCCGCTTAGCACGCCTGGTCTGACCTGGCGTTCCTTAGCGGGACCCACTGCAGACCTTGTAATACGGCGGCCCGGAATGAACAGTGCCGGTCCCTTACCGGCACTGTTCATTCCGCGGCCGCCATCGTCATAATGAGGCCTGATGACTTTCATGATCCCTCACCATTGTCTATGGTGGGTGGGGCCAGTGGAAGTGGCAATGTAAAATCTCTGTAGATCCAAAGGTTTCAGACTCCCATTGTAGTGCATCTGAAATTGTAGATTGCTATGTGCAAGACCAATCTTTTGTAGTTATCCTAGCATTATTTACAATGTTGACAAATGCTTTTAGACCTTTATAAAAGACATGGTATATATTGCATCTTTGCTAGAATGTATTTTATATGTTGAAATACAGCCAAAAATGTTTTGCTACGAGTTACTTACCAGTAAGATCATTGAAGTGGTCATAGATGGTTTCCTAAGTGATTGCTGATATGTCATCACTGATGGCATCTGACACATTCAAAGTGATGTCACATGTGATGTCGGATGCCATTTGCAATGTCATCAGTTTGCGTAGGAGCTGTGCAATGGAGGCCTCATAGTTAGGGTGGCGTATCTTTCAACAACGTCTGAATTTCGGGGGTTGTGTTGCATTAAATCGGCACCTTCACACCACTTTAACATTTTTTAACAGAAATGCATGCTTTTTTTATGCAATACCTTCCATGATCTGTAATTCTGCCTTTTATTCTGATAACAGAACTGGTGTCTTATAATCTGTTAGCAATGTGTGTTCTTTAGCTACGCAACATTGGGTTTATCAAATATTTCATCTGCTTTTGTGTCCACTAGATAAGAAAGTATAACTAATGGTGTACTGTCACAAAGAAGAGTCAGGTGAGGTTAGTGGGGGGCTGTCACAAGGAAGACTTAAGTGAGGTAGTTGTGGAGTGTGACGAGGAAGAGTGAGATGGGGTAATGGTCTCTGTAACGAGGAACAGTGAGCTGGCGATAGTGTAGTACTATGATGAGAAAGAGTGACATGTTGGTAGTGGGTCACTGTGATGATGAAGAGTGACATGTTATGTTAACAAAGCTTGTAAAGCGCATTTTCACCCAAGGGTATCATGGCGCTGGGATAACACAGAACATGCAGAACCTAGGTCCTAAAAGAGAAGGGTTTTCCGAGATCAGCTAAATTACAGATGGTTATTGAGATTTCTAAGTGTTGGTGGCAGTGCGTTCCACAATTGCGCATTAGCCACTGAGAAGGCTCGACTACCCGCTCTAGTGAGACGGAAACAGGGCGCACATAACAAACCAGCAGAACCTGAACGAAGCTCCCGATTCGGGAGGTAACGATCGAATTTGTTGCACAGGAATTCAGCCCCAAGACCCTGCAGGGTGCGATGAACCAGGCAGAGTGATTTAAATTTTATACATTGGGCCACAGCCAGCCAGTGCAATGCCTGAAGAACTGGAGAGATATGCCCTCCATACGGGGGCCCTGTGGCAACTTGGGCAGCAAGATCCTGAAGACGCTGAAGTCGCTGGATGAGGTCTTTGGGTTGGGCAAGATACAGTGTGTTACAATAATCCAAGCGGCTAAGAACAAGAGCAGCAGCAACTGGTGGCCGGAGTTCAGGAGGAATAAGGGGGGAGCACTTTCCGCAAAATCTTCAAGTTGAATGCCCCACCTTACAAACGTCCGAGACCTAATGATCCATCGAGAGGGTGGAAGAAAGCATAACCCCAAGATTCTTGACAGTGGTGACTGGAACATGGAGAGAACCAAGCGCAGACGGCAAGAAGGATATGATATATGATAGGTTATTTATAATGCGCTTAATAACCAGAGGTTTCAAAGCACTGACCCGGGGATCGAACCTCTGTTGCTCCGTGTCGTCTTGTTTCCAATGCAAACATGTTGGCCCTGAGCTATCCTGGATGACACCCAGAGTGTGGGATCAGAGAGGTTCCCACCACCAGTACCTCCGTCTTGTCTCCGTTAAGTTTCAGCCAGTTGTGGTTCATCCAATCTGCCACGGCAGAGAGACACTGAAAGAGGCATGACGACATTTCAGCCTGATCCAGATCTAACCGAATCAGGATCTGTGCTTTGTCAGCATAGGAATAGCATCTAATGCCGAAAAAAGTGGATGAGATGCACAAGTGGCTGAATGTAAATGTTAAAAAGTAGCAGAGACAAGGTGGAGCCCTGAGGGATCCCACAAGAGCGGGATCAAGGACTTGAACAGAAGGGAGGCAGGGAGAGTACTTGGTCTCTCTCGGCCAGGAATGAGGTGAACCAGACCAGCACTTGGCAAGCAATGCCAGTCTGGGCTGCGGAGCAAACAGGGTGGGGTGGTCGACGGTGTCAAATGCCGAGTAGGATCGGGGCACCCACCTCACCTATCAGGCCCCAGTGCTGAAATTCCTGAGCAGACGAATAGCCCACCAGATCCCCCTAACCAGTACACCCAACAGTTAATGGAACAACTATTGAGTTGACCAGCCAGGGGGAAAAGGGGAAGTGGAGAAAATAACAAACGGACAGGATTCTTCTGGTTCCCTTCAATTTCCTGACGAAACTGAACACTGGAACCCCTATAAATAATGCAGTTATGATTAGCATTTACTAATATACTCTTGCCTTAAAAAATAAAACCACCTCTTTACCTGTCTGCCTCTGCTAACTGCCTAGAGGCAATCTTTAACGTAGATATTCTTCAAACTTTAATTGCTTGACATACTTGCACTGAGTTGCTCACTGTAACATCTGTACTTTGTATTCTCTTTAACATTTGTTATAAACTATATACAACTTGCTTCTTAAGGACTGTGGCATGAACCTAAAATTATACTGATTTGCTGCTTACTGCTTCAGGCACTACAGATTCTCAAATTTAGATTGCTTCCTTGCTGCTGTGCTGCTTCCTGTCTTTCCTTTCCTTACTATCCACTCTGACTCTTGAAATTTTCTTTAGTCAAAAATGCTACTTATAACTTTTAACAATGACTCACTTCCTTGCGCTGCTTTGAAATGACAAATGAAGAAATGCACGCGCTCTCTCAACTGCTGGTCGTGTCTGCCCGAGCTGATCAAAGGATCATGTTGATCCGATCTAGACTGAAATTTCGGAACGTGTGCATATGCAGCTGATTTGCCAACAGCTGACTCGCGTACCGTGTCCACTTATGCATCTCTGTATCGCTCACCTGGTATCCACAGGGACGCCACCCAATCTGGTTGGACTGCTTCCGACCTGGGTCCACCTCCCCCGGGGTTCTCGTTCTGCCGAGGATCTAATCTGGAATACAGGAGTTTTGATTTATCCCACAAACTCTTCCTCTCTGGGCCCACCACCCTTGTGAACCCAACGACCCCTTTAGAGCTTTTCTCACCTTGGATTTCGATGTGCCATCCTGCTCAACCGTCTCCGTGATAATCTGGGTCTCACTGGTCAGGCTCTGGCGTGGCTGACCTCTTTCCTCGCCAATCGACCCTCCCAGGTCCAACTGGGGTCCTTCCTCTCCCACATCTTTTTCTCTACCTGTGGTGTCCCCCAGGGATCTAACCTCTCTCCCTGGCTGTTCAACCAATACCTGGCACTCCTTGCCCACCGCATCGCCGCTCTCTGTCCCAACGTTCAGTGCTATGCGGACGATACCCAGCTCATTTTCAGGCTACCCTCGGCCTCCTCCTCTCCTTACCTCACCTCTCACTCTCTGTCTGCCATCCATGAGTGGTGTGCCGCCAATGACCTATGTCTTAATGCCAGTAAGACTGAGATTCTACTCATCGGCACACCCACTCCCTCCTTTCCTGCAGCTCTCTGGCCGGCCTCTCTTGGCCCTCTTCCTACTCCCACCTGCAAGGCTAAAAACCTCAGGGTCATCTTCGACTCTGCTCTCTCCTTCTCCCCTCACATCTCTGACGTCTCTAAGAAGTCACACTACCAGCTGCACCTCCTTAGAGGTATTCTACCTTTCCTCTCCTTCCCCCAGAAGCTCACTGTCTTCAGAGCCCTGGTCCTCTCTAGTCTGGACTATTGTAACAGCCTCTATCTTAATCTGCCTACCTCTACTCGCCGCCTTCTGCAATTTATCCAGAACAGAACTGCGAGACTTGTCCTTGGCCTCAAGCCCCGGGATCATATCTCTCCAGGAATGAAATCCCTGCACTGGCTCCCAGTGGCTGCGAGTATTAAGTTCAAAACCCTCTGCATTGTACACAAGGCCTTCTGGGGTCTGGGGCCGAAATACCTTCAACACTCTCTTCCTAAATATCTTCCTTCTCGAGGTCTTTGCTCATCCGCCCCCAACTCCCTCAGTGTCAGTCGCTTCTCCAAGTAACAAGTTGGTGGCAGAGTACTCTCTTCAGCTGGGGCCTCTCTCTGGAACAGTCTTACTGCCTCCCTGAAACTCGAGGAGAACCATCTCCGGTTCCGGAAGCACATCAAAACCTTCCTCTTTACCTCTGCTTTCTCTCCCCCTCTCCCCTGCTGATTTCCTGACTGAAACTGCTTGGGTTACATTGCCACCCTTTCTGATCTCTGGCCCAGGCCCCGTCAATTGCCCACTTGCACTGCCTCCTTGGCACCCCCTGCACCTGGGGACCGTTGTTCTGTATCCCTACAGTCCCCCTACCAGCACTTTTGTCTGCACTTCCTTGCACTTGCCACCAGCTGGCCGTTTATTTTCTTATTTATTCCACTTTTTCCCCATGTACTGCAATTTCCCCTCTCCCTTACCCTGCGCACTTTTCCTTTTCCCCCCTTCCCATGCACTTGCACGATCTGAATGACACTTGGCCTAGTAGGATCGCTGTCTGTCCTCCCTTTGTTTCCCCCCCTTGCCTCGTTGCGCCTTGAAACACTTGTGTATAGGTGCGTTATAAATCCCATATCATATCATATCATGTATCATATGGTGCGCTCTCCGTCCTGCAGTTCTGTGCAGGGGTGCATCTAGGATGGGCGCTTCGCCGCCGAGTTTGCTTCACTGGCTGCAACTCAGTTCTTCAGGTAAGTCTATGGTTTTGATAGTTTGTACTTGTAATTGCCCCTGTTAATGTCTTTCCTTCTCTCTTGGGTGCGGGAGGAATGATGAGACGCCGAGCTGGCTGGCGCTGTGCTCGAGATGGTAAGTGAATGCGCAGAGCGCGGCGCTATGCGCGCTTTTGCTGTGTGCTAACCTGTGTTATCCTTCTCTTGCAGGCCACCGTGATGTTTTGGAGGGTAAGCTGCCGGGAGGATGCGGAGCAATGAGTAGATGTTGTCCGAATCGCCGTCGAGTAAGTATGAGTGTTAAACAGCCTTGCCTTTTCTTGCAGGTTGATGGAAGGCCGGAACGGAATAAACCAACAGTGAGTTCCGCTCAGGTAAGCGTGCTTCCTAATGTTGTTTAAGTGAGAGATGCAAACTCTTACCAATGCTATCTTTCTATTTCCTTCCCCAGGTTGCGGTTTCAAAGAGAGAGTGAGCGTCTGCCGAGATGCTGGAGGTTCGGGACACTTGAGCGAATGACAGGAGCTGGAATAACTAGCAGGTAAGGATAGCTAATTATGTTCTTCTTCTTCTTGCAGGTGCAGGCCTGGAATGCAGAGGACAGACGACGGTGAACGTCACGCTGCGAGTACAGAGCAACGCGAAACGTGTTCTGCAGCTCGAGCGTGGCTTAAATAGTCTGCAGGTATCCCAGGTGCCTTCAGGCCTGACCACACCCTAAATACTAGACCACATGGTTCAGTTCTGGAACTGAACCGTATGGGGGCATCCATGTTGTGCTATTGCCATTGAAAGCTCCAGGCCCCCCTTCTGCCATTTGAGCCTGGCGTCAAAGGCGCCAGGACTGACTCCAAGAGAGTCTTGAGGGGCATGATTGGGCCCTTGGGGCCATGTAGGATCACTGTGATGTGGCCCAGAGGCCCCGAGTGCCAGGGCCAGGGGCAATGGCCATGACTGCACTCCCCCCCCCAAGGCCCCTCTCAGGGTGGTTTTTCTATCTGATCCTGGCTTGGTGGGGTAATCACGATGGAAACATCGTATCAAACGTGGTACATGGATGTAAGCGCTAGGTTCCCATGTTCTGTCTTGTGGACCATATCCCTTCTTTTCTACTAGGTAGTATAATTTTGTACTAACGTACTTTGAATCCAGGATGTCTTTGACTTCAAATTCCAGTTCTCCATTGACCATTACAGGTTCAGGTGTGTGGTTCACCGCGTTCCAGGCTGAACTGGTTTTAAGAGAGATACATGGAACACAGGGTGAATATGCATGTTGGTCGGCAGGGCCAGTTTAATTGCAGCTGGGTTTAGGATGGATTCAGTGATAAAAGGTCCTACGTATCGTGGGCGGAATGTCCGGGGCCTTTTAGAGGTACATGCTTAGATGCTAGCCACACTCTGTCTCCTACTTGGTAGTTGGGGGCCCTTTCACGATGCAGGTCTGCGTATTTCTTTTGGCGAACCTTGGCTTGACGTAAATGCTCAATGACTCCTGTGAAGGCCTGAGAAATGATGGCTTATAAGGTTTTGATGGCCAGCATTTCCAGAGTCGTAGGGACGTCCAGTTTGGACGTGCGTGGGCGTCTGCCGTATATAGCATAAAATAGAGTCTGTCCAGTACTGCTGTGTTGGGAATTATTATAGGCATACTCGGCAATCCACAACAAGTCTTTCCAATACCCTTCCACTTGATGGAGCAAACAGCGCAAGTACTGTTCGAGTGTTTGGTTCGTTCTTTCCGTTTGGCCATCCGTTTGGGGATGGTGGCTAGTGGATAGCCTAATGTCAATTTGGGCCATTGAACAACATTTTCTCTAGAAGTTGGATACAAATTGGGTACCTCGATCTGAGATAAAGTACTGACGGGAACCCATGGAGCCGTACTATGTGTTCCAGGAATGCCTTTGCCAGGCTGGATGCATTTGGGAGACCTTTAAATGGCAAGAAGTTGGCCATTTTAGAGAACAAGTCTACGACCACTAAGATGGTATTGTATCCTTGACTAGAGGGTAGGTTGGTGATAAAGTCAAGAGATAGAGTGTGCCATGGAGCCGGCGGAATGTCCAATTGTCTGAGGAGCCCAGCTGGTTTCTGTTTTGATGGCTTATTCTCTACATAAATACCGCAAGAGATACGAATTGAATAAAGTCCTTGCGCCATGTGGGCCACCAGTAGCTCCGTTTCACCTTGGCCAGAGTTTTGGGAATTCCAGGGTGGCCTTCCATGAGGGAGTCATGATATCCCGAGATGACCTGTTCCTGAAGCTCTTTCTTGGGCAAACATAGGCGGTTCCTGAAGTATGGTAGTTGGTCCTTGACTGCATAGTGTTCTCCCCGCGAATCCCATTCTTGTAACAATTCTTGAGTCATGGTGGTTGTAATGCCTAGGAGTTTGTCACTCGGGATAATGGCCACAGGATCAGGGGTCGTGTATACCAGTTTATCAGTACCCATGCGCGAAAGGGCATCATCTTTGCCATTTTTGACCCCGGGTCGAAACGTGATTACGTAGTCATACTCTGCAAAAAAAAGGGCCCAGCGTAGTTGCTGTGACGATTGAGCCTTCGCACTCTTTAATTACTGTAGATTTTGATGGTCAGTTATCACAGTGATAGTGTGCCTGGCCCATAGCAGATAACGTTGCCAGGCCTTGAAGGCTGATTTTATGTCCAGAAGCTCCTTGTCCGTGATGGCATAATTGAGTTCGGGTGGTGAAAACTTACGCGACCAGAAGGCTACTGGATGTAACTGGCCGGTGTGTGGGTCCCTTTGCGATAGAACAGCACCCATGGCCATTGAGTTCCTGAAAAGCTGTTTCAGCCTCTTGTGTCCATTGGAACTTCTTATTGCACTTCCTCAATAAAGACGTGATTCGATGCACTATTTGAGAGAATCCTGGGATGAATCGACGGTAAATGTTTGCAAAGCCCACCATGCTCTGGACCCCTTTGAATGAACTTGGGGCTGGCCAATTTAGAATGGCGTCAACTTTGTGCACATCCATTGTGATTCCCTTTGGAGCGAGGATGAACCCAGGGAACACTATCTCGGTAACGTGAAATGAACATTTTTCAGGTTTGGCATAAAGGTGATGTTGGCGAAGCTTGGTAAGGACGGACGAACATGCTTGACATGGTCCTGTTTTGAGGCCGAATATACTAGGATATCGTCTATATAAACTAGGGCACAGACGTCAATCAGCTCTATTAAGACATCGTTCATGAAATACTGAAATGCGGCAGGGGCATTGCAAAGGCCAAATGGCATCACCTGATATTCATATAAGCCATATTTGGCACTAAACGCGGTTTTCCATTCGTCCCCCTTTTTAATTCGAACAAGATGGTATGCCCCTCTAAGGTCCAATTTCGTGTACATTTGAGCATCTTTGACTTGGTCTAACAATTCCGGGATAAGGGGCAAGGGGTAACGATTTATAACGGTGACTTGGTTCAGTGCGCGATAGTCAATGCAAGTCCTCAAATCTCCTTCTTCGGCAACAAGAATAGGGGAGACGCTGTAGGTGACTTCCAGGGGCGGATGAAACCGTTGGTCAGATATTGTTCTAAGTAGGACTTCAAATGTTGATTCTCTGGTTCTGTAAGCGCATAGGTTCGACCACAAGGGATTTGTGCACCAGATACCAGGTCGATTTGGCAATCGTAGTGTCTGTGGGGGTGGCAAGGTGTTAGCTTGTTCCTTTTGGAACACGTCTTGAAAGTCCTGATATTGGCTTGGTAGGGTACCGACCACACCTAAGGCACTTGCCACCCCTTCCTGGACAGACGAGCCTGTGTTCGTTGACTTCCTTCCATTATAATAGCAAGTGCATGTACAGCGTTTGGAAAAAGTAAATTCTCTTGTACGCCAGTCGATTCGTGGATTGTATGCGACTAGCCACGGCATCCCTAGGATCAATCGGAACTGAGGTGCCTTGATGAGATCAAAAGCGATTGATTCCCAGTGGCCGTCCTGACACAAGAGGGTTAGAACAGTGGTACATTCAGATACTGGGCCGGAGACGATTTCAGTACCGTCTATGGTGGTTACAGTCTCGGTGGTTGAGTTAGGGCAGAGTGGGTGTCCTATCTTTGCTGCAAGATCCTGGTCCATGTAATTCCCCACGGCATCGCTGTCGATGTATGCTTCTACCAAATGCATCCATGTGGCTGCTGGTGGTTGATTAGGATCACAGGCAATGCAAAATGGGAGGTGTGTAGTTGACTTTTTTCGCTCGACAAATGGACCCCTACATTTGCCAGGCTTGGTAGTTTTCCGACTCCTCACTTGGTTTCTCCTTATACGTGGCTCCTACGGTCCTTCTTGGTGGCTTTACAGGGCACTCTCCAGGAAATAACCTGCTTTCCGCAGTATAAGCATAACTGCTGTTCCCTCCTCTTGTCCCTTTCAGCTTTGGTTAAAGGGGGTCTCACCCCTCCTAGCTGCATTGGTTCCACAGAACTGACTGTCCCTCGTTGAACATGGTCCCTGGAGTGCACGAACATGGGACGTGGGTCTAGTCTGCTTTGATCCATTCTTCGATCTTGCAACCTATGATCAAGTTGAACCACCAGGTTGATAAACTCGGCACAGTCTTTGGGTGGATCCACTACTTGAGCAAGAGAATCCTTTAGCTCTCCCCTTAAGCCCCGGTGGAATAGCGTGGTCCTTTTGTCCTCCGGCCACTCTGCTTCGACCACAAGCCTGTTGAAGGTCGCTATGTATGTCAATAGGTCTTGGTTTCCTTGACGAAGGGACAAGAGTTCATTGTCTAAGGCCTGTCCATGAGAATGACGGGCAAAGAGCTTTTCCATCTCCTGCTGGAAGCCCCCAAAATCGCGTAGCAGTGGGTCATCCCGGCTAACAAAAGGTACAGACCAATCTGCAGCACTGCCACTCAGATAAAACAGCACAAAGGCCACTCGTGACTGGTCATTAGGAAACGCCCCAGGTCTGCAAAGAAAATGGAGGCAACACTGATTCATAAAGGTTGCGTACTTCCTAGGGTCCCCCGTGAAATGTTCCGGTGGAGCTAAAGGAACTGCTCCATGAAGGGTGATCTGCACCGGATTACTCGGTGGTGCTGGCATCGAAGGAATGGTCCCAGGCAATGGGGCTTGTCCGGCCTGTGATTGTAGGAGTTGTCTACTTAGGTCATCATCAGTGCGTTCTTTGGCCACTATTAGTTCTCGCCGCAAGGCATTGGTCTCCTGTCTGGCTGAATGCACCTCAGTGCATAGCTGCCACAGCATCTGAGCTAACTGGTCGGTTTCCGAGGTTTCCATGCTGGACGCCCAGGTAGATTATAGTTGGTGGCTTCGCGTTCTGTAACGCTCACCTGGTATCCACAGGGACGTCACCCGATCTGGTTGGACTGCTTCCGACCTGGGTCCACCTCCCCTGGGTTCTCTTTCTGCTGAGGATCTAATCTGCAATACAGGAGTTTTGATTTAGCCCACAATCTCTTCCTCTCTGGGCCCACCTCCCTTGTGAACCCAACGACACCCTTAGAGCTTTCCTCACCTTGGATTTCGATATGGTGCGATCTCCGTCCTGCAGTTCTGTGCAGGGGTGCGTCGTGGATGGGCGCTTCACCGCCGAGTTTGCTTCACTGGCTCGGGCCCGTGAGTCCAGACCTGCTGCGACTCAGTTCTTCAGGTAAGTCTATGGTTTTGATAGTTTGTTTGTACTTGTAATTGCCCCTGTTAATGTCTTTCCTTCTCTCTTAGATGCAGGAGGAATGATGAGAGGCCGAGCTGGCTGGGGCTGTGCTCTAGATGGTAAGTGAATGTGCGGAGCGCGGCGCTATGCGTGCTTTTGCGGTGTGCTAGCCTGTTTTATCCTTCTCTTGCAGGCCGCCGTGATGTTTTGGATGGTAAGCTGCCGGTAGGATGTGGAGCTATGAGTAGATGTTGCCCGAATCGCTGTCGAGTAAGTATGCGTGCTAACTAGCCTTGCCTTTTCTTACAGGTTGATGGAAGGCCGGAACGGAATAAACCAACAGCGAGTTCCACTCGGGTAAGCGCGCTTCCGAATGTTGTTTAAATGAGAGATGCAAACGCTTACTAATGCTGTCTTTCTATTTCCTTCCCCAGGTTGCGGCTTCAAGGAGAGAGCGAGCGTCCGCCGAGATGCTGGAGGTTCGGGACACTGGAGCGAACGACAGGAGCTGGAATAACTAGCAGGTAAGGATGGCTAATCATGTTCTTCTTCTTGCAGGTGCAGGCCTGGAATGCAGAGGACAGACCGCGGTGAACGTCACGCTGCGAGTGCAGAGCAACGCGAAGCATGTTCTGCAGCTCGGGGGTGGCTTAAATAGTCTGCAGGTATCCCAGGTGCCTTCAGGCCTGACCACACCCTAAATGCTAGACTGCATGGTTCAGTTCTGGAACTGAACCATGTGGGGGCATCCATGTTGTGCTATTGCCATTGAAAGCTCCAGGCCCCCCTTCTGCCATTTGAGCCTGGTGCCAAAGGCGCGAGGACTGACTCCAAAAGAGTCTTGGGGGGCATGATTGGGCCCTTGGGGCCATGTATGGACACTGTGATGCGGCCCAGAGGCCCCGAGTGCCAGGGCCAGGGGCAATGGTCATGACATCTCCCACGAACCGCGCACTCTACAGCTCAATCCGATCTTCACATTAGCTGTAAATTACATCTACGCCACAGCTGATGGCCTCAGGAACATGAACGTGACTCTTGCTGCGAACCATCACGCGTAGACCTACGCCGTTAGGTCCTTTCCTTTAACGCAACACAGCTTTCAATACGACGTGCCTTAACCAGTATTGCAATGCTTAAACTCACGCGCTTTCTGAACTTGATCTCCTTTCCTAACGTTTTCTCGTGCGCACTTTGCAATTAACCAATTAAAATTATATTACACAGTATTTACAGTTCCAGAGCATTAAACTAGAATGGTCAATAGAAACAGATACTCTTCCAAGACTTCTATTTAACAACTATCCTCAGCAAATTCAGTTTAGCAATTTTCACTTGTTTTGAAGATAGAACATGTTTTCTTTAACAGTCACATATCTGAATGAAGTCTTAGGCATTTTTTGATGTCTTTCTTTCTTGAAGTGTGATTTCTTTACTTTATATGATATGATCGTTTATTTATATAGCGCCTATAAACAATGTGTTTCAAAGCGCTTCAAGGCAAGGGAGGGAACAAGGGAAAATACAACCACATTCTTACAGGCCATGAACAGTAAGGATGTGAAATTAACTATCGTACTCGGCCTGATGACATTTCAGATAGTGCAAGAGCTAAGACATAGATAAGGAATGGAGGGGGAGAGTGGGAAGTAAATGGAAACAGACAGACGACTACCGTACTAGGCCTGATGACATTTCTGGTAGTGCCGGAGAAAAACAAAAGGTGAGGGAGAGGGGTGCAGAAAGGGGGGGGGGAACAAAACAAGCGACTATCATACTAGGCCTGACGACATTTCAGATAGTGCTGGAGGGATGGTGGGGAGGAAAAAAACAGTAATGGGAGGGTGGAGGAAACAGACGAGGTTGCTATCATATTAGGTCAAGGGACAATTCTGATAGAGTAAGTGCATAGAAGAAAGTAAGGGAGGAGATAGGAAAAGGTTGAAGGGAAAGGACGAGAGAAAAGAGAGTAAGCAGTCAAAAAGAGTGGAGAAGCACAGTACTTTAGTTACTGTAGTCTTCTAAGGAGTTCTTGACCGCGGTGACCACTTCAATTCAGGTCTTGAATGAAAGGCAGTTTAGAACCTCTCCAGAGGTTCCAAACTGCATCACAATGGACAGTAGCCAATTATTGTTGAGCAGGAAGTTCACCATCTTGAATTGGGATAATCACAGCTGGCTAACATGAGGTCAAGGAAACAATTGTGAACACAACCCAACCTCACCTAAAATAGCAAATGAATAGCCTCCAGAACCCAGGAACCTGACATCACCTGCATGACCAGCCTAGGCATATCGTCCTGGACTGACACCAGGACACTCTCTGTGCCCGGCCAGAATCCTGACTGGAATGGGTCGAAGAAGCTTGAGGCCTATAGATAGTAGGAGGGAAGTGGAGAGATCAGAGCCTCTAGAAGTTTACATAAAGAAGGCCAGCACAGAGATCGGACAGAAACTAGAGGGAAGTGAGGGGTTCAGAGAGGGCTTTTTGAGAAGAATGACAGTGGCAGTGACATGGTCGTAGTGGAGGACTGTGATGAGGAGATGTGGTGGGGTAGTGGTGGATGGTGATCAGGAAGAGTGAGGTGGGAGCAGTGTGGGATTGTGACAAGGAAGAGTGAGATCGGAGTAGTGGGGGACTGTGATTAGGAGCACTGAGATGGCGTAGTGGGGGACTGTGACAAGAAAGAGAGACTTGATAGTGGGGAACTGTGAAGAGGAAGTGGTATTTGGTGTTAGTGAGGTATGGTGATATGGAAAATGATGTGGCGGTAGTGGGGTACTGTGATGTGGAAGAGTGACAAGGTGGTTGTGGGGGGCTGAGACGAAGAACAAGTTGGTGGTACTGGGGTACTGGGACAAGGAAGAGTGAGGTGATGGTAGTGGGGGACTGTGATGAGGAATAGTGAGGTGGTGGTAGTGGGGGATTGTGACAAGGAAGAGTGAGATTCAGTTAATGGCAGACTGATGAGGAGTGGTGTTGTGGTGTATAACGAGGAAGAGCGAGGTGGGGTAGTGGCAGACTTTAATAAGGAAGTGTGACATGGTGGTTGTGAGGTACTGTGATGAGGAGGTGTGACGTGGTGGTAGAGGGGTACTGTGACGAGGAAGAGCAATGTAGTGCTAGTGTAACAAGGAAGAGTGTTGTTGGTAGTGGGGGACTGTTACATGGAAGAGTGACGTGGTTGCAGTGGGGACTGGTGGGAAATAGTTAGTTGGGGGTAGTGAGGTACTGTGACAAGGA
Source organism: Ambystoma mexicanum (assembly GCF_040938575.1). Lineage (NCBI taxonomy): Eukaryota > Metazoa > Chordata > Amphibia > Caudata > Ambystomatidae > Ambystoma > Ambystoma mexicanum. The sequence continues at coordinate 1,234,146,444 of NC_090923.1, read as the reverse complement.
AGGCCGATATGGTGGTAGGGGGGACTTTGATGAGAAAGAGTGACATAGTGGTAGTAGGGCACTGCAACGTGGAAGAGTGATCTGATATTGGGGCACTGTGATGAGAAAGAGCGAGATGGGGTAGTGGAGGACTGTGATGAGGAAGAGGGATGTGGGTGCAAAGGTAAGATTACCACTGTGTACTGGGATGAGGATGGGTTCAGGTAGTAATACGAATGCAGTACTGTGACGAAGACAAGGGAGGTGCGTTAATGAGGGTCTCTTTCCTGCTGACATCAGGAGTGAATTGAGATCTTCACTGTTAAGTCACATCAAAAGGTTTGCCCAATCGAAACAAAGGATATAGTAAACAAGCATTGGGCTCCCCTCAGTCTTTCGTTGCACAATTTGTTTTGAAGTAATAAGGCAATTGTAAGCTTTTTGAACATATCTAACAACTCCGCCTAATAGCTCATCCCAAACATTTTAAGTTAATTTAGGAAGCAATCACTGTAATTACTTAATATTAAAAAAACTGATTTCTTTGGGGAGATGCTGATCAACCTGGAAGATGGCTGCGTGTTAGCTGAACTCTGTGCCTGATCGTGCCCCTGTAGCAATGCGCATGCAGCATTACTAGCTATTGGGCAACAACTTGGTGCCGGACACGACCGGAGTGGAGCACGCCTACCTGACTGCCTGTTAGAGCAAGGAGAGGAGCATCCTGGGGAGGCCAGACTGCAAAGGTGGCCGACGGTAGACTGGGCCACATCGTAGACCGCTAGGCAGTGGCTTGGCAGCGCCGCTCCCGGTGCCACGGCTGTAGGGGTGGGAGCTGTGTACTGCAGAAGGCAGCAAAACTGAGGCTAGCCACCCCCGGTGAACTAGGCCTGCCGGGTGCGCTTGTCCTTTGGCATGCAACCACATTGGCCCATGGTGATGAGAACAGCGCCATCTTGGGCCAAGCACCGATCCAGCCTGTAATGGCCTATGCTACACATGGAAGGCGAGAGTCATTTGAGTGGCAGACACATGCTCTCATTTCCCTGCATGACCAATATATATATTTCAACACGATTTACATGTAGGACAACTCCAGGCACTAATGATGACTAAAGATACTGGAAGCAGTAATAAAACAGGGGAAGGTGGACACGTTTACAAAACATGCCCCTATGACTAAAGGGCAATGTCATAGAAGGTGTAGAGCTACAGCCTGCAGAGGATGCGCTTGATGTTCAGCTACTACTCCATGCAGGCTGGCTTTGCGTCAGTGAACATGAAACTTAAAGATATAATAGCAAAACGCTATGAGCCAAATTGGACAAGGAGGCAGCTAGAATTACTTTCTGCTGCATTACAGGCGAAGAGGAAAACGTTGTTAGGCATAAAAAAAACCTGCTGCGAGACAGATCTGCTCCATATTCAATGCTTTTTCTGGCAAAGTTGCAGTTTCAACACAACGGCAAGACATATTTCTCTACAATCCTGGAGGCCAATAACTTTATAGAAGTGAATTTCCCGCTGCTGCGTAGCAGATCCAACAGTTGTGACAACATGAGTGTTGATACTATCAAGCAAGGTTGATTGGTGCTTGGATCTGGACACTCTCAGGTGTTCATCTTTCATCTACTTCCTTTTTGTAACGCTTACCTGGACTCCTCGGGAGCGTAATACCTTCCCAGCCTGTGGAACTGATACAATGGAGCCTTTAGGATTTTTTTTCTGTTTGAACAAACAAATGACAACAATTTTAAATGCTATAGCATCTATTAACTGAGATAATACTACATGCAATGTGTATTCCCTTAAATCACTCCCTTCTAACTCTAGGGCTGAATTCCCTTCTCACCTGTGTTTTATTATTGTGGAGCTCTCCATCCTGCTTTTCTAAAGAAGCGCGTTGAGATGGAGAAACAAAAGTAAATTGGGTTGCTGATGAACTCTATAGCTTCTTGTCTTGAATTGTCATTCTTTAAGAATGAGTCTTTGGGTAAGTAAGCAGGTGAAGATTCTGTAATGTTTAAGGGCTTGAATTGATTCCTACGTTTGAGAGATCTCTCTTTCTAATTACTTTTGTTCTTTTTCTCTTTTTCAGAGGGTTCTAGGAATTCGGGGAAAAGAATTATGGCTGCGGAGTTACTCAGCATGAGAAAACGTTTTAAAACTTAAGTTCGCCAATACGGAGTAACTGCAGCCTTCAAGGTGGAGCACGGTAACAACTGTGAGGTGAACCTTCAGGTAAGCAAACGCTTATAAAACGTCTTCTCTGTTAAACTGTTAAGTTCTTTTTTTATTAAATACCTCTTGCATTCTGCAGGTTTTTCGTAAAGCTGAGGAAAAAACCTTCGGAAGATGCGGTGGCTGCGAAAGAAACTTCTGACTGAAGGTGCTGCGGCTGCGAGCGAAACTTCTGACTGAAGATGCGACTGCGAGCAAATAAAAATTCTTAACTGAAGATAACAGCGTTGGAGATAACTTCTGTCAGGTAAGTCGTTAGCGTTACCTACTGTCAGCGGAGCAGATGTGAATGCGCGCATTCAAGCAGAGGCGGGGCTTAAGTAGCTCCTCTGCAAATATGAGTAGAACTGTGCAGTTACTTGTAAATGGGTTTTGCGGCGACCATGTTAAGTGTATGAAATTACTGTTGAACATCAAAGGAGTCTATGGATGTAGATGCTGTGGGTGGTGTAAATGCCACATGTGCCACTAACACCCTCCTTTGACCTGCTGATTGATATAATGTTTCCTGCCTAGCCTGAATGCCTGAATGAGGACTATGCCCACTGACTGGGATCATGACACTTTTGGAGTATTGCCCGAATCAGAATACTTTTGATGGTGCCAATGTGGATCCAATGATAGGACATATCCTGAATTATATACAGGTGTGTGTGACGTACCGGAGTTAATGCAGCTACCCCCATCCACTATTGCAGATTCGTTTGTGTTGTATCATTGTTTGAGTTCCTTTTTTGGGCATACACTGCCATGATTAGGATGGTGGTAAAGATGGGCGGTACAGAGGGGGGCGGAGGGAGGTGAAGAAAACTTAAAAATACTTGGTTGCTAGCAGACTCATTCATCAGAACTGACATGGAAGGGGAATGAGAAGCAACTACCCTTAACTATCTCCAGACACAATTAACCATGCGATACAGGGAAGGAACCTGATATAGTAGTTCTAAACTGAAACATAAAAGGAATGGACAACCAAGTGAAGGCGAGGAAGATCCTTATGTATATAGAGACATAAGACAAACATCATATTCCTGCAAGAAGCACAAGTAATGGCTGCAACTAACCTTTCCTTTGCTAAAGCCTGGGGCAATTAATGTCTCCTCACGTTGTACTTGATGCAGGCTAGGGGAGCCTTGACTATTATTCACAAGTCCTTGTGGTTTAGACTAGGAACTAGCATGGACCCTTTGGGGAGATACGTGCTAGTACATGGAACATTGCTGAATACAGAAATATTATTGCTGAATACATATGGTCCTAATATCAATGGCCGTGCTACTATGAGCATATAATTGAGACATGTAATGCATACCCGAATGTGCTTATACTCTGTGGCAGGGACATGAATACCATTCTGGACTTTAATTCGAACAGCATGGGCACCGTTAATAGTCCACTGATGAAGGTTGCCCTCACCATACTGGGGAGTATTCATGAGTTAGAGCTCAGTGATGTATGGAGGCCAATGCACCCATCTGAACAGGCTTATTCCTATTACTCGACTGTACATGATATGTTCTCTAGGATAGACATCTATCTGATATCAATGCACAATGTATGTTCTGTAGATATGCTACCACCCACACATTCAGATCACTCCCCAGTAGTTCTTCAGATGGTGCTGCAAACGACAGACTGGGTAAGCCGGTGGTGGAAATTTAAGCCCCAAGCCCCAAGCTTTGCTGGATCTAGTGTTCTTCACCACAACACACAACCATATACAGCTCTACTTTGAGCAAAATGTAGGGTCTTATGAATAAAAGGGCTTGGTTTGGCGAGACCTTAAGGCCTACATTTGAGGCATTGCAATGACAACTGAGATGGCAGTGCTAAAAGCTATTTGTAAGGACATATTGGACTCTGAACTTGAGCTCCACAGAATGGAGACTCAGCACGCACATAGCCCCTCTAAAGACACACTGGGTGATATAAAAAAGGGCACTAGATAATTTCAGACACATGCAGATAGGGAACTGAAGTGCACAATTAAGCAGGCAGCTGCCAGACGCTATGTAAAGGGCAAACATCTATCTAGACTGAAGCTGGCGGGTCAAGCATACAGCTCACAAATGATCCCTTAGGGAGAGTAACGCATGGGCTTCCGGGAATCAACAAGTTATTTCACATCTCCTACTCTGACTTGTATGCAATACAGGATGATAAAACAAATAGGGAAATACATGCCTTTCTTGATGGACTGGTGACAACAGAAGTGACAAGCATGACAAGGGATCATCTGGACCAGCTAGTGACCGTTGAAGAAATATTAAAGGTCAGAGATGATATGCCTGCTGAGAAATCACCGGGACCGGTCGATCTTAATGCTGAATTCTACAATTCATTCTGTGATGTGCTTACGCGTCATATGCAATCACTGCGGGCTAAAGCCATTGGGCCTCATTCCGAGTACGGCGCTAACCAATGGCGCTATTAACGCCTTGGTTGACGCCGTACCCGGACCGGCAGCGCCTTGGTGGTTGGCGGAATTACCGCCCCATTCCAAGGTTGGCGGGGCGGTAATTCCCCAATCCCCATTTACCCTTCCCCATTCCCATTCTTGCCCCATAGGGCATAATGGGAGTGGGGAAGGCGTCAATTACGCCACCGTAAATTACGGTGGCGTAATTAACATCAAGGTCCCTTAGTGCCATGGTTTTTAACGCCTGCTAAAAGCAGGTGTTAAAACCACCATGGCGCTAAGGGAACTCGGAGTATGGCGGTAAGGGATTACCGCCACCGCTCTCGTTAGCGGTGGCCGCTATCCCTTACCGCCATACTCGGAATGAGGCCCATTGTTAAAAAAGTGCTTCCTCCAACAGTGCATATAGCTGTCATTTTATTACTGCTTAAACCAGATAAATCCCCACTAGATTGTGACTTGTATCATCATTGTGACTTAATGATTCAACTAATCTTTTGATCTTATCTTTTCACGTGTATTCTTTGCTCATATATAGACTCTTTGAACTTCCTGCCTCTCTCTTGGCTCTTATAAAGTCTGTCTTCAATGCTTCCATTCGTCTCTTATACCTTATTTTCCAGCGCAATTCAATTTCTCTGCCATTGTCTTCTCTTGGCTGACTTTCTTTTCACTGTTGCCTCAAATCTTACTTTCGCTGTCTTGTTTTCAAATCTCTCTATATCCTTGCACCCTCTTATCTTTCCTCTCTTGTGTCTTTCTATTCGCCTTCACATGTTCTTTGTTCTCAGTCTCAATTTCTATTATCAGTTCCTCGCACCCTCTGTGCCCAATCAAGTTTTCGCTCATTTACTTTGCTTGCGCTGTTTCATTGGAATGTTCCTCCACTATTGCTTCATTCTATTACCTCTTACTCTCTGTTTTGTACTACTTTTAAGACCTATCTTCTTCATTTAGAATGACAACTATGATTACCTTTTTGTAGTCTCAAACCCTTCATTTTATTGTACTGTAAAGTGTGTTCTCTGTTCAGCGCTTTGGCGTCAAGTGCTATATAAGTCACAAATAAGTCACAAATACATAAAAATGCTAATTAATGTTGACAACAAAATGTATGCAAAAGTGCTAGGCAGTCGCCTCTTGCTGTATATGAGATGCATGATGCATCTGGACCAGTCCGGGTTACTTACTGGTAGAGCCCCGGCACTAAATATCAGAAGACTTTTTAACATATTGGCACACATTAATCCCACAGTTCATGCAGAGGCATGGTTATTGGACACGCACAAAGCATTTGATATGGTATCATCGAGTTTTCTTTTCAATGTACTGAGAAAGTGTGGGTTTAGCTTGATGTTCTTTCAGTATGTTCGCCTACTCTACACCCTTATGCATGCCAGAGTCATGGACATGATTTGGGGGTCGCAAGGGGTCACACCTGTGACCTGTGGCATTTAACTTGCAACACCTGGCCAATCAGTTGAGACCCTGCCCATCGCATCCTCCAATAATAACATTCCTGAATGGCGGGGTGGGCCAAATCCACAAGGCACACCACCTATGCAGCAGAGTGACTTACTGTGTCCATTTTGTCCTAGCAAGGCAAGCAGCACCATGTGTGAAGAAGAGACTCTCACCCTGTTCGCAAATATCAGGCATCAGTATGAGCGGGGAGCGTTGCGCTGAATCAAAGGTTTAAATAAATGTAGGTTTAAAGTTTGAGAGTAAGGAATGGTCCCTGCATCAGGCATCAGCGTGAGCGGGAGCGCTGCATCAACAGTTTAAATAAATGTAAATTTAAAGTTTGAGAACGAGGGAGACCGACTTCCAGTCCTATACACAAGGCGCTCTGCTCCAGAACGGACAGCTGTGTTTGACTTTGAACTTTGCAGTTGCCTTTGTTTGCTACTCGTTGAACTGGGCCACTATAGGTTGGGTAGTGAGCAGGCCTGAGGATATGCGGAAGCCGGATTCTCAGACCCGTGGAGTGTGGTCAGGGGTTATGTGTTTAGCTAGTGGAGTTATTTGAGCCTTACTGGTGTTGCATGAGATTTCACTCAGCGCTTCCTGACTGTGCTAAACAATGTACAGAGAAGTGTGGCCCTGGTGCTCTGTGGTGCACTGGAGATGGGATCTCTATATGGGCATGGGCGCTAGAGCACAGTGCAGCTACACCTCTGATAAGTGGTTTGGGGTCCCGCTAGACAGGGGGCTCACCCACTGCATGTTTAAACATCCCATCAGCCCTGCATTAGGAAGGTGCTGCCCGATAGCAGAGATCACAGGTGGTGGCGGCGTGTCTTCCCCTCTCTGCCTTTATCCTGCCCCTATTCTCGTCTCAGACTCCTAAGACGTGGTGGCCCAGCTCTCAGGGCTGACTCAACAGCTCATCATGATGGCTTCACAGAGAGGGCCAACTTTGAAAAGCATTCCAGGGGGGCATGGCTTGGTACTGAAGAAGATGGGCGCCTAGGTGTGCCGCTCCGGCTCACCTCACATATTTATTATCTGCAGCGCGCTTCCGTTGATAACTCTGCCTGCACCTCTCCTTACCGTTCCGTAAGGGATGTCACAATCAGCGTTTTCTTTCTTCTTGGGCTTCCTGCATCGCTGCTGACGGGACCTTCACATACTTCCTGTGACCAGCGACTCGCCTCTCTTCGAGTGCTTGTATCACGTGTAGAGTTCTTTGGTAGCATTGGTGATGGAATCAGCTAGCTTGGGCCTCGTCAGGCCTCATCATTTCTATTCAGCGCCACCTCATGGCTATTTCCTATTATTGTCAAACGAAAATATTTGCTTAAAAGAAGATTTTTACTAAGTTTATGAGGTAACTTATGGAACTGGGTTTTCAATCGCTTTTAAATGCTTCTCCTTGGATACGATCATATACAGTGCCGGTGTGATACTTTCATTTAAATGTATTGCTTCTCCCCTGTCCATTACCTCTCAAACATGGCCTCTAGTAAAAATAACCAAAAAATTCAAACAGCCTCTAAAGATTTACAATCTCAGTCTGCCACTCACAAAAGACTTAAAAGTTAGTCGCCCCACCGCTATCTTTTGCAGACCCTGCTATCGTGGCTATTTTACAAGAGACTAGGGGCCTCATTACAAGGTAGGAGGCAGCCATGGGGCTATTAGCACCATGGCTACCCCCTTACCGCACTCCGGGTCCGGGTTCCCGAAATAGGGACTTACCGGGTCATTCCAACCTTGGAGGACCTGGGAAGTTCCCATTCCGGGAACCATTCCACATTCCCATTTGAGCCCCCATAGGGAATGGGGTCTCGGACAGCCGGGCAGTGGTCGGTTTGCCAACTGGTGACAGTAGGCGATACAGCCGGAGAGCCACCTGGAAATGGAAGCCATGGACAAAGCTTTCCCATCGTTCATAGGTCCAAAGTTCACAAAAAGTTGAGACGTCTTCCGGAAACTTTTGTGCGTGCCACATAGGACTTCAGAGCATGTGCCACATCCAGCAAGTGCAAAGTCCTTTCAGCCGGCGACAAAGGTGTTGGAAAATACACAGGCAACACCAAAGGCTCGTTGAGGTGGAATTCCGACGGAACCTTTGGCATGAAGGAGGGGTGCGTCTGGAGCACCACCCTCGTCGCGTGGAAAGTCAGATAACGCTGCTTGCAGGACAGGGCCAGGATCTCACCTACCCTCCTGGCAGAGGTGATGGCCACTAGAAAAGCCATTTTCCATGAAAGGGACTTGAGAGGGGCTTGATGCATAGGCTTGAAGGGGGCCCACATGGAGTTCCCACGCCAGGGCAAGCGCCTTCACTGGCGGGAACGATCTGAACAGTCCTTTGAGGAACTCCTCGACCAGACGGTGGGAGCAAAGGGAAGTCCGTCCTGGAGACTTGGTATAGCGTGAGATAGCCGCCAGATGCATGTACGGAAGAATCTGTGGGGCTGTGGCCCTCAGATGGTTGATCTTCTGCATCCGGCACCACGCTGTGAAACATTTCCCCTTGCGCCCATAGCACTTCAGAGCTGAAGACGCTCTGGCCCTGGCAAGGACCTCCCTGCAGTCCGCAGCCAGCTCGTACCCTCCGAACTCTAAGGCTGCAGGAGCCAAGCCTTCAGGTTCAGCGATCCTGGGTCGTGGTGCAGGATTGCGCCTCCTTCCCTGGTGAGCAGATCTGTGACTACAGGCAGCTTGACTGGAGGTGACGACGATAGGCTGAGAAAGTCTGGGTACCCAATCTGCCTCGGCCATGACGAGGCGATGAGGACCATCCTGCATCAGCACCGCTTCAGTTGATTGATGACTCGCAGCAGGAGAGGCAACGGTGGGAATGCGTACAGGAATAGGCCTTCCCACGGGAAGGAGAACACGTCCCCCATGCTCCCCGGCTGGTGGAACCTGCTAGCAAAACTCCGGCATTTGGAGTTCATAGGCGTTGCAAACAGGTCGATCTGGGGTCTGCCCCACCTGAGGAAGAGGTTGTCCAATTGATCGTGCCAAAGCTCCCACTCGTGGCAAGAGTGCAGCTCCCTGCTGAGGGAGTCGACGATGGTGTTCTTGGCTCCCGCCAGGTGAAAATGAATGAGGAACATCCCCTGGGCAATGGCCCAGTGGCACAGGTCCTGCGCCTCTTTTGAGAGCACTGGGGATCTGGTTACCTCTGCTTCCTGATGTAGAACAGTGTGGTGGAATTGTCTGTGAAGACCTTCACCACCTTGCCCATGAGGGACGGAAGGAACGACTTGAGGGCCCAGAATACTGCCCGCAGCTCCAGGGCATTGATGTAGAGATCCCTCTCCTCAGGTAGCCACAGACCTCTGGCGTGGAGGCGTCCGGTGTGGGCTCCCCAGCCCTCCTAGGACGTGTCTGTGGTGACCGTATGGGGCACTCTGGAAATCCATGACACTGGCGATGTTGGAGTGTACGCCCCACCACCTTATCGCTCAACAGAACTCTTTGTCGAGCACAATACTGTCTGTGAAGTTTCCGGACACCTGGACCTACTGAGCATCCAAGAATTCTTGAAGGGGCAGCATTCGCAACCTGCAGAGCCTGATCAGGTAGATACACAATGACATCATGCCGAGCAGTGACTTGATGGTCAGTACCATGGCAATCAACAGCCGTTGCACTTTGCCCAAAATGGCTGCTATTCTCCTCCGAGGGGGCCACTAGTCAGGTGACTGTGTTGATCCTGAACCCCAGGAACAGCGTGTCCTGCGATGGAATCAAGCAGGCCTTTGGATAGTTCACTGAGAAGCTGTTAGGAATAGCTGTTCTACACAGTCTGGGGTTAAGGTACGTGTGGAAAGAAACTTGCCAGCACGTTTGACACCCAAAAATAAATCCTTGGGTTTTCGTTTTGCACGTTTCGGACGTCACCCTGAGTTACAACATCGAGCTCCGTTTCTCGCTTGTTACCGGTTGCCCTGGCAACGAGGAGGACGCTTCTGGCGCAGACACGCTGCCGTCAGCGTGTCACGTGACTATGGCACGTGACGCGCATAGAATAAAGCCGGCCCCCAGACTGCTGCACAGCGCTTCTGATTGAAGTGTTTGGAACCGCTTCATACTTCTTGGATTCCTCGTATTCTTGACCTGTATTTTGCCTTTTGGATCTGCCTCAACCTTGCCCCTTGTCTTCCTGCTTCTGTCACCCCATTTTCCTTACCACGTGCTGCTGAACCCCTCGCTTACAGAACTCTTTCTTTGGCTTACCGGACTGCCTCTGCCTTGTGATTCTGTTCTCCATTGCCTGCACGCTGCTAACCCATTTCTGCATACCGGACTGCCTCTGCCTTGTGATTCTGTTCTCCATTGCCTGCACGCTGCTAACCCATTTCTGCATACTGGACTGCCTCTGCCTTGTGATTCTGTTCTCCATTGCCTGCACGCTGCTAACCCATTTCTGCATACCGGACTGCCTCTTCCTGGTGAGTCTGTCCTTCACTGCCCGCACCTTACCAGACCCATTTAACCTAATGGAAGTCTTCTGCCTGCCCCTGCTACCATCTGCGTGCTTTGGTTGGCACCATTCCTTCCACAAAGAAACTACTAACCATCTTGCCTGCAGAAAGACCAGTCTTCGTTGGACTCTTGGAACAGTTCGTAGGAAAACGCCTAAACTTCCACTGCATCGGATATCAGAGACTAGAGACTCTCTTTGTTATTCTTCTAGGCGTCCTCGTGCCGTCGGGGTAGTCCTTGGACATTTGGATTGTTGGAACTCTCAGACGTCCTCGTGTCGTCGGGGAAGGGTCTTGGACCTTGGGATCTTAGAACCACAGACAAACTACGAAACACCTAATGGTAAGAACCATTCCCCCTTCCATGTATATTGTACTCTAAGAATTCTTACACATAGATTCCTCAATAGACTCTTGTTTTGTTCTTGTACTTGCTTGCTTAGGAATTCCCAGGCTCTACTGAGGAAACCTCCACTACCCTTCTGTAATATCAGCGCTGACTACCACCGCTCAGGTTGGTGTAGTTCGTATTCTGTTACTTTTGGTCATACAAGATTACAACAGTACTGATCTTGGTTTTTTCTGTATTGTTCCCAGTTGGTGTCCAAGGGTGTGTGCGTCTCCTCTTCCAACTATTTGATCCTTCTGTCTGTAAACTTTACACAGCAGAGGGTTACAACTGTGGGAAGAATTCTACAGCGACTTCCAGAGTTTTCTGCAAACCATGCTCCTACCGTCCTTGCAATCCGGTGGTGAGTTCTAACAGAATCCCAGATCGGTGAGCAACAGGATGGTCCCGACTGTGTGTTCGACAGCGCATTCCCTTGACTTGGCCTGGATGAGCCAGTCGTCAAGGTACGGGTACACATGTGCCCCTTGCAGATGTAGATGAGAAGCCACTGGTGCCAGGTACTTTGTAAACACCCTGGGGGGAGACTTCACTCTGAAGGGTGAGGGCCTTGAATTGGTAGTGCTGTCCTTGTGCGAAGAAGCGCAGCAACTTCTGATGCCTCTCGTGAATGGGAACGTGGAAGTAAGCATCCTCTAGATCCAGCGACGCCAGGAAGTCCCCTTCCTCTAGTTGGCCGAGCATGTGGCTGCAACATGACCATCCAGAATTTTTGGACCTGAGGTACTTGTTTAGACAATGCAGGTCGAGAATGGGCCTCCAGCCCCCAGTTTTCTTTTTTACTAAGAAGTATCTGGAGTAGATTCCGGAGCCCCAGAGTCGCTTTGGAACCAACTCTATCGCCCCTTTTCTTAGCATGGCCGATACTTCCTGCAGGAGCTGGGGGATGTACTCCTCCTGCCGGGCCACCAGTGGTATCCGCAAACACATCTGCTGGAACTCTAGAGTGTGTCCATGGACGAGAGCATCCAGCACACATCGGTCATTGGAGATCTATTACCACTCGCTGGAGAAGCCCACCAGTCAGCTTTCCACCAGGGTAAATGGGTGGGGGCCTGATGTCCTGGTCGGTACAATCCTGCTTCGAGCCCTGTGCGCCACCTTCGGAGTAACGACAGTGGCCACCTCCGAATGCCTTGGAACGGCCCCTGTAGGCCTCCTGGGTCGTGGAACGGGAGGGTTGGTGGTACAAGGATGATCCCCCGCCGAAACCTTTCGACGATCTTCTGGATTCGCCCCCTAAGGCACAAAAGGCCAATGCTGCTGCAGCATGCCTAGGGCCTGGGCCATCTCTGTGTTGGTCCTGATAGCCTGCAATGACTCGTCAATGGCCTTCCTAAAGAGGTTGTCTCAGTCGAAAGGCATGTCTTGGACCCTTGTCTGAACTTCCTGCTGAAAATTGGTGGCTTTCAACCAGCCACAACGACGCAGGCAGACACTGTTCCCCATCTCTCTGAACCCTGTGTCCGCAATGTCCAGGGCCATAGTGATGGCATGGTCTGATGCAACCTCACCCTCCTGGAGAATTTCCAGCGCCTCAACCTGTTTCTCATCAGGATGATATTCCAGCAGCGGGGCCATCATGTACCACAGCTCCTGGTCGTACTTGGCCAGGATCGCGAGAGCATTCTCTGGCTTGAATGTCGTCACCGTCGAGTAGATCGCCTTTCTACACGTGGCGTCCAACTTCTTCCCTTCGCTGTCTGGGTAAACAGAGGCCAAAGATGATGGATTTGAGGACTTCTTCCTCGAAGCTGCAGAGACCACCGAATCCGGGGAGGGCTGCGAATGCAGGCACTTGGGTGCAGACTACGGCACCCAGTATTTCTTATCTAGCCTATCTCTTTTCGCCGAGCTGATGCTGGATTCTGTATCAGTGCCAGACCCTCCTCCCAGATGTCGTCCAGGAGAGGTACTGCCAGAATGGTCTTCCTCTTCGCCTCTCGGAGCTGGTAAAGAAAACCCTCCTTCTTGGTCTCCTCTTGTGTCTGCTTGAAAAGTTCAGATGCTCGGTCAACCATGGCGTGGAATGATCCCACTTCGTCCGGTGGAGAAGCTCTCAGCGGCAGGGAGACGCTGCCGTCGGTGTCCGTCATCGCTGTGTCCATCCCTGTAACCCTAGAGGGGAGGGTAAGTGAGGCTGGTGAGGATGCGTGGGATGTCATTTCCTCTTCTTCGCCGTGGGCCCGGTACCACTGGAGCCGGCACTGGGGGTGCCGTTGACATCCTCCTCTGGATCTCCGACACCAACGTGTGGAGAGTTGACAGTATGTCCAGCGATACATCTCTGGGAGGTCGGGGGGAGTAGACTTGCTGGGCTCAGGTCTACGTCGTAATCGTCCCCCTCAATGTTTTCACTGTCGTCCTCATCAGCATTTCTGCCGTCATCATTCCCCACATCCTCCCGGACCGTGTGAACGGACACCATGTCCTCTTCGTCTAAAGAAGAAATATCTGTGCCCTGGAGCACAGTAGAGGCCTCCACTGCTTCCCCCTTTTTTGCATCCTGAGGGGTCGACCGGGCTCAGGGCTGGTATCCTCTTCTCCAGTGTTTCTCCGCCAGCTTGGCCGAAGCCTCCCGCCTGTGAGGAAAGGCCACTTTGGCTGTCACAGGGGTCCCCTGGACCGGATCAGCCCCTTTCGTTTTCAAGAGGGCGGCTGCCACCAGCTCGACTGTCAAGGACAACTTCTCCTGGACCACTTGGGTCTTCAGGGGTAGGTCGACCACCTTACCCTTTGCCTTCTCCAGTTTCTCCTGCAGCTTCCCGGGGTTAGCTGACTTCCTCTTCCAGGCGGAGCTGGAGGGATGGCTTGAGATGGAGGCAGATGGCGAAGATGAGCGCCCTGCCCGTCGTGAGACCCGCTTGCGCGGTGACCCAGACAGAAACTGACTCACAGTGCTTGGCCTTGTCTTGCGCCCCCACGGATGGAGAGCCCTCAAAAGACTTAGAAGGCTGCTACTTGGACAGGCCGGTCCTGGGTGAGGCATGCCCCTGTTTGCCACACGGGGTAGAGGCCTTGGCGTTGAGACTCGCCCCAATCTACTGTGCCAATCCTTAACGGTGCATTTGGTGAATCCCAGGCAAATTTCACAAATCTGTTTCCTTGTGATCCGGATGGAGGCACTAGACGCACTGGGAGTGTTTGTCCTCCACAAACACAGGGGGTCATTCCGAGTTTGGAGGCAGCCATGGTGCTTTTAGCAGCATGGCTGCCTCCAAACCTGGGTCCGTGTCCAGGTAGATGGAATGGGGACTTACCGTGACATTCCGACCTATGCAGACCCGGTAAGTCCCCATTCCGAAAACCATTCCCCATTCCCATTTGAGCCCCCAGAGGGCTCAATGGGAATGGGGAAGGAGCTAATAACAGGACCGCAAATAGCGGGCCCGTTATTTGCTCCATGATCCCTTAACGGGTCCCGCTAAGGGCGGCTGGTCAGACCAGCCGTTCCTGGTGGGACCCGCTAAGGGACCTCGGAATGTGGCGGTAGGGGGTTAACGGCACCGGCATACTTACCGGTGCCGTTAACCGCCTACCACCAGGGTCGGAATGACCCCCACAGTCTTTAATCCGCAGCTGGAGCAGAGCTTGAAGAGAGAACTTCTGTTGTTCTTCTCTTCCGACATGGTCCGCGTGCGGTGTAGGCCTTGTGGCCTTCTGGAATCTTCGATTAACTCTCGAAGATTCTTGCCCTTGAGCAGCGATGAAGGACGCTGACAAACTGATCCCGCCTTGCGGGTCAAAGGAACGAAACAGCACACAGGTTCTATTTGGCAAAAAATTTGAATTTTTTAACGAAAAAGAGCGAAAACGTGGAAAAGCTCTTGGAGCTAACCACAAGGACTCCCAACACTTGAACGTGCGGTAAAAATCTGAAGATGGCTGCCAGAGGAGGGGCTTAGGGAGAGGGCAGTTATTGGCTGGGGGCAGTATAACCCAGAACTCAGTGATTGGTTTATTGGCGAAAGACAGTTTGTAAGTGAAAGTGAAACAGTTTTTTCTTTTACCGAGGATTCCCGGCCTGACGACGGGAAATATTCATGAGCATGTGAATCCATGCCAGAACCCATGCTGGAGAACATATGAAGGTGGAACATCAATATTTGATGATCCTGCTGAGCTTTCATTCATTCTCTCAATTCCGAGAGTATGGACACGTCGCTCCCCTCCAACTCCTCTACGTCAGGATCTTGATTCCCTACATCATATTTGTGCACTATCCTTACATTAGTGTGTTGCAGTCTCTGATGTTTGCACCTAATAGTGGTTGGCTGGGTGCCGTTCTGGTACCTCTCCTCCTCTTGGGATGTTTTATTTTTTTTCCGGTCCTGTTGGTGTCTTCTGCCCCTATCCCCTTTCTCCTGGTTATATCTTGATCCTTTTTGGCCTTTCATCTTTCAATGCTTTGATATCTTGTTCCATTTTATGTTATGTCTCTTCTCCTTAACCTATACAATTTGGTCAAGTGTCTTCTTCCTTCCGCTTGTTCCTTTTGTCTTGTTCTTTTGTGCTTGGCATTGTTTTTATGGCCGCTGGTTCCATAACGCTTTGCATTTATTTATTGTGATTCATATGCTGAATATAAATACATTGTCCTATGATTCATTCCCTTGCAGGTATTTTTATCTGTTGGCTCTTTCCATTCTTACAATGGTATTTCAATGTGTGACCTGGAACATTCAAGGGTGTAAGAGGTATAAAATGATCTTCCATCTTAAAAGTTCAACCCAAAAAAACAATGCCAAGCACAAAAGGACAAAAGGAACAACAAGAATCATGTGTCTCCCCTACCATGTATAACATTTTAACTAAGCCCCTGTTTCATAATTTGGACCTTCTAGGTGTCACCTACACTAACTATGCAGATGACACCCAGATTCTCATCCCACTTTCTGGGAATTACAAACAGGATTTGGCCTTGGTGAATAAGATATACCTCATCATCCAGGCATGGATGGCACGTCATGGTCTATGCCTGAATGATGACAAAACGGAACTCATCATTCTGGGGACAACACTGAACATCAGGAAACTTAGCCAAGATTACACAACTTTTGTCATAGATGACCATACAAATAATGTTGCCAAGGAGGTAAAAACACTAGGTTTTTACCTCGACTCCTGTCTCACCTTGGCTAAGCAAGTAAACGCTATGGCATCCTCCATATCACATTCTTGTAAATGAATCAGATCAGCTAGACCTTACCTCTCTACAAATAGTTGCACCACGTTGGCAAGAGCACTCGTGTTGTCCAAACTGGATTATTGCAGCACCCTCTATTTGGGGTCTAATAAATACATGATGCAAAAAATCCAAATACTGCAAAACAATGCCCTTAGAGCGGCACTAGGAATCTCCAAGAGAGCTCATATATCATCGACTAGAAGACAATCTGACTGGCTTTCCACAGTCGACAAAATAAAATTAAAAACTGCTTCTCTAACTTTCAAGTGTCTCAACAACCTAGCACCAAGCTACCTAAAAGAGAGATTTAAAAGAAGAGTTACACCTAGACCCACGAGAGCTGCCTATACAAACTGCCTATCAGTTCCGCTGTTCAAAATGAACACAACTGGAGGAAACAGCTTCCCCGTCAAAGCTGCCCAGTTGTGGAACTCCCACCCACCCTCATCAAGGATGGACCAATCATACCCACATTTTACAACAAATGTGATTAAGTGGCTTATAGAAAATTACTGACAGCCCAGCCACACAACCTAGTTGCCCTAGCAAACAAATTGGACTTTTTGACCTTCGTGCGTGACCCGCACCTGCACTGCACTTGAACTACCTATTGTATTGAATATTCATTTATAATGCATATGTATTACCTGCTGTATTTGTATTAATCTGCATTTTTGCCTTTGTAACCTATGTAACTATAAGCAACTTGTAAGCCTAAAGTATTCTTGTTGCCGCGCCCTGATACCTTCGGGTCTGGTGCGTGCTACAAATAAATAAACGAACAAACCCCTCAGTAGCTTGTATACAGGAAACCCATCTTCCTCTCATAGAATCTATGAAACTAAAATCCTTCTGGGTAAAGGATGTTATTGCAAATCCAGCTGTTGGGAAACATATCCTGTGGATATTCTTATTTACAAGAAATTATCATTTAAAATGTTATGTCAAGACGTGGCTGTCAATGGGAGATGGGCGTGGGTCCAGTTGCTTACTGGACATGAAACTGTCACTATAATGAACATATAATGTCCAACTTTACCCGATCCTGATTTTTGGAATACTACTAAACAAATTATTCTCAAATCAAATGTCTCAGATCTAATTCTCTGTGGTTATGTTAACCATGTTTTGGATCATTTTTTTAAAAGGAAATCCAAGTGTACCTTTAAATGTTCCAAGACCTATAAGGATTTCACTCTTTTCTTGACAGAAACTGGCCTTATCGATACGTGGAGACTCGCCCATCCGATTGAATTAGAGTACACATTAAACTCCCTCCCACACAATATTCCTTCACGCCTTGATTATATGTTTGTATTTGTATTTATTTATTTATATTGCGCAGCCTGCCCACGGGCATCAGGGCGCATGTTTGGAAAGGTTACAGAGGGTTACAGAAGGCAGTTACAAATTAAATAATATATGTACATACATAGAATAAGGACATATACAAATATATACAAAGGTAGTTAGCCGTCTCAGTATATACAGAGGTAATCGAGGTTGCAAATCATGCGATAGGTGTTTACCAAAGGGTGGCCAAAGCTTCGTCTTGCTCATAGAGCCATTGTTTTGCTCTGTAATTGAAGGATTGGAGGGAGGGGACATTCCTGAGATCATTGGGTAGTGAGTTCCAAAGCTTCGCTGCCAGAACTGGGAAGCTCGAGCCTCTGGCAGTCTGAAGTTTGAAGCTAGGAATGATGAGCTTGTGTGCATGTGCAGATCTTAGAGGTCTGTGGGCTGTGTGTTGTGTGAAGCGCTTTGACAAGTAGGCTGGTGCTGCGTTGTTCTGTGCGTTGTGGCTTAAATCAAGTGTTTTGAAGGCGATCCACCGTGAGATGGGGAGCCATGGTATGTTGCGTCTAGTGGATGAGATGTGGGCGGGCCTAGGTATGTTAAGAGCACCACTAATGGCGTTATTCTGGGTTACCTGAAGTTTGTCAATGTTTCTTTGACTCGTACCAAGGTAAAGGGCATTGCAGTAGTCAATTTTGGATAAGATGAGGGTTCTGGCCAGGATCAGGCAGTTATCCATAGTTAAGAAGGGACGGCAAGCAGTGATTAGTTTGCACGTGTATGCAGATGCTGAAACTACTGAATTGGTTTGTCTGGTGAGAGAGAGGGTGGAGTCTAGGTAGATTCTGAGAGTTTTAGTGACATTGGTGACCTTAATGATGTTACCATCAATGTTGAATGCATTATATTTGCTGTCAAGTTTTGAAAGTTTGGACTGAGAGCCTAGGATGAGTAGCTCAGTTTTCTCATCGTTTAGGCAGAGACCGTGGTGGGTCATCCATGCCTGGATGATGGTGTAAATTGCATTGAGAGCTTTGACGTCAGTTACATAGTCACCAGTGATAGGGATGAGTATCTGGGTGTCATCCGCATAATTTGTGTAGGTGACACCCAGATGGTCAAGAATAGCAAAGAGTGGTTTCGTACGTTATAGAGCGTGGGTGATACGCACGAGCCTTGTGGGACTCCGCAAGGGACATGTGCTGGGTCAGCAGCGGCAAGAGATGAGAAGACTCTCATGGATCTGTTGGCAAGGAATGAGCTGATCCAGGAGGTGGCTGCATCGGAGAAGTGGGCGGCCGTTTTGAGATGCTGGCAGAGGATTTGGTGGTCCACCAGATCAAAAGCGGCGGATAAATCTAGGAGGAGTAAGAGCGCTTGTTTGCCCTTGTCTTTCAAATCCTCAATTTGCATTTTTAGATCTATTAGAGCTGTCTCTTTGCCGTGTCTCGACCGGAAACCAGATTGCCTAAGTCCTAATAAGTTGTTCTTGTCGAGATAGTCTTGAATTTGGAGATATGCAGCGCGGTCCAGGATTTTAAGAAGGTACGGTACCGTGGTGATGGGCCTATAGTTGGTTGGGTTACTAGGGTCTAAGTTCGGTTTTTTGATTAAGGGGATTACCCATGCATCCTTAAGGTTATCTGGTACTATGCCAGATTTAAAAAGTTGATGAAGGAGGTGATAAAGGGGGCAAGCTCAGGTGCTGCTTCCTTTACGATTGGTGCTGGGCAGGCATCGCCTTGACAATTGGATGGTTTTAACTTCTTGATGATATTTTCCACTTCCCTAAAGGTAAGAGGTGAGAAGCTGAAAGGTTTGAAGAAGTGATTGGGGGATGAGACGTTGGAAGGTTGGGAGTTACCTGCTGAGTCAAGGAGATGTTTTTTTTTAGAGTTGATTTTAGCTTGGAGTGTAGTGATTTTGTTAAGTAATGCTTTTTGAATGTTGGCGCACCATTCGGTATCAGGGGTGCATGTGTCAAGGGGGGCAACTGGGGACTCTAATTCTTTGAGAATTTTTATGAGTTCTTTAGTATTGGATTGAGCTTGTATGATCCTGTTATTATAGACTTCTTTTTTTGCCGCTAGTATGGCATCTTTGTACGAGAGGGTGATGGCTAGAAGGTTGATTGCATTTACTGGCATAGGTGAGTTTCTCCAGGGGGACTCAGCTTTACGTTTATCTTTCCGAAGTTCTCGTAGGTGTGGGGTGAACCAAGAATTAAGGTGGTTGCGTGGTTTTTCTTTGCGCTGTTTAAGAGGAGCAATGGAGTCCAATGCTTTTGACATACCTCGATTGTAGGTGTCCACCAAGACGGTAGGGTCAGCACAAGTTGTGGAGACCGAATTTAATAGTGGGAGGATGAGTGGAAGTAGTTTCTCAGTTGTGATATCCTTCTTGTTACGAGTGAGTGTGGGTGGCGCGGTACAAGGTTTGTGCGCGGATGTGCAAGAATTGATGGAGAATGTTATTTTGTGATGGTCAGACCATGCACATGGTGACACTGAAATTAGGTTTAGTGCGCAATTCATGTCTGAAACCCAGTCCAATGTGCGACCCTTGATATGGGTGGGTACATTGACATGCTGGGTTAGTCCAAAGTCGGATAGAACGTTGGCAAGGTCACAGGCTTTAGTGTCGTTCGTGTCCAGATAGCCTAGGTTAAGGTCTCCAAGTAAGATAATTTGGGATTTAGGCTTAGTGCTAGATGCTAGGATGGAAGAGATGTCTTCTACGAATGTGGAAG
Organism: Ambystoma mexicanum; assembly: GCF_040938575.1. Classification (NCBI taxonomy): domain Eukaryota; kingdom Metazoa; phylum Chordata; class Amphibia; order Caudata; family Ambystomatidae; genus Ambystoma; species Ambystoma mexicanum. The sequence continues at coordinate 1,234,126,218 of NC_090923.1, read as the reverse complement.
TGGGACCAGGTGGCCGATAGATGAGGTGCACTGAGGCGGTATGATTAGGTGAGATTGGGAGTTTAATCGAGAGTAGTTCAGCTGAGGGCAGCTGATGACTGTTAGCCACTCTTAGGTTAAGAGAGCTCTTGAATATAAATGCTAATCCACCCCCCTAAGTTTGATTGGTGTCCCTATTGCACCTGATGATAGAATAGCTATCAGGAATGGCGAGGGTCAGGGCAGGGCCAGACGCCGCGTGTAACCAGGTTTCTGTGATTGCCAAAAAATCAAGGTTTTCAATCACAATGAAGTCAGCGATGTCTAGCGCATGAGCTGGGACAGAGCGGGCGTTAATGAGCGCCCCTTTGAGTTTAGCTTGGGAAATGGAGATGTTGGCTGGGGAGGCCTCTTCCAATAGTGGGGCATCTAGGGTATGGGTTAAGTTGGCCGAATTGACCCTAATATCTGTGTTCAGGTGGTAGGACCAGTGGTGACATCTGCTTGCTAATCTTTGGTTCCGGACTAGAGTAGGACAGGGTATACTCTGTCGGCTTGGGGATAGGCAACTAAGTAGGCATAGTGGTGAAGGTTCGTTGGTGGTGAATTTGGGCCTAGTGCTGTCGGGCAAGGATGATGTGTAGCCGTGAGACGTGATGCAGTTCCGTGGTGTAAAATGTGTGTTTGAGGGGTAATGGATGCGTGAGCAAAACCTGGCATTCCTAATGCGCATATGGCATGGTTGGTTAAGGATGGGTTTGGTGGTGAAGTGTTGTAGCCACAGGGCTGGCTCATTTAGGTATGGGTTGTGCGATATCTTGTTGCAGGATGGAAGTGAGCACGGCATTGTTGCAGTGGTTGTGGTAGCTGGTTTAATGTGAGAGGCCATAGTGGGGACAGGTTGTAGTGTGATTAAGGCCAGAAGGGTATACAGTAAATAAAGGTGAGGCGAGTGCAGGTGGACAGGCTTGAGGGTGATGACATCAGGTAATGGGTATGGCAGGCAAGTAAACCAGGTGCAATTAATAATTAATAATTCATAATTAATAATAGTGTTGCACAATGTGATGTGGGGATCTAGTCGGTATGGCTAAGATTACTCAAAATAGGCAAATTCAAGTAAACAAGTATTCATGGAAATCGGCAGATTCAGATTGGCTAGGATTGCCCAAATAGTCAGCTACCAATAGGAAAACTGTTCATAGCAATAGGAAGATTCAAATTGGCTAGGATTGCACAAAAATAGGCACGTTTGACGATCGGGCTCAGCAGTGGCTTTGGAGTATGTGGAAGGGGGAGTACCTGTTGCATAGGGCAACCTTACACAGGACAGGCAAGCAACATTATACAAGTAGTAAGGATAGTGCTACCTGCGCGGACGTTAATAGTGCAGTGACCTGTGCTTAAAAACATAGCCTCAGCTCTCGCGTGCAATGTGCACGGGCAGGCGGCGGGTTGTGTTGTAGGCAAATCAAAGGTGCTATGTTCAGCAATCAGAGTGGTTTCACATGGTAGGAGTAAGGAGTACGGAAGTATCTGTGGTGAGCACCGTTGTATACAGGTCTCACGCAATTACGGACGGTTTTGCCTAAGGGTTAATGGCTTATGTGCAGCAGGTTACAAGTAGATGGATATCTTCGCGGCTGTGCAGGAGGTGAGCATATGATGCGCCGTGCGTTATGACAAAGCCTTTCGGAGCGTTATCAATTTGAGCAATAAGAATGGTTTACCTCATGTATAGCTCATCATTTCAGTTCTGCAACTATGCTGCGGGATGACGTCGATGAGGACGGCTACACTGAGGGTGGTGCCGGTGTGGGCAGGGCAGTTGCGGAGCAGAGTCCAGCGCCGTGCCGCAGGTGCGGACGGGGCAGACAGGAAGGGGCCTTTGCCCAAGTGGGCCTTAGGCGTGGTGGGCCAGCTTCCGCCTCCAGCTTGCCTCGTCGCTTAAGGCAATAGTGTGGATGGTTGCTAGGCAACCATAGGAGACGCCGAATGAGCGTTGGGTGTGGTGGCCATCTTAGGTGTTGTAGATGCAGAAGTCCTCGTGGGTCGGGGCTGTGAGAAGGGCAAGATTGCCGTGCAGGCAGTGTGGCACTGATGGCCTGGCCACGGTGCCTCAGTGCACCTCTTTACTGGCCCAGAAATTCTAGGAGGAGCGCGGATGCAGGGCTCGTGCGGCGGCGATCGCTAGGATTCCAGCTGCTCCTGCAGCACGGTGCGACGCCGGCGATGGGGAGCAGAGCAGAGCTGCTGTAGCAGGGCTGAGCACTAGATGGCATGTTCACCACTAAATCCCCTACTAATACGATTATTGACTCTTGTATTGCTAATATTATTATCTTTGACCACGCCCCAGTCATAACCATCTTTGACCTTTCCGATATTAAGAAACCGTCCTCTGGATGGAAATTCAATAACTGTCTACTTCAGGACCAACAATTTATCCAATACTTTCAGTCCTTCCAGCAATGTTTTTTCTGAGGGTTTGGCGGTAATGCCCCGGGGTAATGCCCCGGGCGGTAACTCAGCAGTAATACTGCTGGGATTCCGCCCAACTCATGATGAGGCTCAAAATCTTTTTTTTTCATGCACAGAGCCATCATAACCCCACTGAGATTTGCAAAATCCAAGCTTGCATTAGATGGGATGTGTTGGTCTTGTGGAGATACTCCTGGATCTTATAAAGACATGTATTATGATTGCCCTTTTGTATATAAGTTGTGGCAGGAAGTGTGCATATTCTTAAAACCTATATTTAGAGTGGATATCCCACTTTCTTTTACTAATTTTGTCATTGACAGCATTGCCATTAAAGAGGTTGCTTTACATTCTTCCTCCGTGTTATATGACTTGTTTATTGCCATTGCCATCAAGCTTATTACTGCCAACTGGAAACATTTTCAGAATATTGCTGTTAAAGGCTGGTGGAACAATATTTGCTACGTTCATAGAATTGGACAATGCACGGCAAAGCACCTCGATGCTATACCCAAATACAACATCAAATGGTCATTATCTTGATTATCATAATGGGCCTGATTCATGGAATAATTTGTGCGGAAAATATGGGACATGCGCGCAAAATCGTGTGCAAGCGCCCATTCGTCGATTCATGGAGCACAATGGCAGGGTTTACCTGGGGCTTGCGAGGAATCCACGCCGGTCCGACACGTAAATGCGAGAGCACGTACGCCTTGCGCGAGAACCCAAGCAAAGGCCCATCTGGGTCTGCGCTGCCACCTAAAAAGGGGGCAGAACACGTGGAATTGGGAACAACAAGTGAAAATGTGGGCATTACGAGGGAGGTTACACAGTCAAACAATCGCAACGCCCATACGCGCATAAAGAAAGCATATTCAGGGAATCAAACAGGGATCGCGGCATGCAAAATAGTACACACAAATCCCAAAACTGTTACGCCATGCGATAGCAGGAGGCAACGTCACCGCACACACAAAAGAAATGCATAAAAATTATGCGCGATGAACAAACACATGTATACATGATGAATGCACTGTTTGTTGCAGAAGTGATCGTGGGACACCGCAGGAGGAGGAGGATGGCCAGGGCCCGGATTTTCCACCCAAGGACCACACTTTTTGGGATGCATGATGACCAGGTCTATGCCAGGTATAGGTTTCCCCCTCATATCATCCTAGACCTGGTCACAGAGTGGGAAGATGACCTTACATCACATACCCTGTGCTCCCAAGCACTGAAACCCTTGCAAAAGGTGCCAACTGTGCTGCATTTTTTGGCAACTGGCTCATTCCAGCAGACCAATGCAATAATTGCCTACACCAGGTGTTGGCAATCATGACTGCACGCTACTCAGTCCGCCGGCACTTCTATATGCCCCGAACACTTGCTGAAGGCAGGCCGTGGTCCAGAAATTTTATGGGGTGGCACAATTCCCTAAAGTGCTTGGTGCCAATGAATACACCCATGTTGCTCTTCGTCCACCTAGAGCAACAAAGCATGTCTATCGCAACCGGAAACACTGGCACTCCATCAATGTTAAGGTTGTGTGTGATGACAAGTGCATCATTACCTCTGTGTATGCAAACTATCCTGGATCCACCCATGATAGCTACATATTCAGAATGTCACCCCTACACCAGGTCTTGGAAGCTGGGAGGCATGCCAACACATGGCTCTTTGGTGAGTATCAATGGCGCTGCACATGCATGCATGTCACACAGAAACAAACACACACCAATGGCAAACATTCTCACCTCTCATGGGGACATTGCCTACCCTCTGAGCACCTACCTGATGACACCAGTACGGAACCCCACCACACTTGCTCAGGTTAGATACAACACAGCCCATATTGCAAATCGGGCCATAGTGGAGCGCACATTCAGAGTGCTCAAGTCACGGTTACGCTCCGTTGACCACTCTGGTGGTGAATTGCTATATGCACCACCAGTAGTCTGCAGGAACATAGTGGCAGCATGTGTCGTGCACAATGTTGCAACATGGCGTGGCGTACCGGTGGTCCCCCCACATCCACACCTACAGGCACGCCGCTTGCAAATGGCTGGCCAAAGGGCACGTGGAGAGGCTGCCCGTACCCAGCTTGTGGCTACTTTTTCACCTAAACTCCATCCCTTGTGGAGTGCACACGACCATGCCACATTCCAGGTGCCATTCAATGATGACAATGGGCCAATCAACTGTGCCCCCCCAAACCACCCTGAGCATGTGCCCCTGGATGTGCAAAATTGTGTGCCTCCCTTACAATTTAAAAGACATTCCTTCCTCACCAACCCAATGACACAACTACCAACATGCAAAACCTTCCATTAAGTCATCTCTGTGTCACTCAACCCATCCAATATGTCATCTAAAAAGATCAGAACACTGTGGCCCTCATTACGAGTTCGGCGGTAGCAGTGCCGAGGAAACCGGCAGGCTGCCGCCAGACCCGTGGGGATTTACCAGCTCCAGACTTGCTGTAATTACCGGGCCATTACAGCCCCGGTGATCCGGTAATTCCAGAGCCGGCCTTCTGTAAATCCCCATTCTCGCGTAGTCCCGTAGGACTCCACGGGAATAGGGAAGTGGCAACACCGGCACCATGTGGTAATGGGGCCGGAGTTTTCGCGTCCGTCTGCGGTCGGTGGCGTTACGCCCGCCAGGTCAGACCTGGCGGATGTAACACCACACGGCCCCAGAACTCGTAGTTAGCCGGTCCGGAAAACGGTGCCGGCACAGTTTTACCGGCACCTTTAAATCCAGACCGGCTAACTTGTAATGAGTGCCTGTGTCTTTGTATGGCACGTCATGCAAATGTATTTTTGGAAATGCCTGATACACAAGGCCGGTGTCTCAAAGAGCTTGAGGATGCATGTGACAAGGGCTGAAAAAGAACACTCCCACAGTGCCATTGAATCACTGAAAACAAAAAAGTCACTCCATGCTGTCTCTGTGCATGTCATACAATCAACAGTGGTGGCAACACTGATTATGTCTGATGATGAAGCTACAGTTTCATCAACTGCATGAATGTACCCCCCCTGCAGTGACCGAGGACAGGGTGGAACACACAGATGGCGTACAGGCATGGTGCAATCAGAAGTATCAAGTGCACAGACATTCACAGGGTACTGCCATTTGGAGTGTGGGAACAAGTTTTGTGGTGGTCCTAGTGCGTACAGTCAGTGGAGTCTGGGGTATGTGTAGAAAGATGTAACTTTCTAGGGGAATTTGCCAAGTACAGCGATGATGAAACTAGTTCTGTACCCGAAGGCAAGTGCACAAAACATTCATGCAGGTGACCGGGGCCTGTGAGACACTGAGGTACATTAAGCAGCCAGTCATCAAGCTGCAATCAATAAAAGTACGGAAAGAGTGAGAGAGCAGAGGGTTTGCTTAGCAGAGAAGAGGGAGAGAGAAGGAAGAGTAGAAGAGGAACCTCCTGAGGAGTTCCAGGAACATGAGGACATGTGTCATAAAACAGAGGGTGCCAGGAAGGGTATCACAGTGGGTGGCCCCTGCTCACGATAAAGATCAACCTCTAAAGATCTGCTTGCAGAACTGGCACACCTGAAGAAGGTAGGAGTAACATGATGATATGGCTCTGGAGGGGCAGCATTGAGGATTGAATTTTGGCAGATAGGTAGTACACAGGCACCACAAATCCCTCTGTACAATGCATAATTACTATGATTCCACTCTCTCAGCCACGGCTAGCCAGTGGAGGACAATCCTTGGCAGACAGATGTGGTCCCTGGCCTTGACGCCAAGCATATTCTTTGCAGGCATGTTCTGAATTAATTACAGAGGGTGTGCATTCCAAGCACAGAGGTTGACCAAGACACAGTTGCAGTAGGGCAGCATAGAATAAAAACAGCCTGTGGAGACAGTGACCTGCTGGGGAAAGAGAGAAAAGTTGCTGTACCTCAGAGGAGGTGTAGCACATAGTTGTACTTCCAAGAGATGACAGAAATGGGACATGAAAAGGAGGGATTTGTGGCACACATGACCACAATCAGTAACATCTGTGCAGGTTGTTGTGGCTGTACGGGCAAGGGAGTCTGGCCACAGAGAAAGCATGAAAGCAGGTTCTGGTGCCACAATGCAAATGAACCCAGTACTGCTGGCGTCAAGGCAGAGGGTGTTTAGAGCACACCACGACTGAATCAGGGACAGACAGTCAGATATGAGTGAAGAAGATGATGCGGCTGATGCTAGCCAGAAAAAAAGTACTGTGTCATCCACATCAAACTACAATCTAGAGTTGAAAGTGCCAATCACACGTGCAAAGTCAGATGTGTACACGTAGAGTCACTACGGGATAGATCACATCCCTGTTTAGCGCAATGCTCACAAAGAGCCATACAAGAATTAAAGCATTTGTTGTGCACATGGCATGGGTGGCCAAGAAGTAATGAGGTTAACAACACCATGCATTGATCCATGAACCCTTTGCACCCTATACAAGGAAATTCACATGATACATGTGGTGGGTCAAGGCACCAATGAGACATAAACCACAAGGACATGATGCACACTACTGCATCAATAGCACGGAATACAGTGGGAGATGGGAGTGCAGAAGAGAAAGGAATACAAGACTAATGTGACCTTAAGGAGTACTCGCTCAATGTGCATGGGGACAGTGAGTCTACTACACAGAAGGCATCAAGCTCAGCAAATGGAGCCACCACCATCCCTTCCAATATCTAAGAGACTCACACACAGGTAGTCGTTGCCGGAGGAATGCAGGAGTACATAAGCCGAATAAATCATCATGAAGCATTTAAGACAGTACCGGGACACAGCCATCCCTGTGGAGGACATCCCTGTATCACATTGTAATATGTGCAGAGCCTGTGATCCGCAGAATCAATCATATTGCCATGGAGATGTTTTCCCTGGCCCTGAGTCAACTGACGGGTCACACATACATTATCTAGCTAAGCAGTAGGGGTCGCAGGGTAGAACAAGGAACATTCTTGAGTTGGATGTAGCAGTAGTGTAGCATGGAGAGTACCACAGCACATGTAACATAGCACCTCTGCCTGATGTTGTGGAAGTGTACATTGATTTTGTGCATTAAGAGCTGCAACTCATAGTACTTCACAAGCACACGAAAATGCAGCAGTAAGGGAATGGGGGAGTACAAGTACAATGTGAGCACATGTAGGAAGGACAGAGTCAATGCAGAAGCAGACTGCAGCCGAGTCATTTGGGACATGCAATTATCTAAATGGCGCACAAGCCAAGGTCATTTTGAGGTCACCAGTACAGGATGGCTGTGAGGCAGACATGGTGAATAAGGCTGCCAGTGTGTCACTAGGAACAGTGCTAAAGAGTAGTCCGTCCTCATCATAGCACATGAATCAGTTTGACCATGCTTCAAATATGCATTGCCGCAGTCAAATGTGTTTGTGAAACATGCATGGCAAATCAATGGACACCTGCATGATGCCACAGGTGGCTGCTAAAGGGTTCCATGTGTTAATATCCACACAAGAATATGGCGATACAAAAATATCACCATATTTTTGCGTGATATTGACCCATGGACCCTGCGGGGGACACCCCTGCATTATTTTAAAATATGCAGGGGACACCCCCGCAACCCCTGCTCCCACAAAATATCCTCCCCAAAAATATCACCTATGGCGAGACAAACGGCCATATGTATGGCAATATTTTTGGTGGGGATATTTTGTAGGGATACCTGCTAAAGTGGGGTAGAAGAGAGGACACAGTATAGGGCATCTACGGAATTGACACTTTTGGAATTACCTAATCAAGTACACAGTCCATTCATGGATCATCCAAATGAGGATTGAATGCATTACTGAGTGAAAAGCATATGACACCTCAAGGATGAGGAGGACACCAGTGCATTATGAATGGAGAGATGACAACATTCACCGTGTGACCCCTGTAGAGCAGTGTCTGTTCCCCTGGCGTGATTAAATCCACACTGGTGTTGATGTACATCCACAAGAATGCCCTCATGGGTGTACATTAGTGTGTGGAGAAAATTGGCAAGCAGTACCTCTCGGAAGGTGAATAAAGCCATGCCCCAGTATGATGTTGTTGCGGAAGGCAGTGCATATGTCATAGTAACGATGTTGCGCACAAGTGAGTGCCTGATGGAGGATGTAAAATGATCACCAGGAAAGGAGTGTTTGCACAGATCACCAAGAGAATTAGACAAAGAGGAGATGTTGGCAATGAGGGTTCTGTCGGAGGAGATGTACAACAATAGGGATGACAACCTCATGTACTTATCAACTCTGTCCACAACTTCAGGGGAGACCGGAGTGAATGAGAAGAATGATAAAAGAGTATGGTGAGTGTCAGAAGGTGGCGAGGTGCGGAGGGTTGTGTTGAAGAGCCTGTCACTAGTCGGTTCAGTCACTCATGTGTAATTTCAACACATATGTGCTTCAAGCGCATACCGAAGCTACTTTAAAGCAATTCAGGGAGAATATACAGGGCCTCATTACACGGACGGTGGTGAGCCAAGGTGCTATTAGCACCTTGGTCCATGCCGGTAAAATACCAGCACCGCCTTGCAGGAAAGGGTAATTCCCCCTTCCCCCATTGCCCTTCCCCATTCCCATTTTTGCCCCACAGGGCATAATGGGAATGGGGAAGTTGCTAATTACGGCACCGCAAATTGCGGTACCGTAATTAGGTCCCTGGTCCCTTTGCGGGTTGGTTTTTAACGCCTGCAAAAAGCAGGCGTTAAATTCTCCAACCCGCAAAGGGACCTCGTAGTAAGGCGGTAAGGGTTTACCGGTACCGGTAAACCCTTACCGCCTACCGTGTAATGAGGCCCACAGTGTTTGTCTTGACAATCATTCATCCACTCACCCCTTACACCTCCGCCAAAACCCTGCTTGATGCGACCAAGTATTTCTGCACACCGATGGAGCCGCAATGGAAGACATAAGGCAACAACACACAGCAAAAAGAAATTTCAATCCAGAATTACATAATGCTAAAAGTACACTGCAAACCACCAGACCATGGTCAATACAGACTTCAGTGTCACCACATAGCAAAGTTGTAATGCTGCGTCTATTCCAATGCAGCACCACCATGCTCTCAGACACGTTGCACTACAAGCTGCATACACCATGTTTACGTATGCATGAGAAGATGAAGAAAACCCAATGACAACACGAAACATGATGTGCAGTTACAACAAACAGCCCACATACCATCAGGCATAGCAACATGTTTGTGGCTTCACAATGCTGTAAGGCACACTAATTATTGACCCAGAATTAGGAACTGCCAGATGTGACAAACATCAATAATCCCAAAAACCCTGCCAGTGATCTGATGTGTCACTCATTAAATCTGATAAAGGTTGAATGAGACACACATCACGCCAAACACCTGCACCTGACACAGTCCACAAACTGTTGAACATGCCGCACACTACCAAACAACCCTGAAAGCCGGACACACAGATAGAAAGCACAGTGATCATAATCAGAGCACAGCGGCCCCAGCAATACGTCTGTAGAACTTGACCATAACCCCACTACAATCACCCACGTGGCAATCATAACCCCGTCAAGCAATAGTGATTGACGACAAGTTAAGTCAATCCACATGAACAAACACACACAGTGCCCCACGCACATGCAAACACCCCGAAGTGTCTGCAAAAGCCACGCACTTACCTGTCCGTAGGAACTCACCTGCCTTGCATACGATGCACACCATTGGGAGACGCTGTACCAAAATGGATTGAAATGCAGAGTAATAGCACAAACAACATGCACATACATGATCATCATACATCACATAAAGAAAACATGCATAGAACACACAGTGCAGGAGCAACACAGGGAGCCACAAGGTGAATGGTTCTCGGCAGATATTAGTACCAGAGTAGAGTGTACCTCAACAAAGAGAGTGACACAGAGGCAAAAAAAAGGAAATCACGGGTCAAGGGGTCCATGGCCTGATTTTCAGATGTGCAATTACATGCTGCCCAGCACAGTCGGTGCACCCATAGAGGAATACACATAGCTAGGTTACACAGTGACACAAGCCCCATTCCAATTAGCATAACGGCATGCCAGCATGCAAAGGACTCATATGACAACCAACATATGCAGCAAACATGCACAACAATGAGTCAAGCTCAACATGCAAGACAGTGCAAAAGCTTACCCGCGGACTGTGTCTGCATGGTGTAAATCCCACATCCCCTTCACCAGTTACTGTGTCTCCTAATTTAGTACAGGAAGCACAGTGACCATTGGAGGGCATGGGAAGCGTGGACTTCAAATGGTGCAGGGTGGCTCCCCTGGGACAGCAGTCACCGCCACATCATGGATAACTGGAAATACATGGGAGAACATATTAAAACAGCCATTTTGAAGTACCATTGACACAGCACACACGTGCAACGGAACAGCAAACCTATAATTATCTGCACATGCCATCCTATACACCATCATGCAAACATGCTAGTTGACTCCAATAGGCATGCCTGCACATTCTCCAGTGCACAGTAGTAGTTCTTGAGGAGTTAATGGCACACCTCAAGGGCATTCAAGATACAAATTAATAAAAATAATACCATGAAAGTGCAAAACTAAATAAGAAATGCCAACATCTGGCCATGGGAGTGTACAAAATAAAGAAAATTAATTAAAACAAAGAATAATAAAAATCCTGGACCGGGGGCGCACCCAGGAGGGGGGAGGGCAGGGTGCACGTCAACTCCCACATGTGTGGATGTTGAAAAAAAATAATTCCCTCCATGGGCTCATGGACCGCACCGCTATCTTGGATTGGGAGGCATGTCTCTGCTGTGGCCACCTTCCTGTATAGAATCAGAAGGTAGTCGTGGTAATGGAGATTGACCACGTAGTGCCCTGGCCTGGTCCTCTGTGGCAGTGGCCAGGCGGGACTCTGATGAGTGCATCTGCAACATGAAGCCTCGGAGGTCCTCATGCAACACCTCACGGGATGTACACATTTCCTCCAAGATGGTCTGCCTCAACAGTTGCATCTCCTGTTGGTATTGTGTACTGCTGACAGCCTCTAGCACTTCAATTGAAGCTCTGAGGGCCAACATCTCTTGCCTCAGGGCTTCCCTATGGGCCCAACCCTCTGCAAACAGGGCTGCCTGCAGAGACCTCAGATTGGCCCGTCGGCTCCTGCTGCTGGCCTTCATTTGCAGCCTGTGTGAGTGGCATGTGGACCGCAATGCCCGCAACTGGTGCTGTACCTGGGTTTCTGGTGGGATCATGGAATTGGCCACCCTATCCATGCCCTCAACCAACATCTCATAGGCAGCACCATGTTGTTGTGCAATATGCAACATCGACTGCTCCCACACGGTCTCCCTAGCCTGCACACGTCCATCACACTTGTGCGGGATGCACGCCTGCCCGACCCAAGAGAGCATGGTCGTTGATGTGATGCCGCTGTCTGTGGCTGCAGGACTGCATCCCTCCCCTGGTCAACCGTCCCAGGACCAGAAACTAATGTTGTGGAGCGTGGCCCTGCAGCCGTAACCACCATAGACAGACGTGACACCATTGACTGGCCCTGTGAGGGCACTTGACCCCCAGCAGATGCACGGCCTACAACAGATCCAACACTTGGTGCACTCACCTCTGACAGCATAGAGGGCTAGACATCCCGTTCAGCATGCGAGCTACTGGTGTCATCGGAATCAGTGTTGTACTGAGCCATGCCCTGGATGGACTGTAGAACCAGTGGATTTTCATAGGCTGCCACACCACTTCCTCCACTGGTTGTTGGTTCATGCTCAGACTCTGTTCCTCCTCTACTTTCTCCCCTGAATTGTGTGCCTCATCACCTGCACAACGACATATAAAGACATAAAGAATCTTGTTACTGGCTATGATACATGCCATTACAGTACCTCTGAACATGTGCACGCATGATCACAGCCAAGTCCTCTACAATTACATGAAACAGCAGTGTCTGACTGGCATAAGGGGTGCTCACAATGTGGACAGGGCCTGACTGTGGAATCCCAGGTGTGTGACGTGAACCGAGTGATGTCATGCACGTGGAGATTGGAAGAGGGGACAGTGACACACAAGAGGGATAGGGGCATGGTCCATGGAGTATGTGTTGAGTGTCAGAGGTTAACAGGGATGATACAGGGGCGTGGCCTAGAGCTCATGGCGTGAGGCTGTGTTTCTGTGGAGTTCCGACAATAATCCTCTGATGATCCTGAGAAACAGCATTTATTAGCATTCTTCCCCGACTTTAAACACTGCGGCATAGATCTGAAGTCTCCTGCTACCTGAATTGAGCAGTACGAAGGGAAAACGTGGACGGTGCTCAGCGGGCAGACCAAATTCAGTCTGGCTGTGCATGCCGGAGACATGACCAAGATGGCGGCCCGTACCCGGCACTCCACTGACTGAAGCTGCGACAGAGGAGCAAGCGCAGAGGTGGTTGAACATCTGCAGACCCCAGCACCATGAATAATGGCACATTGAGGCTGTGTTGGGGGGCGCTTGTAATTGGAAGTCGGCGGGTGATGGGCGCACTAACCCCGGTCATGGGAGGCGTGCCTCAGCGCATATGAAGGAGGCCGTTGCTGGGGATATATTTGCTGCCGTACAACCGTTCTGAGTGTCCAGACAGACTGTCTGTAGAAACGCGCTGAGCCCGCACAACGGACACAATATTGAGCGGGGGGACTCACTGCGACTAGGGGCTGAAGGACACGAGCCCCTGATGCTGCGGAGCAAGGTAGAGGCCTGCATTGCAGCTTGACTTCAGCGCATGCATTCATCGCTTTTGAGACGGTAGACACGTGAGATTTGCGGTGACCCACAGAGTGAAGAGGAAGCTGTGGGAAGCAGTGGTTCCTCAGACACTGCATATGTGTAGGGGACCAGAGGACGTCTTTCCTGTGAGGTGTCGGCTACCCCTACGTGAGGTGCCTGTCTGCTAAATGTCTGAGGCCATTGACTTGGGCCTGAAGAGCTTACTAACAATTGTGGGCAGAGAAGCTGCTGTAACAACAAATGTGTAGACCCAGGGAAGGAGCAGCAGCTGTCACTGGAGGGTGTTGCCTGCGGAGGCACTGCCCGGTGCATCAGAGAACAGCGACGGACTTCCCCATTGATGGAGTGGACCTCTGGACCCGTGTCATAGGCGCGTTCTGTAGAGCAGCTGTCTGTTGCTGCGGGAGCACACCTGCAGCGAGGAGGTGACGGTTCGTTGAAAGCAGAGACCGCAACCTGACACCTGAACCTGGTAGGTGTTGGCGCTGCTCCCCACCCCCCACTGACAGTTGAATATAGTGCGCATCATAACTCCTATAAACTTCAGAAGAGCACGGATGAAGTGCATAGAAGGTGCTGCAATGTGAACTAGAGGACGACGCCATAACATGGTAGAGGGGAGCCTGTGCAGTGGCCACATATAAATTCCCCTTGGACTGTGTCCCACTGCTGAGCATCCATGGGACAACAAGTGGCAATATGGAGCTGCACACTCCTATTTAAGATAACGCACATGCTGCGTGTGGTTGCTGCAATGGTCTCCCGACCTGCTCCACGGATGCTTTGCTTAAAGGAGCGGTGTGGGGATGGACACAATTGACTGGCAGATCTCCTCGGACAGACATTCGTCACTGCACTACCCTTAAGCGAGCTCCTATACATGCTGCTGGGTGCTCCCGCTCAATTAGATGCCCCCAAGGGTGCGCCGATTGAAGCCTTGAGAGACAATTGGCAGTCTAAGGACAAGGAAGTGTCTGTCCTACAGCTGCTGCTTGACGCAGATCAGTACTGAGTCCCGCCTAATTAACATAGTGAGAGAAAATACGACTGCCCCCTGGATAGCTAAGATCTGCGCACGATACACAGGAGGCAAAGTGCTGCACTATAGCGGGTAAGTGCAGAGGAAGACCACATGCATACTCCTTAGGACTACTACCTGGTTGCAGTCAGAGAGCCACTCCGGATATACCAGACCATGTTTGAGGGACCGCTGAGGGATCCTGCGGAGGTGTACAATCGTACGCTGCTGACCCACTGTAGTGCATCCTAGGGTATCCAGATACTGAGACGTGCAGCGACAGCGCAGCTGGGTGATATGCCTCCTACAAAAAACAAGCAGAAGGGCAACATAATGGACTCTTTTGTGGGACAGGCAAAGACACAGACATCAAGCATGTCTGGAAGTGGCCCTGGAACTGCAGATGCTGCTACCCACTCAGACCCACAAGAAGAGAAGGTGCTAGCCACGATTGCAGCTTTAAGGACCTCCCTGGAACATAAAATAGATGAGGTCAAAATGGATGTGCAACTACTACGACAAGCTATGCATAATTTGGCAGAGAGAGTCACTAACACGGAAGAGCAGCTGAAGGAAACCATCTCTACCACCACAGACTTGGCTGTCAGGCTGAAAAAGGTTGAAACCAGAAATCGGTACCTCAAACAAAGGGCGGAGGATGCAGAGGGCCTCTCCCACAGAAATAACATCAGGGTGCTTGGTATTCCGGAAAGACAGAGGGCAGAGACCCCACAACGTATATTGGGAACTTGGTCCTACAAGAAGTAGGCGCAAACAAGCTGTTGCAAGGATTTGCAGTAGAGAGAGCTCATAGGTCTCTCCAAAAAAAGCCCTTGCCTGGGTCATATCCCACCCAATCATTGCGAAAATATTGAACTTCTGAGACAGGGAGGTGTTGCTGCATTTTTCCAGAGATGGTGGTGAAATTACGTGTGGTGGCTCGAAGGTGGCCATAGATCCATATTATACCCCCCTGGTACAGCAGCAGTGAAACAGATTTATTACGGTCAAAGCCAGGCTTCGAAAGAAAGGTATAAAATACATACTCACAAACCCTGCACGGCTCAAAGTGATATACAAAGGGAGGTCAAGATTCTTTGAAACCTCCGTGGCAGTGTCAATGTGGCTGGAACACAACAATTTAGACTTGTACGAGGACCTAGCACAAAGAGAGACGAAGACTACAGCCATATAGGCGCTACGGTCCCCACCCACATAATACCCAAACACAGTGAACATCTGGAAACTCTGAAGTAACCCAGAGAACTATTGGAACTGCACTAAGCATTGCATCAAGATGAAAACGAAGCTGTTACAACAGCAGCTCTCAAGCCAGAACTGGAGACTCGGCCTACTGTGATCCGAAGGACCCCCTCCAATCCAGATGGATGTTTGGCTGGTTACCCCTGCCAGATCCACCGGCCGGTGCGCGCTCTTAAAAGGGACCACTGGCAAGCCTGAGCAGACTGACACTTTTGGGCATAGTTGTTACCCCACGTTCCGGGGTTGGTTATTTAGGTTTAGTTTACTCTATCCAACCGAAAAGAAGTTTGATGCCTATTGTATTTTATGCTGTACTACTGGGCTGCTGGGCGGAAAAGGTTGTTGTATACGACACAGAGTGCACCTCCTACAACTGTTTATGCAAATGCACCCCACAATGCCTTGTGCAGACTCTTTCCGTTCAACATCATATACCTGGAGTGATGACGCAGATTAGAATTATCACATGGAATACTAGAGGCCTTGGCACATACATGCGCAGGAACAGGGTTAAGTCATACCTGCAGTGAAAGAAGGTTTCGATAGCCCTCCTGCAGGAGACTCACCCCACAGGGAAGAAGCAAGATGCAGTAGCTAAATATTGGGGTGGCACAGTATACGGGGCCTCATACTCCAAATAAGCCAGGGGGGTCCTAACATGGTGGCTGGCTCTTTACCCTTTCAGTTTTTGAGCTGAAATGAAGTTGCTGAAGGCAGATATGTCATTCTTAAGGGGTATATATGCAATGTGGCATTGGCCATAGTTAACTCTTATTTCCCTAATCATGCTATACGGGGGTACATACAAACATTTCCTGCCTGTATTATTCCTCATAGAGATGTCTTCTTGATATGGGTGGAGATTTTAATTGCGTGTGCGACACGACCAGAGACAGGTTCACTCTGCTTAAGGCTCAAACCTAACCTGCGACAACGGCCCTTAATGCAGTGCTTGCAGAACTCGCCCTAACGGATATATGGCGGGAGCTTCACCCAGATCTGAGGGAATACTCATATTACTCCTCCCTGCATGGCCTTCACACAAGGCTGGATAATTTTTTCGTGAGCTCAGAACACTTACAGAACTTCATTAGTGCGGAGTACATGGCCCGCATAGTGTCAGATCACTCCCTCCTCATTGTATCATGGACCATCGAGGCGCGGCGCGCCCCCCGTCCCCATCTGGCGTATGCCCACTGACCCATTGCTTGATCTGGCCTTTAAAGAACAACTCAGAGAAACACTGACACTTTTCCTTGAGGATAATATTGGTAGTGTGGAAAGATGGGGGACGGTCTGGGAGACTCTGAAGGTTGCCATCAGGGGAGAGGTTATAGCAGGGGCAGGAGGTGTAAGTAAACAGCTGTGTATGGAGCTTGAGGCCCTGGAAAGTAGAGTGAGGGAAATAGAAACAATACAACCCACGGGGGGAGTCACTGCGAATGCCCTTCACGAAGCCCACACTGAAAATCAAACTAATTGGGAGCGGTTATCCAAGTTCGTTTATGCTGCCAACACAGCACGCACACACACAGAGGGAGACAAATCAGGGAGGCTTCTCGCCTGGCTTTGCGTAGAGAACACCCCAAAACACCAGTCACCATACTGAAAGATGATTGTGGGGGATCATAGAGGGCGCAGTCGGTAATAAATGATATATTCTCCACTTATTATGCCACACTGTATAGCCAAAGCACCAGCATTCCAGCAGATGAAAGCGGAAGCTTTTACAGATATTACACTGCCTACGCTTACTACCACTCAGCGAGACCTCTTGCACCAACCTTTCACCCTACAAGAACTAGAAAACGCAATCACCACATCTGCCTCAGTGAAAGCTCCAGGTAGCGACGGCCTATTTGCCGAGTTTTTCAAAACATATCGGGGTACAGTAGCCCCGACACTACTAAAGGTCTTTGAGGAGACCTTCGAGACTGGGAGGCTTTCAGACACAATGAGGGAAACTTGGATAGTCCCCATCCTAAAACCTGGCAAACCCACAGACTTGTGCGATTCGTACAGGCCATTAGCCATGCTAAACTGTGATGTAAAACTGCTAACGACAATGCCGACCACCAGATTCCGACGATGCATATGGACACTAATAGATCCAGACCAAACCGGATATGTTCTGGGGCGTAATACTACCTTGAACCTCCGAAGGCTACAACATGTGGTCGAACAGACAAATAGCAGCGCAGGACACTATGTGGTAGCATTGTTAGATGCAGTAAAAGATGTTTATTGGGAATGGATTGAGCCCGCGCTAAAAGGTTTTGGCTTTGGGGCTCACTTTAGACGATGGGTCAAGATACTTTACACTTCCCCGACGGAACAGGGCGGAATATTTCTAGGCAATGGGACATCCAGAGGGGGACACGTCAGGGGTGTCCTCTTTCTCCAATGCTTTATATTCTCACGTTGGAACCCATAGCTGTATACCCGGGCAAGAGTACCTTGAGTCCGGGATACGCATAGGCGATAACACACACCCGCTTTCCTTATATGCCTACGATGTTCTACTTTACTTATGCCAACCACACCATAACTTCCCCTTAATACTCAAAATATTGGCCAATTTTTCAAGGTACTCTGTGATTGTCTGTTGTGATGGACAGACATGTATGTGCATGTATGTAAATTGCATGTACATGTGTGTAATGGAGGGGGATGATAGTTGTACCCTTTAGCAGTGTACTTTACGTGAAATTTGTTGATGCCAAGCAGACATTGGTGCAGTACCCTGATGTTTGTGTTCTACGTCTCCTTATCTGCAGTTGCGTTGGAAGAAGAGGGCAGAGACTGTGCTGTGGAGCAAGGCAGAAGGGATGCCTCCACCAGGCAGATGCGCAAGGCCCAGCTACACTCGCTGGACACAACATCATCGGGAAGCGAGGAGGCTCGTGCCACGTCTGGACCATCGGCCAAACCGGCAGAGGGGGAAGTCCAAGAGGGCGAAAGTGGACGTGCACTCCTCAGCAGCGGGGGGACAGGTGAGGCAATAAAGGGGCCCAGTGCGGAAGATGCTCGGGAGTCATCCAGGATGGCAGAAGAGGAGGGGGCCATAATAATCCAGGCTATGGGGTCAGGCGGGGATGGTGAAGTGGGTGGGACTACTGTAGTCCTACCCCAGGGGTATGAGGCTGTGCAGGTCACCGTGGAGGTGCCTGTGCAAAATCCTGCCCCTGGAACAGTGGCTACAGCTGTATGCACCTGCCGGCATGCCTCAACCCAGACCCAGCTGCAGGTGTCGGATGCTTCCACCCACACCGACACCCCAATGCCAGCGGCAGTTGCCATTTGGGACAGAGTGGCACGCCTGCTGGTCGGTATTGGGAGGCATACCGGCGACATACGTGATGAGGTGCGGGCTTCCTGTCGGGTGCTTGCACATCATCATGGTGACGACTGTCATCTCCTGAACTGGCAAGTAGCATTCCTGGTCTCGAATGTGCTGAATGGCCTGTCCACTAATGCAACCCCCCTCCTCATCTTCCTCCTCTGTGCTCCAGTAGTCCTCTGGGGCGCCTTCCGGCTCAGATTACACCAGGACCCCTGTGCACCAGTCCCACCCATGTTGGCCCATCTGGTGGAGCAAACATCCCTGCCCGAGTTGGCAGTCAACACTGGATCAGATGAAGTGGTCACCATGCCGATCCAGGCAACGACAGGAGCACTGGAAATGGAGGGAGAGAAGGCACCCAGGAGCAGGGCACAGCCCAGACACCCCGGCTAATGTCATCAGCCCAGAGGGTGTCCACATGAAGCAGGCACCGGGCGCTATGGTAGCAGCAGGCTCTGAGGAGGAGCTATTCTACTCAGGGCATACCTTGACAGGGGGCAGGTATCCGGCCTCAGGCAGGACGCAAATGTGGACCTGAGAAAAAGGATGTCTTCCGTGTTCATGCACTACAGGCAGCGTCTTGGGGCAGAGAGGCAGCGGGCTCTGGAGGTGAAAGTCACAATGGCCAGGGCGGAGGTTGCACTGCGTCGGACATGGAGGCGGGCTGCCATCCTGGAGGCAACTTGCAGGGAGGTGGAGGGGATGGAGGGGACCATGCAAGCCCTCGAGGACAGAACGGAGGCCCGCCTGGGGGTAGTGGACGCACTGCTCGATGATGCCCTGGTCCAGACTGAGTGAGATTGGTGATGAGGAGGACTAGCCCGCTGCCTGTGTACATAGTTTTTTAGATGTAAGTTTCCTTTGTTTTTTTAATTCTTTGGAGCTTACATTTTGGACTATACTCCGTTTTCTTGTACATAGTTCTGTAGGGCTAAGTTTCCTTTTCATTTGTTTTTGTTTTGGAGTGGACTAATTGGACAATCCACCATGGTTATTTTGTACATAGTTTTTCATGGTGTGTTTGACTTTTATTTTTCACCAGACATTACAGACCTTTCTTTTATTTTTGGATTGTACAGATATTTTTCAAATGCAGATGTTTATTTATTTTTTCCAAATGTTCACGGACACCTTTTGGATTTTTGTTTACAGTGTGTATGCCAATAATACTACTGTTTAATATATTATTTTATTTACTCACAGTCATTGTTTGTAGCAGTTATTTTTGTTGTGTGCCTGTTTGGTAGTCCATTTAGTGGCCCTGATTCTGAACATTGGTAGTCATGTGTGTGGTTGCTTACATGCATACGTATTGTTGCTGGGTTTATTTCCGAGGGTAGTATGCACATGTGGCTGACCGGTGCTGGTGTGTGAAGTGGAAGTATGGGTGTGCACTGTCAAATGGTATTTACTTTCACAGGTGCAGCATCACTCTGTGTTAGCCATCACTGTGTTTGGGAGGGAGGTGGGTGGGGTGACTGTGGGAGTGTTACATGTTCAGGATCATAGCACATGATTTACTTAATGGCGTGGGATACACATGTAGTGCATTCTCTTTCACAAGCATGTGTTTCTACAGTATTCATTGTCTCAGTTGTTGCTCAACCTCTTGCACTGGGATACATTAGTGGCATTTCTTTGTATTCCACAGTGGCTGACCAATGCAGCTGTCTTTGTGATTTGTGCCCTCTCTGATTGCCATGTCCTTCACAAATGCCATGTCCTTCACAAATGCCCAGACCGGTGATGTGTTTGTTAAACATTTGGTCCCTGGGGATTGACGACATGACATTGTCACATGAGCAGCAGAGCCTCACTTTCACAATCACTTGTCACATGTGTATGTTGGGCGATGGTTACGGCCAGCAATTGTGTGTGAGCAGATGCTGCACTTAGGGATGTGGCACACGTGAATGCTTTTATTTTGGTTTGAGGATATACGTTCCTGAGGATATTCTGGCTGATGTCATAACACGGCGGTCCAGGTGCACGACACACAATAGTTGCAGTGATGTGTCACAATGTCAGGGTACAACATGCAGGTGATGTCCCATCTGGAGGGGGCTGCCTGCAGGGGGGTGCCGTCACAGCTAATGGGGGTTGGGGTGGGGTGTGCCATCTGGAGGGGGTTGCCTGCAGGGTGGTGTCATGGGTAATAGGGGCTGCAGTGGGGGTGTCCCATGTGGAGGGGGCTGCCTGTAGTGTGCTGTCACAGGTAATGGGAGCTGGGGTATCTCATGTGGAGGGGGCTGCCTGCAGGGTGCTGTCACAGGTAATAGGGCTGGCCCATCTGGAGGGGGCTGCCTGCAGGGTGCTGTCACAGGTAATAGGCCTGGGGTGGGGGTGTCCCGTCTGGAGGGGGCTGCCTGCAGGGTGCTTTCACAGGTAATGGGGGCTGCAGTGCGGGTGTCCCATCTGGAGGGGGCTGCCTACAGGGTGGTGTCACAGGTAATGGGTGCTGGGGTGTCTCGTCTGAAGGGGGTGCCTGCAGGGTGGTAAGGGTAATGTGTCTGTGGGTGGAGGTGTCCCATCTGGAGGGGGCTGCCTGCAGGGTGCTGTCACAGTTAATGGGGGCTGCTGTGGGGGTGTCCCATGTGGAGGTGGTTGCCTGTGGCGGTGTCACAGGTGATGGGGCTGTGGGTGGGGGTGTCCCATCTGAAGGGGGCTGCCTGCTGGGTGCGCCACAGGTAATGGGGGCTGTAGTGGGGGTGTCCCATCTGGTGGAGGGGTGTCTACAGGGTGGTGTCACAGCTAATGGAGGCTGTGGGTGGGGGTGTCCCATTTGGAGGGGCTGCCTGCAGGGTGCTGTCACAGGTAATAGGGGCTGGGGTGGGGGTGTCCCGTCTGGAGGGGGCTGCCTGCAGGGTGCTGTCACAGGTAATGGGGGCTGCAGTGCGGGTGTCCCATCTGGAGGGGGCTGCCTCCAGGGTGGTGTCACAGATAATGGGGGCTGGGGTGTCCCGTCTGAAGGGGGGTGCCTGCAGGGTGGTAAGGGTAATGTGGCTGTGGGTGGAGGTGTCCCATCTGGAGGGGGCTGCCTGCAGGGTGCTGTCACAGTTAATGGGGGCTGCTGTGGAGGTGTCCCATGTGGAGGGGGTTGCCTGTGGGGATGTTGTCACGGGTAATGGGGCTGTGGGTGGGGGTGTCCCATCTGAAGGGGGCTGCCTACTGGGTACGGCACAGGTAATGGGGGCTGTAGTGGGGGTGTCCCATGGGGGTGTCCCATCTGGTGGGGGGGTGCCTGCAGGGTGGTGTCACAGCTAATGGGGGCTGTAGGTGGGGTTGTCCTATTTGGAGGGGGTGCATGCAGGGTGGTGTCACAGGTAATGTGGCTGTGGGTGGGTGTCCTATCTGGAGGGGGCTGCCTGCAGGGTGCTGTCACAGGTAACAGGGGCTGGGGTGGGGGTGTCCCATGTGGAGGAGGCTGCCTGCAGGGTGCTGTCACAGGTAATGGGGGCTGGGGTGGGGGTGTCCCGTTTGGAGGGGATTGCCTGCAGGGTAGTGTCACAGCTAATGGGGGCTGTGGGTGGGGGTGTCCCATCAGGAGGGGGCTGCCTACAGGGTGCTGTCATAGGTAATGGGGCTGGGGTGTCCCACCTGGAGGGGGCTGCCTGCAGGGAGCTGTCACGGGTAATGGGGGCTGCAGTGCGGGTGTCCCATCTGGAGGGGGCTGCATGTAGGCTGGTGTCACAGGTAACATGGCTGTGGGTGGGGGTGTCCCATGTGGGGGGGGCTGCCTGCAGGGTGCTGTCACAGGTAATGGGGGCTGGGGTGGGAGTGTCCCATCTGGAGGGGGTGCCTGCAGGGTGGTGTTACAGCTAATGGGGGCTGTGGGTGGGGGTGTCCCATTTGGAGGGGGTGCCTGCAGGGTGGTGTCACGGGTAATGCAGCTGTGGGTCGGGGTGTCCCATCTGGAGGGGGCTGCCTGCAGGGTGCTGTCACAGCTAATGGGGGCTGGGGTGGGGGTGTCCCGTCTGGAGGGGGGTGCCTGCAGGGTGGTGTCACGAGTAATGCAGCTGTGGGTGGGGTGTCCCATCAGGAGGGGGCTGCCTGCAGGGTGCTGTCACAGGAAATGGGGGCTGGGGTCAGGGTGTCCCATCTGGAGGGGGCTGCCTGCAGGGTGCTGTCACAGGTAATGGGCACTGGTGTGGGGGTATCCCATGTGGAGGGGGCTGACTGCAGGGTTCTGTCACAGGTAATGGGGGCTTCGGTGGGGGTGTCCCGTCTGGAGGGGGGTGCCTGCAGGGTGGTGTCACAGCTAATGGGGGCTCTGGGTGGGGGTGTCCTGTTTGGAAGGGGTGCCTGCAGGGGTGTCACTTTTAATGCAGCTGTGGGTGGGCGTGTCCCATCTGGAGGGGGCTGCCTGCAGGGTGCTGTCACAGGTAATGGGGGCTGGGGTGGGGGTGTCCTGTCTGGAGGGGGCTGCCTGCAGGGTGGTGTCACAGGTAATGGGGCTGAGGTGGGGGTGTCCCGGCTGGAGGCGGGTGCCTGCAGGGTGGTGTCATGGGTAATGTGGGTGGGGTGTTCCATGGGGCTGTGGGTGGGGGTGTCCCGTCTGGAGGTGAAAGCGTGCAGGGTGCTGTCAGAGGTAATGGGGGCTACGTTGGGGGTGTCCCATCTGAAGGGGGCTGCATGCAGGGGATTGCAAGGTGCTGATGTGTGATTTGGGTGCTGTAGGGGCTGGCCTTGTGTAGGAGGGTAGGTGTTTTGTATGGGGTGCGCCCAGGGTTAGCGGGGTGTTTTCGTGCGATTACTCTGGGGTGTGACCGGGGATTGCAAGGTGCTGGTGCACGATTTGGCTGGTGTAGGGGCTGGCCTTGCGTGGGAGGGCATGCGTTTTTATATGGAGTGCGCCCGGGGTTAGCAGGGTGTTTTTGCGCGATTACGCTGGGATGTGACCGGGTATTGTATTGCGAGGTGTTGGTGTGCGATTTTGGCCGGAGTAGGGGCTGGCCTTGCGTGGGAGGGCTCGTGCTTTTTTATGGGGTGCACACAGGGATAGCAGGGTGTTTCTGTGCGATTTAGCTGGGGGGTTGTGTGCTGGGCCAGGGATGGTGCGGAGGCTTGCACTGTATTAGGCATTTCACTTGCTTTTTGGTGTGCGTGGAGGCGTGTTGGAGGCATTCCTCGCGAAGCTTGCCATTACTTGCGCAACGGCTAGTGATGCCTCTGGGAATCCATGAATACGCGTGCCGTGCAATTATTTCTCTGTGCCACGGCTCGTGCAGAGTCCTTCTCGGCGCGCAGACCTTGCACCGTTTCTGCACCCGATTCCATGAATAAGGCCCAATAGGTCTGCACATGGTTCATAAATTGCCTTTTTTTCTCAAATTGCATCAATGTCACCAATGGTTATAGGTCTGTGCATATATCGCTGTTGATCTATGACCAAATATCCCAAACGTGCCCTCCTTCCCTACCTTTCCTTGTGTTTCTGGTCTGTCTCGTTGTCTATCCCCCAGAGTCTAATGGTTACTCGCTTTCTGTTGTTGAGACTACAATCTTGGAGAGTTGTGTTTCATACATTCATGGCATTACTCTGCTTAGGTTTTACATTTAGCCTTATGAATTTGCCTTATAATCCTATATACTGAGCTTATATTAGGTTAGCCTCATATTTTGCTTTCTTTGCGTCATTGTTATCATAACGTTGATACTATTTCTCTTTTCTTGTCAATTGCTCAGATATATTGTTGTTCAGATAGTAAATCTAATAAAATGTATTAAACGGGAAATGCATTGCAGAATAAAGACAAATACCTTCATGATTTGAGACGGGGCCAGACTGCCTGACAGGGTTGCTTACTTCCCAGCCGCCATTATGATGGCGGTCTTTCCACAGGCTGTGGAGAGAGGCGCTATAATAAGTTATTAATAACCCTGCAAGCTGCTGTAGAGGGCCCGGCGAGTCACGTGTGCAGTGACAGGAGCAACACCCACCAGCTACCCCATAGCAATGACTTTAGCGAGACACGAGAAATCCGACAGATTATTTCAGACTTCATTATAGTGCAATTGTGACCTTCTCCGCTGGGGAAGAGCCTGGGAGTATACTGGCAGTGTTCATAAAAATTAAACAGGCAAGAAAATCCCTGTGATAAGTTAATGGCTGCTATTGGCAGAAGTAGAGTCAGCTCAGAATAGGTCCCTCTCTGCAAAATGCTCATTTTGATTGGAGACTAATTCCTGACAGGCAGCTTTACCCAAACCACTTCATGTCGTGCGGGTGCGTGTAAAACAAACATCACGGTTGTGGTGTAGTCATGCTGGGCCCGATCACGTGAGCGAGGGAAGACACACGCCACCTGACCAGGGCCGTGATAAAGGATTCGCCCGGAATATGAGATGGTGGGTGAAGTGCAGTGCGAAGAGTGTGGCTCATCCGGTGCGTGAATGTTTGAAGTATAATTGGAGGTTTGATTTTTATAGGGACCGGTGGAGGAGGAAGGGGGGCACTTTTGGGTTTCACATGTGGGAAAAGGGAGTGCAGTGGGGTGTGGGCGATTTGATGACTGTGACGGATACGGATTTGGAGAGATGGCCGAGGTGGATGATGGGGTCTCCAAAGGTGTGTTTGGAGTTAGCGAATGTGGTGTCGAAGAAGAGAGGATTGCGGGCGAGATCAAAGCTTTGGGTCAGGCGTATGTGGCAGGAAAGGAAGGATGCAAGGTGTTTACGTATGGTTCGAAGGATCCTGTGTCTGGGAGAGTGGGTATGGCGTATTATCTGGAAAGCACTGGGGAGTATAAAGTGGGACGATTGACGAATGATGTGTCAATTTGTACGGTTGAGTTGGTGGCGATTGATAGGGTGTGCGAGTTGGGGTTAGAGAAGGTGGTGATATTTTCAGATTCATTGAGTGGGTTGCAGGCAATTGTGCCTTAGGAAGGACGATAGGTAGGACGTGATTATGGACATCAGGAGGAAGATTGATCGATGCGTGCATGGGGGAATGGATTTGGAGTTGGCGTGGGTCCCCAGTCACACTGGCATTTTGGGTAATGAGTTAGTGGATCTAGCGGCGGGTGAGGGTATGAGAAGGGGAGCGGTTGATGTGAGATTACCTTTGAGTGTAGATGAGGTGAAGGCGGTGGTGGTGAGACGGGTCATGGATGAGTGGCAGGAGAGGTGGGTGAGTGGGGTGAAGGGAAGGTGGATGTTTGGTGTTCGTGGGAAAGTGTCGGTGAAGGTGGATGCGGGGAGTCTGGAATGGAGGAGGGGGGAGGAGGTGATGCTGAATCGGTTGAGGATAGAGCAGGCAGGACTGAATGATTGTCTGTTTCAAGTGGGGAAGCGTGAGTCGAGGGATTGTGCGGTGTGTGGGGTGCCTGAGACTGTGGGACATTTTCTGCTTAGGTGTGAGAGACATGTTGAGGAGAGAGAATTGATGAGGGTTCGATTGTCTGCGCTGGGTGTGGCTGAGCTGAGTGGGAAGATTTTGCTGGGAGGTGACGGGGAGAGAGGCAGGAGGAGGAATAGTGTGATGTTGGATTTTGTGAGGCAAACGAGGCGGTGGGAGGAGTTGTGAATTTATGTAAGCTAAGTATTGATTGGTGGGTCTGGTGCACATCATCCTTTAGGATGGGGAAGCGCCTGCGTGGGTCCGCCCATGCATCCGATAATTAAGAAGAAGAAGGAGATTCATTCGCAAGTCTGTGTTTATTTTCTGTGCATGAGCGAGAGTGAGTGAGCAGCGAGCAGCCTATGAATGTTCCCCTGCCTCCCAGAATGCACGGAGGCCAGGAGAAGCAATATCACACTGGCAACAAGGATATTTGAAGCCACATGCGACAAACGAAAAAAACCCAAACAAAAAAAGATAACGTGCTGCTTTGTTGCCTGCACAACGCTCACATCACGAACACCAGAAGGGTCTAGAAGGGCTCAAGGGCCATCATTATCACAGTTTACACACCATCACAAGGCAAGGGAAACAGTAGTGCCCATAGATAACGCAAAGACAGTCACAGCAACCACGAGGGAACATGTGCGGCCCACAGGCACAGCAAAGAAGGAAGTAAAGGCGCGCAACGAAAAAGGCGTGAAATAGGCAGATAGTGGGCCTGCGCCAATACGCCGATGTGAGCCAAAATGACCAGGCCCCATACCAGCCCGTCCAGAGCAAGCAGTGGCAGCGCAGTGCGAAGAGTGAGCACTTTCAAACTAGACAACCAGGAAACCACGCAAACAACATTTATGAAGCTGTTTGATCCATACACCACAGGAGCTGCCCTCAGATGGGGAATATGGCCCAACTATTTGAGCTACACTTACAGGCCAGAGACATCGTCGAGGGTAGGAGAAAACACGCGCTTTTACTACTAAACATCGGCGCCATAGCACTGTGTCTATTCAGCACGCTTCCGAACAGACTGACAGCAGACGAGTACAACTCAGCAAAAGCGGCGTTAAACAACAAATTCAAACCCAAACTGAACCCAGACTACGAAAGGTTACATTTTTACATGGACAAAGATGGCAGCACACAGTCGATTTCGCCAGCCGAGCGCTAACAAGGACCAAACAGAACTATGCCCACATTGAGAAGGAATCACTGGCGATCCTATGGGGCTTCTGTCACTTCAGAGTATATCTCCTAGGGCAACCAGCAAAAGTATTCATGGACCACAAACCACTGATACCGATTTTCAAGGGGTCAGCACCACACCCCCCCAGGCAAGGGAAGAACAAGTTACTCTCTTACCTGGTAACGGTCTTTCGATGGAATGGTCCGACGACGTATTCCATATCAATGACAGTAATCACCACAGCTGTGCTGCTTCAGAAAATCTTTCGGCATCTGCGTCCAGCGTCGATACGCTGTCCTCGAGGGCCTCCGTCGAGCCGACATCACCGGATGATATAAGTAGGATGCACAACACCCGTAGCCTCATTTGTAGTTTTTTCCCAGAACGTGTGGCACCAATCTTCTGCCAGCATGACCACAGAAAGCCTTGTGGAAACGTAAGCTGCAATCGCATAAGAAATTCTGTAGTGGGGCAGGTAGGGAGGGAGCGATATAGAATACGTCGTCGGACCATCCCATCGAAAGAACATTACCATGTAAGAGAGTAACTTGTTCTTCGAGGGGATTGGGTCCTCCGACGTATTCCATATCAATGACAGACTCCCAAAGCAGTACCAACGTATGGAGGAGGGAAAAAGAATTTAGAATATAGAAATTTAGAATGCCCAATCAAATTGCAGAGTAAAGGACCGCCGTGCCAAAGGCCAGATCCTGCCCATGGATAGAATCTAGGGAGTAGTGTTGTACAAACGTATGGACCGAAGCCCAGGTGGCTGCTTCACACATGTTACAAATAGGAACACCCTTCAGCAGGGCAGTAGAGGCAACCATACCCCTAGTAGAATGGGCCCGTAATCCAACCGCAGGGTCCTAACCCGCCAAGCGGTAACATTCAGAAATTGCCAAGATAATCCATCTACACAAAGTCTGCTTAGTAGCAGCTTGTCCCAAATGCCTTCCAGCGTAACCAATAAAGAGCTGATCGTCCACTCTGACCCGGGACATGCGAGAAATGTAGAAACTTAAAGCTCTCCTAGGATCCAACCTCTGGAGCCTCTCCTCTTCCTTACCAGGATGTGGAGGAGGATAAAATGCCGGAAGAACAACCTTCTGGCTTAAATGAAATTCCGACACCACCTTCGGAAGAAAGGAAGGACAAACTCTAAGGACAACCCTGTCCTTATGAAACACAGTGAAGGGTGGCTTAACTAAAAGTGCCTGCAACTCACTCACTCTGCAAGCGGAAGTGACCGCAACTAAAAACACAGTTTTAAGGGTTAAGAGCCTCAAAGGACAAGAATGTAAAGGCTCAAACGGAGCACCCATAAGGAATTTCAGAACAAGGTTCAAAACCCAACCAGGCACCTGGAAAGGTGACGGCGGAAACACATTAGTAAGTCCTTTGAGAAACTGAGAAATTAACAGAATTTTGAAATAAGAACACTCCGCAGACGAGCGCTTAAATATAGACAGCGCCGCCAGGTAACCTTTAATGGTACCCACTTGCAGGCCCTTGTGGGCCAACGAAAGCAAAAAAGACAGAACCACAGGAATGTCACATGAAAAAGGATCCACATTCTTAACCCTGCACCAGTCGCAGAACTTTCTCCAACGGCAACGGTACAGGGACTTTGTTGCCGGCCGTCTGGCCGAAAGCAACACCTCCATCACGTCTTCAGGGAGGTCCCAATCCTTATACCTCAACCTTTCAGAAGCCAAGCGTGAAGGTTGAGGGATCTGACCTCTGGATGTAGAACCTGACCCCCCTCCCGTGAGAGCAGATCGTCTCGGTAGGGAAGACGATGTGGAGGGCAGATGGACAAGTCGAGAAGGTCTGAGTACCACGTCCTCAAGGCCCATGCCGGAGCAATGAGGATCATCCGGGAACTGAACCTCTGTAACCTCCGCAGCACTTCGGGGATGACGGGGACTGGAGCAAACGCGTACAGTAGTGGGAAGGACCACTCCACCACAAACGCGTCTCCTAAGGCTCCTCTTGGAGAAAATTCCCGCGAGCAGAAACTTTCGCACTTCCGGTTGACACTGGAGGCGAAGAGGTTCACCTGCGGGGTCCCCCAAAGGGCGAAGATCTCCAGGAGAATCTCCTGAGCCAGCTCCCACTCGTGAGAGATCGCGCTCTGCCTGCTCAGAGCGTCCGCTGTCTCGTTTTCGTCTCCGGCCAGATGAACTGCCGAGATCGAAATTTCCTGCTGGATGGCCCAGAACCAGAGCTGCATCGCCTCCCTGCACAGAGGAAGTGACCCTGCCCCCCCCCCCCTTTTTGTTGAGGTAGTAAATGGCCACTGTGTTGTCCATCAGAATCAGGACATTCTTCCTTTGCAGTGGGCAGAAAAGCCTTCAGGGCAAGCCTGACGGCCCTCAGCTCCAACAGATTGATATGGAGTCTGGACTCCGACGGAGACCAACGACCGCTGACTCTCAACTCGTTGGCATGAGCTCCCCATCCCGTGAGGGATGTGTCCGTCACGATCGTCATCTCCGGCCAGGGTAGCCAAAACAGAGCCCCCTTCATCAGATTGCCTTCGACGGCCCACAACAGAAGGTCCTGGACGACCGAGGGCGGCACCTGAACGGGGTCCGACATCCTGCTGGAGGACTGTGACCACTGCAGCTTGAGGGCCCATTGCAGAGGCAACCTCAAGAACTCGAACGCCAGGAGAGTCTGGGCATGTTGAAACTTGTGTACCATTTGCTGAATGTGATGAGCCCTCACCTGGGGAGGGAAACACTCCCCCAGGGATGTATCAAGCACTGCTCCGATGTACTGGAGCTGCTGTGTTGGTGTCAAGTGGGAGTTCTTTGAGTTCAGGGAGAAGCCCAGCTTGTGAAGGGAGTGGCAGGTGACGGACAGATGATCCAGGACTTGCTCGGGAGAGCGCGCCATGATCAACCAATCGTCCAAGTAGGGGTAGACGCGATTCCCCTTTTCCTGAGATACGCTGCCACCACCACCATGAGCTTGGTGAAGACCCTCGGGCGGAGGTCAATCCGAACGGCAGGACCCGAAACTGAAAGTGCGAGACGCCAACCGCGAACCTCAGGTACTTCTTGTGCTTGGGATGGATCGGCACATGAAAATAAGCGTCCTTGAGGTCTAGAGACACCAACCAGTCCTGAAGTTGAAGGGCCTGGAGGTCTTGAGAAAGAGTAACCATCTTGAAATTGTCCTTCCTGAGGAGCTTGTTCAAACCTCGCAAGTCCATGATGGGTCTCAATCCCCCGTCTTTCTTTGAAATAAAAAAATAAGGGGAATACCATCCCTTGTTCCTCTCCACTACAGGCACCAGTTCTATGGTGCCTTTCTCCGGCAGGGATTGAATTTCATGCGCAAGGAGCACATCCAAACTCTTCAAAGAGAGATTCCCTGGTGGATTGTCGCAAGGCCTCTGCCCGAAAGGAAGACAGTAGCCGTGGGCTATGATCTCCAGAACCCACACATCTGAAGTAATGGCACGCCACTCTACAAGATGCTGCACCAGCCTTCCCCCAACCGGCGAACCATGGGACCCGGCCTCATGACTGAGCTGAAGCGGCTGCGGCAGTGCCTGAGGGCAAATAGGCAACTGCCCGAGCGGCCTTGGCACCTCGAGTACCCTGTTTTGCACCTCTGGCACTCCTACGGTGGCCCCTTTGACTTGCAGCTCCTCACGATTTACTAAAGGATGAGTAATATCGAAAGGAACCTCCCCTTCATTGCTGTCCCCTAGGACGAAAAGGCGGAGGTTGGCGAACTGCAGCGCTCAACGACTTCGATGCAGCTTTGGAGGTCTGCAACCTCTCAAGGCTCTTGTCAGCCTTGCTGCCAAAAAGATGTTCACCGTCAAAGGGCATGTTGAGGAGCCGGGCTTGCACATTAGGAGTAAACCCCGACTTCCGCAACTATGCAAACCTGCGTATTACGGTGCTCGCCGCCATGGACCGGCTGACGCAATCAACCATGTCCAGACCTGACGGAATGGATTCACACATGGCATCCTTGCCATCCTGCACGATAGCAAGAAAACCATCCCGTTCCTCCCCTTTGGGAATATGATAAGCTGCTAAGGAGATACAGTTCCACAGAGTGGGTGTGAAACGAGACAAGGCACAAACGGAGTTGGCAGCCTGAAGCGCCATACCCCCAGAAGAAAACACCTTCTTTGCCCAGCCGTCGAAACGTTTGTCGTCCCTATCAGGAGGGATGGTAGGGTACGGCGCCTACTTTGCGGGGGACGTAGTCGCCTGCACCACCAAACTCTCTGGAGTAGGGTGCGTGGTCAAGTAGCAGGGGTCGCCACTGGCTGGGCAATATTTCTTCGGCAAGGACTTGCTCACTGCCGGGAGACTCTCCGGAGAAGTCCAAGCTGCAGCCACCCTTCTCTGCAAGGCCATATGGATTGGCAGCACCGGGTCAGTTGGTGGACCTTGGTGGAGGATATCAGTCAGGTCGTCCAGCTGAAAATCCACAGGGGGGGCAGACCACCCCAGGCAATCCCTGACCCTCGACATCAGGTGCCGGTATGAGGACTCGGCATGCGTGCCAGGCTCAGGCCTACCAAACTCCACCTTCGGAGAGGTGTCTAGACCACTTGCGTCGTGCAATGACCGACACAGGTCCTCAAGTTGGCTATGACCAGAAAGGAGGTAATCAGGAACCTCTGCAGGAACCTCACCGTCCTCAGACCCCTCATCCACCTCAGAAATATAATCCAGAGGCCGGAAGGAGGGTACAGAAAAAGGAACAAAGACATGTTTTGCCTTGGCCAGAGCCTTTCTAGGGGGTTTCACCATGCCACGGGGAACCTCCGACAAAGCCGCCTCAAAAGGCGTCGAGGGCGTCGATGGAATCAGCGTTGACGTCGAGCACGGCGCCGACGGCATCGACACAGGCCTCGAGGGCAGAGCCCCGAGCGTGTCCCTCGACAGCCTGGGCGCCGATGGCGTCGACGACTTCCTTGGAGTCGGAGACTCGAGAGAGTCCGTCGACGACCGAGACCTGGAACGGGCATGTCTAGAGCGACCATCCTTGTCCGACCGGGACCTCGAAGGCGCCCGGTGGTCGCGACGACTGCACGGGCACGAAGGCGTACGAGCAGCGTCTCTAGAATGGTCACGGCCGGCGTCTTTCGACGGCGCGGACGGACCAGAGTCCTGCAATTGGAAAATCGCCAACATCTCCTTTCGAAAGGAATCCCATTCCTCAGGAGTGGAATGCTTGTTGGGACAAACAACCTGCCGACGGGCTGAGTCCTTGGACGGGGAAGGCGTCCTGTGACGGCACTTCCTGGAGTGCCTCGAAGAGGCATAGGAATGGCGGGACCGACTCCCAGACCGAGAACCCCCACACTCACGACGACGATGCGGAGAGTCACCCCTCGAATCACCTGTCGAAAGACCAGTGGAATGCGACTTCTAGGGCTTGGCCACCTTACCGACCGACAGCTTCTTCTTACGCTCCCTCAAGGCCTTCGATGTGAGCGATTGGCAGTCGACACAGTCATCCGTATCATGGTCCTCCCCGAGGCACCAGAGGCAAGCGTTGTGCGTATCCGTCAGCGACATCTTGGACCCGCACACCCGACACTTCTTAAAACCGGACTGCGGGGTGGAAGAAGCCAAAGACATCATAAGAAACAGGTTCGAAGAACCGAAAGAACACGATTCAGTAGAACCGAGGCGTGCCGAGACCTCCGAAGCGAACATGTACGCGGAAAAAACAGAACTGAAGCTACGGGCGTCGTGTGTCCTACTTATATCATCTGGTGACATCGGCTGGACGGTGGCCCTCGAGGACAGCGTATCGACGTCATCGACACAGGACGCAGACGCCAAAAGATTTTCTGAAGCAGCACAGCTGTGGTGATTACTGTCATTGATATGGAATACATCGGAGGACCCAATCCCCTCGAAATGGATCCTCCAGTTGCAGCCGTTCAACATTGACGTCTCATACAGAGCCTGGGCAGACAATCCGGCTGATTACCTGTCTTTGCACCTACGTCCCGCCACCAGACGAGAGGAGGAACACGCACTGTTTGGCATCCACCATGAGCTCACAGTGTCTTCAGAAGGCATTGTGCTGAAGGGAGACTGAACTGTCCTACCTGGGACAGTGGAAGAAAGAGCCCTAAAACTGGCACACGGTGGCCTCCAAGGCATCGTGAAGACCCAGGCGTACCTGAAATCAAGAATGTGGATGCCACGAATGCAGAACCGCGTAACTGAATTAGTGGAAACCTGTGCGGCATGCCAATCCTCGAGGAGACTACCAACGCCCAATCCCATAGCAAGCGAGCCCAGGAGCCAAACGAGGTGGGAATCAGTGAGCACAGACTTTTGTACCATAGCAGGAGAGGGGTACCGCTTTGTACTAATCAACGAATTTAGCAGATACCCAGAGGTTGAGCAGGTCAAGTCCACAGACGCAGTGTCTGTCATCACCGCACTTGAGAAAGTATTCGCCATATACAGAATACCCAGGAAAATGTAAAGTGACAATGGGCCACCATTTACCAGCCATGAACTCAGTTTCTCACCAACCTGAATGTAAAACACCAGAAGATCACCCTACGCTGGCCGCAAGCAAACGGTGATGTTGAACGCTTCATGGGATCCCGAAACAAAATGATAAGAATTGCAAAAGATCCCAACCAACCCTGGCTGCCGGTTATATATAGATTCCTCTGAACACACAGACCAACCCGGCACACGTCCAAAGGAGTAAGCAAAGCAGCATTGATGTTCGGAATTTCAATACAAGCCGAACTACCACTACACCCGAGCTGGGTGAACCCCGACCCAGACATTCCACTCATAGAGGAGAGGTGAGCCAGGAGGAATGAGAAAGAGAGTCAAGCCCGACACGCACAACACAGGGAACTGCAGCCATGGGATACCATGTTAGTAAAGACCAGAACGCCTCAGAATAAGATGACACTGACCTACGAGTTGCACCCATGGACAGTACGAGACGCCAACCACAGTATGGTTACAGCTGCCCGGGGGACAGAAGTGGTGACGCGAAATGTGTCCCATTTCCGAAAGGTTCCAGCAACACTCTGGAGGGACTAACCAAATCCCGGAACACCAAGTGAAGATCCTCCAGCGGATCCTGAGCCACCGGAGAGAGCAAGTGGGCGTGCATCCCCGCAAATATACACAGAGACCGGTTTTGCCCAAGCACAAGACCCCCCGGCCACAGGCCTCAACGAGACCGGACCACCTGAGATAACGCACTCAAGAATTCAGCCTGAGAGAAGCCATGGCCCTCGTCCCAGCTACAAGGATATGTGCTGCAAGGGATCTATCACCGGGGACCCGAGGTGAATGAGAGCCGGTGGGCGGAGGAGCAGTGGATCAAAATGAGTAAGAGACACTAAGAACGTTGTGTTTGTCAAGTATTCTAAGTTTGGGAGGAATGTGGTGTAGTCATGCTGGGCCCGATCACGTGAGCCTGGGGAGACCCATGCCACGTGACCAGGGCCGTAATAAAGGATTTGCCTGGAAGAGATGTATTGTGGCGCGAGCAGGGAACATCGCGAGTCAGGTGTTTATTTACTCTGCATGAGCGAGAGTGAGCGAGCAGCGTATGAATGTTCCCCTGCCTCGCAGAACGCACCGGAGGCCAAAAGAAGCAATATTACAACGGTGACGGTTTCGGGTTTCCGGACAATGAACAAGCAGGAAATAAACATTTTGAATCATCAAGCGCCGCTTGGGTAAAGGTATAGAGAATGTGAGATAAAGCAAGTTAACATGACAAGAGAACAGAACCTGAGGGAGGAAAAACAGAGCGACTGCGAGGGAGTGGGAGAGAGATTGATAGAGTCGTAAAAAAACAGACAGCAGAGAGAGACTGTCGTGGGGGAGAAGTCGAAGACAAACAAGATCAGAGACTCTGAGAGATGAAGATAGATAAAATAGAGAGGCAGAGAGAGAGGGTACGGTGTGAGAGAGTCAAAGAGAGACAGGAGAAAGCAATAGAGATGAAATGAAAGAGCAGCAGAGAAGGAAGAAGCGGGGAATGGGAGATCTGGAGAGAGCAAGCTAGAATAACAAAGTTACTCACTGTAGTGGACTCCTAGTCCATGGTCCCCTTTCCTCCATACTTGTCGGAAATTCCGTCCTTCAGGATGGGACAGGAGCACTTTTGTAAAAAAGCATCAAAACTGGTTTTGTCCTTATTTTATGTTTACGCAGGGCACCACACATGGCTGTGACCCCACCCTCCTGAGCTCCACCCCGCGCATCGCCCTTCAGTCCTTTTCTATCGCCAGGTCTGAGATCATTTAAGCAATAATAGAGGATACTTTTTAGAGTGGACGGCAGGTGGATGTATGGAGGAAAGTGGACTATGGACTAGGAGTAACGTAGTCACTACATTGAGTAACTTTGTTATACTCCTACGTCCCATCCCCTTTCCTCCATACTTGTGGGAGATTGCCAAGCACACCTCACAGGTAATACGGGTGGATGGAGAAAACCCCTTTACTGGAATAGGTTCTTAAGAACAGCTTGGCCGAATTGGGCATCGGCCCTGGAGCTCAGGTCCAAGCAGTAATGCTTACAAAAAGCTGATGAGGAATCCCACGTAGCTGCCTTGCCGATGGTTTCCTAAGGGACATGCTTTTGGAAGGCAACAGCAGCCGTTTTGCCACACGCAAGATGAGCATGGATGCTGTTCGGAGGTTGAAGGCCCTGAATGCTATAGGCTTCTGAAATACAGGAGTCAATCCATCGGAAGATAGTTGCTTTGGAAGCCGGTTTCCCCTTCGGGTCTCCGAATGTGACAAAGAGTTCACTTGTTCTATCGAGGTAAAACGTCAAGGCTCGCCTGACGTCCAAGTTGTGTACAATTCTCTCGGCATCAGATGCCGGGTTAGGAAAAAAAGCAGCTAAGGAGATCGATTTGATTCAGGTGAAAATCGGGAACCACCTTAGGCAGGAAGGAAGGATGAGTGCGAAGCACAAGCTTGTCTTTGAGGAAAGTGAGGAACGGGTTCCCCATAGAAAGAGCTTGAAGCTCACTTACTCGTCTCGCTGATGTCACTGCAATCAGAAAGGTGACTTTCCAAGAAAGGAATTTCAGATTGGTTGTGGCCATGGGTTCAAACAGCTTATGGCATAACGCAGTGAGGACCACATTCAATTCCCATGAGGGGTGAAGAGGTGAAGAAGACCTGCAAAATGCCTTTTAATGACCGGATTAGTCCTTGAAAAAGAACAGCTGTCCGTGGACAGGTCGGCTGCAATGGCTGATAAGTAAGACAAAACATGAATGCCTGTAGCTGTGAGGTGTGACACGAAAGATAGAACAGTGTCAACCGTAGCATGCCTGGGGTCAAGCCATTTAGCTAAGCACCAATGGCAAAAACAGAGCCATTTGCTCCTATATTGAGCCCTCGCTGAAGGTTTTCTGGCAGCTTGGTTAACACGCATATTGTCCTCGGACAGATTGAACTGTGCTAAGGATTTGAATTCAGGCACCAGGCTGCCAAGTTGAACAATTGTGGAGAGGGGTGCCACAGCTGGTGATTGTTCTGGTGAAGAAGGTTGGGAATCAGCGGCAATCTGATCGGGGGAAGAATCGACAGATGCTGAAGTTCCGAGAACCAGAATCTGGCTGGCCACCAAGGAGCTATGAAGAGGAGACTGCAATTTGATGTGCTACTGAGCTTGCAGAGTGACCGATAAATCAGAGGCAATGGAGGAAAAGCATAATCTCTCATGTTGTGCCACGGGATCCCGAGCGTGTCTCCTAAGGAGGACGCCACCAGGCCGTCTCTGGATGCATAAAGAGGAAGTTTCCAGTTTGTAAGAGTCGCAAAGAGGTCCACTTCTGGAGTGCACCACTGGAGAAAAATGTTGGAGAGAACATCGCTGTTCAATTCCCATTCGTAACTGGCAGCCGACTGGCAGCTGAGTCCGCAGTTGCATTGATGTGACCCGGAATATGTACAGCCTGGAGCCAAACCTTGTGTTGAACGGCCCAGTCCCAAATTTGTATGGCTAGCTCCACCAGGAGAGGTGACTTGGTGCCACCCTGCTTGTTTATGTAAAGCACTGCAACAGAATTGTCTGTGCAAATACGGACTACCTTGTTGGCAATCAACGGTTGAAAGGCTCTGAGCGCCAGAAAAACAGCCAGGAGCTCCAGTTAATTGATGAGGAACTGCCTGTCCCTGGGCGTCCATAGGTCGAATACTTCGAGGTGACCCAGCGTCGCTCCCCACCCCAGAAGGGAGAAGTCTGTGGTAACCATCACTTGTGGACAGGGCTCCTGAAAGGAGGCCCCCACTGAAAGATTGTTGGTCGAAGACCACCACTGCAGATCCGACATCATGCAGGAAGGAAATAGGATCCTCTTGGAATCCGGGTCCGACGCCTGAGACCAGCTGCTCCGAGGAAGCGAAAGCCTGCCCGGAGCGATGGACAAGACCCACCCGTATTCGGAGATGGTCTGCCACGCCTCCAGATGAGACGAGATTCATCATCCAACTGGAGTTTTGTGCGACCGACAAAAAATATCATTTGGATGACTTGTCGGCAGGAAGACTACCTGTCCCTGGAGAGGAGGGTGATGGCCGAGTGAAAACCGACCATCTTGCCGTTGTTGCTTACAGCAGTGCCGGCCGACCGGAGCTTCAGATCAGCGCACACGGAGATCCTGAAACCACCTGAACACAGAGAAGGACTGAGTTTGGGACCCTGACCTCTGTGTATAAGGGGCCTTAGCTGGAGCTTTCGCCAGGACCGATAAAGAATTGGCAGTCTGAGTACTCGCCTTTGTCTTTGTGAGTTCCTCATCTGTGGAGGAATTAAACAACTCCTTGCCATCAAAAGGAAGGTCTAGAACTTTGTCTTGCACTTCTTTTGAAAACGATGTCGCATGGAGCCGCGCTTGGCAGGAGACGTCGACCTAGACCATAACGCCTCAAGCGGAGGCATCTACATGGTGTGCCGCAGATTCCAGTAGATCCTGTGCCAACACTTTGGCATCTGACAACCCGGCTTTGAAGTCGTCTAGTCTGTCCGCAAGGATACAATTCTGGAAATCAGCCAGCTCCTCCACAGCCTAAGATTAGCTACTGCCAAGATGAGCTCGGTGTTAGCTTGACGAAGTTGGAGCGCCGAATTGGAAAACACTTTCTTGCCGATGGCGTCAAGAAGTTTATCCTCCTTGGAGAGGATTTGGCTGCTGCAGTGGAGAATGCAGATGCCGGCTTGGATTGGAGAGTGGCAACTGCCACTACCATGAACGATGGGAGCAGAGAAGCCGACAAGGCTCTATCTTCTGAGGCGTGAAGCTTGTATCGATTGTCAATCATCTTGTTGAGATGTAGCCCAGTATGAGGTTTATCCCAGACCTTATGGGCCTCAGCCAAGAGGTCCTTCTAGAGGAACAGGCCGGTGCGCTCTTGCAGTGATGGGGTAAAGGCTCTCGAAAGCACCCCCTCCTGTGGAGTGGGGGCCTCGGGTACTGGGATATCAAGCAAATTCATCATGGTATGCTCTGATAGAGCGGGTCTGTTCATCGCTGTCCCGTTCCGCCTGGACCTCATCCAGTGAAGGGGGAACAGGTGGCTGATCTGCTGCACGTGGTGCCTTGGGCTTTGAAGTGTTGTCTAGCAGTGCACCTGATGTTTTCTCTATCAGGGATAGTGGTGGCAGAGGAGGAAGCGCTGGAGGAGG
Source organism: Ambystoma mexicanum (assembly GCF_040938575.1). NCBI lineage: Eukaryota > Metazoa > Chordata > Amphibia > Caudata > Ambystomatidae > Ambystoma > Ambystoma mexicanum. The sequence goes on along the minus strand of NC_090923.1, from coordinate 1,234,087,120 downwards.
TCCGGCAGGAAGAGGTGGAGGAGTTGGCACCAGCGGGATCTGCGTAGGAACAGCCGGGACAGAAGGCGGTACAGGAGGTTCAGGGTACTTTTCCCAGAAAAGACCTTTAAAATGTGCCCTCATGGGATCAGAGTGCATGAGCATCTGAAACTACCCAAAAAAATGCATCCTCAAACGAAGGTCTAGGCGCTGGAGTAGGCAGTGGCTGCTCGTGAGGGGCATACCCCATGATCGCAATGAGGATGGTTGCCAGGAGGGCCCACCACCGGTCGGATCCACATAGATCAGAGGCACAGAACCAGGAGGGTGAGAGGCTGTATGAGGCAGCGGTGCCCGAGCACGGCAATCGAATGAAGAGCAGAACGGGTTTTTGTTGTCCACATAGCGTGAAAAGGCTGCTCAGCCCCAAAAGAAATGCTCCCAGCACCAGACATTGTGAACGTTTGTGTAAGGGAGGTATCCAAAATGGCCACCCTAGACCATAGAGGTTGAGCCGCCATTTTGCCGACACCTGAGGAGAACTGCATCACAGGAGAAAGTAAGGCATCTGTCTCCTCAGGGCAAACAGGGGTCTTAAGCAGCATTTTAGCCTTGAAACAAGGATTCTTGGCTGAGCCGATGTTTATCAAATCTTGGATGTTTACTGGACATCTTCAATACTGTCCCAAAATTAGCTTCTAGTGGAGGAACCTCGGCTGAGGCTGTACTCGAAGGCCTGTGGTGCGTGAACGCTTTCCTTGCCCCCTCGACAGAATCGGTACCCGCACGCCGAGCATGTTAAGGGTGAGGAATACCTCAAAGGAGGTCCCTCGATTCTGCTGGTACTGGATTTAGTCCCAAGAAGAGGAACCTCAGTTTTTAACCCGGGGCATAAAGTTCCCTTAATTAGGGTCCTGGAGTCGTGACCCGTTATGGAAAGCTCCAGAAATGGAGACCTCAGGGCGAACCCCGGTATCCAGAGCCACAGAAGAACTGGGCTGAACTTTAGCCCCCAAAAGGGGAACCTCAGAAGAATGTCCGGTTTTAGCAGGCCCACTAAGGGAACCCTCGGAGGACGCTCCGGTGTGCCTATTAGGCCCCCTGTGGGACACCTCAGGGATGTCCCTGGTAGAAGAGCTACGCAAGCCCTTCCCGGTCCCAGAAGACCCCAGAAAGGCGACCCAAGGATGGGGTGCCCTAAAAGTAAGGAACTTACCAGGCGTTTCTTCTTCTCATCGATGAGGAACGTGTTGGAAAACCACCTCCCATTGAAGAAGATGACGCTGGAGTGCCCGGACGGACAGGGAGTCGCAATAAAGACACAAGTCCCAGCGATGTTCTGGGCCAAAACACTCCATGAAAACAGGATGAGGATCCGCCCCTGCGAAACGACATTCGCATGAAGAGCAGGACACGAATCGCAGATGCTCCGGCATAGATGGAGGACTAGACAACCGTGGAACCAGAGCAAGAAGGAAGGACAAGAGTAAAAACAAAAACTCCCAGTGATGCAAGTGCGTCCAGTCCCAACTGCACAGAGAAAAGGACTGAAGGGCGATGCGTGGAACAGAGCTCAGGAGGGTGGGGTCACGGCCGTGTGCGGTGCCCCGTGTAAAAATAAAAGAATGACAGAACCAGTTTTCATGCTTTTTTACAAAAGTGCTCCAGTCCCGTCCCGACGGACGGAATGTCCCACAAGTATGGAGGAAAGGGGACGGGATGTAGGAGTAAGAGACAGATGCAGGGTTGCTCTGAGCAGAGAGGGAGAAAGGGTGCAGTGGTGGAGAGAGACAAAGAAAAGTAAGAGAGGGGAGTGAGAGAATGAGACACAAAAGTGACAAAGAGCAAGAGAGAAGACAGGTCGGAAGTAAGGCAGCGAGAAAGGCCTTCACTCTGTTGAAGTAGTGGGTATTACTAGTTATTAATTCTCCAGTACAAGCTAATTGCCACAGTTCCTAAGAAGCAGAAGGAATTCATCACGAATCTCCTCATGAAAACTGGATGTTATTGTTGTATGATTCACTATATGGATCAGCAGTGATCTATGCTCTGAGAAATCCAGTGTTCCTTTCATTTTCAAATCACCAGAACAAGAAAGGGAAACCCAGACAAGAGTATGAACATAAGCATTGACAAATATTGCCATTATATAGTCATGCACTACAATTGTGCTAATACTCACTTGCTATCAAATATAGGCACCCTCCATTTTCCAGTATTGCAATCGAGTGCCTAGATACTGAAATCATTGGCTAGGCACTGTAAAGCTTGCAAAGTGAGGACATGCTTTTACAGATGCAATACATCTATTCTCTCCCCTGTCTCAGGGAGCATGCGCTAAATAGCATGCCATGCTGTGTGTGCTTTTGCAACACACCACTTTGCCTGCAGAACTATGCAATCTTAGAGATGTCTCCTTTATTAGGCGGAAACAGGGTTTAAATGCCTGCCTCACCTTAAAGCTCACTGAGGTTTAAAAGAAGCAGGCAATACATTCTGCTACAGTTTTCTGCGACAATGCTATGTGAGGCCTCTTCCTGGAATATCAAGTGGTGAAAGGTCGTGTGCCACCACTTCCTGTGATGTCATTTTGGGGCAGGGGTCAAATGACACTACACCACTTTCTGTGATGTCACTTGAAGGTTGGGTCAAATAACATCACTTCCTGTGATGTCATTGGAGCGGTCAAGGGTCGTGTGACATCACTTCCACTACCCCTGGCATTTGGGTGAAATGGCGTCCCTGGCCAGAGTATGCATGAACTGAAAGAGGTCTGAACCCATACATCTGACCAGAGGCACAAGGCAAGGGTGTTCGCTGTCTTCATTACACTTCACTTTGGTCATGGAATCATTGGCAGACGTGATTAGATCAAAGCACTCTTGTAGAGGGGTCCATACTGCAGGAGGGCCCGCAGACAACATCCTACTTTATATCAGAGACCCACATGTTAACCTAAATCCGGTACTTGAAGATTTGCAGCGGTACGGATCCTACTCAGGTTTCCAGATCAACCAGTCTAAGTCATAGATATTTCCGCTGACCATGGTCATGGCACACACACCTGAAATTGATATGCTAAAATGCTCCACGGCCGTTAAAATACTTAGATGGTTTGGGTAGGAAGGACAAACAACTGCTATTTGATAATAACTATGGGCTGCACAGGGAGCGCATAATAAGTAAGCTACGTAGATGGAAAGTAATTTCCATGTGAGCAGCAGGGTGGGTTGCGTTGGTAAAAATTAAAATATTACCATATGGACAGTAAAGGAGTACTTCTGTGCAATGCACAGCACTTTGTCTCCATTGTTGTGGCACTCAGGGGCGGTAAGAAAGAAAATGGATATATTTCACTAAAGCATACAAGCGCAGGGGCTTCAAAGCCCCCGACTTTGAACTTTATTGGAAAGCGGCGCAGGCACAGTAGGCCACCTATTGGTTCTGAACTGTGCAACCACCTCCCTACATGAAAATAGCTGCGCCGGAGATTGTGACTCATCGACGTTGCTTATTGCCAACACATACGCAGACCCCCTGTAAGTTTTATCCACTTAGGACCAAGCATCTAGCTTGGTGGGAAATAGACCAAGAAACAGGTACAACAACTGCTTATATATACTGCTGTGTGCTCGCCAGGTATCATGCTCACTATGGATACGTCTGTTAGGCGAAGCTGGCAGGGTAATGTATTGGAGATGTGCATATAAATGGAACCTTTATGTCGCTAGATGATGTAGCAGCCTCTCGCATGCGGTCACCCTTATTTGAGTTGCACTACCTCAAGATGAGAGCTGCATTTAGAGAGAAGTGGAGTTACCAAAAGAACCGGAAGACCAACCAGTCACAGCGTATATCGTGGGCTGCTGGCACAGACACATCGCTCTATAGCCTGGCACAGAGCGCCAATGCCGGCTTCACTGGATAAACTAAGGGGGGGGGAATAAAGGATTTGAATATACATATTGATGATGACGTATGGAAGAATATGTGCAAAGTGATGAGTCGTGGGTCACTTAAATCGAGGTTTCGCAAATTGCAGTTCAATGAACTATGCAGATTACACTACATGTCTGTTTGTTTGTTTTATTATTTGTAATGCGCGGTCAGACCCTCAGGTACCAGTGCGCAGCATTTACAAGAGATTGCGAAGCTTAGTTACAACAACAAGTACAGAAATGATACGTATAGATAGTAAAAGTAATAAATGGAGAGATATACATATGTACAGATGGGCAATAAGTACAAGTAAGTGACAGCAGTGAGCAGTGCAATAACACAGCTGGCAGTTTGGAAGTGATTCATCAAAGGCCTTCGTTTTCAGCCATAAAACGAACTTAGAACAGAAATTCTGAAAGGGCAGGTCCATTCTGAGAGATGGCGGAAGGGAGTTCCACAGTTTTGCTGCTTTCACTGGGAAGCTGTTGCCCCCTATAGTGGAACGTTTGTGGTTGGGAATCGAAGGCAGTCTTTGTAGGCCGATCTTATGGGTCTCAAAGAGGTCTGTCTATGAAATCTGTCCATCAGATAGATCGGGGCAGCGTTGCTAAGGGATTTGTGCGTGAGAGAAGCAGTTAGGGAGTAGTTTCTTACCTGTAACTCCATTTCTCCAGCGTTGGTATCTTTCATGGATTCACATGCTTAGAATATTCCCCGTCGTCAGACTGGGAACCCTCGGTACACATATATAGTCGTTTCCTATAGGAAAAAACTTCCGACACTTGTGTGTCCTATCCACATCTATGTCCTCTCCGGGGCCGTCCACGCAAGCCCCGTTGGACGTAATGGTATAAAAGGCCCCGCCCCCGCGGGTCCCGTCAGATTTCGGCCCCTCCAAAGTAGAAAAGGGGAAACCTGCTTATGCACATATCTTGCACATTGCAATCCGGGGAGGCTGGAGGGCGCATGTGAATCCATGAAAGATACCAACGCTGGAGAAATGGAGTTACAGGTAAGAAACTACTCCCTTCTCCAGCATTGGATCTTTCATGGATTCACATGCTTAGAATAGATTGTATAGCAGTATCATCGAAGACGGAGGTGAGAATGCAATGTAACTTACTTTTACAAGAAACACTCTCAGTCCAAATATGTATATATATGTGTGTAAGCAGCAACTTATTTTCAGATATAAACATATTCGTAATACATAAATAAGATCAAGGGAACAAACATAGGCAAGGTAAGAGACAACAGCTTCACCGTATTTGGCTTACCTCATTGAAACAGATGGCGCAGCACTGCCCTTCCCATCTGTACCTCATCCGCGTGCTGCCTTTCCAGGCAGTAATGGCGTGTAAACGTGTGTGGAACTGACCATGCCGCCGCCTGGCAGATGTCTGTCAGAGGAATTCCTGCCCATAGAGCCGCGGAGGAGGCTGTCGATCTCGTGGAATGGGCTCTAGGGCGTCCTTGTAGGGGTCTCCCAGCCTTGGAGTGACTAAAAGTAATTGCCAAAGAGACCCAACGAGCCAGACCTTGCTTGGAGATTGCCCTTCCCCTCGTCGACGGACCGTAGGCAATGAACAACTGTCTGGTAGTTCTGATATCTTGCGTCCTTTGCAGGTAAAATTTTAACGCCCTTTTGACGTCCAGAGTATGAAGGGCTTTTTCCGCCGTCGACGACGGGGACGCAAAGAAAGTAAAAAGGACCAGGGTCGAGTGCTTGTGATAGACTGTCGGTACTTTCGGGATGAAAGTAGGGTTGGTTGATAAAATGACTTTGTCCTTAAAGAATCTCATATATGGAGGATCTATGACCAATGCCTGTAATTCCGACATTCTTCTAGCCGATGTAATGGCAATTAAGAAAGCCAGTTTCCAAGATAGGAACTGCATGGGTGAAGAGGACATTGGCTCAAATGGAGGCTTCATTAAGGCAGCCAACACCACATTAAGACTCCACGACGGTGGAAACCGTTTCGTAGGGGGGAAAGTTCTAAAGAGACCCCTCATAAAATGTTTCACCAGTCTGTCACTGAATAAAGGTGAAGACTGTCTCCTCCTCGTAAACCTTGAAATGGCCGCCAAGTGCACTTTGATGGACGATGATGACAGCCCACTCTCAGCTAGGTGAAGAAGATACAGAAGAATTTGTTCAGGGGTTACTTCTAAAGGCTGAATTTCGTGCTGTGTTTGACACCACGTACAGAACCTTCGCCATTTGCATATGTATGAATTCTTAGTCGAAGGGGCCCTAGCCGCCTGCAGAATTCTCTGGCAATCCGACGAGACTTTCAAGTTGCCAAACTCTGAAAAGTCAGGAGCCATGCTGTTAAGTTGAGGCGGTCTGGGTTGTGGTGCCACACCGTTCCCTTGTCCCTGGACAGTAGGTTCGGCACTTTCTGGAGAGTTATAGGCTGTTCCAACGACAGATGTAGGAGGTCGGAAAACCATGGTTGTCTCGGCGAATACGGAGCCACTAGAATGACCCGGCATTTGTACCTGCGAATCCCCTGGATTGTCCTCCGTATAAGGGGGAACGGAGGGAAAGCGTACAGGAATTTGTCCATCCAAGGAAACGAGAACGCTTCCCCCAGGGATCCTTTTTGAGGCCATCTGCTCGCGAACTGTTCGCATTTCCTGTTTTCTTTCGTAGCGAAGAGGTCGATTGAGGGGATCCCCCACCTTTCGAAGATTATTTGTAGCTGACCGGTGTCCAGCTCCCACTCGTGTATTTGAGCCATTGTCCTGCTCAGGGAATCCGCTTGCACATTCTTCACACCCGGGAGATGGTAAGCCACTAAGGATATGTTGTGTTTCAACGCCCAGTGCCAGATCTTTTGAGCTTCCGTCGAAAGGTTCCTGGATCTGGTGCCTCCTTGCTTTATCAAGTAGAACATGGCTGTCGTGTTGTCTGTCAGCACTCTTACTTTTGATCCTTTGATATGTGGAAGGAATGATTTCAAGGCCCATCTCACTGCCCTCAGTTCCAGCACGTTGATGTGTAGGTGCGATTCGGCCGAAGACCATCTGCCCTGGGTTTGATGATCGTTCATGTGTGCTCCCCAGCCCGTCAGGGAGGCGTCCGTGATGATGGTGTTCTGAAATTCCGGCTCTTGTAGAGGAACCCCTCTGTCCAGGTTGTGAAAGATTTTCCACCATTGGAGGGATCTCATGACACCCTCGTCGTCGACGGTTATCCTGTCTGACCACCGGCCCGTGGCCTGCTTCCATCTGTCCGACAGGAACTCCTGTAGAGGCCTCATGAACAATCGGCAGTTTGCTACTAGGTGGATGCACAAAGCCATGGAACCCAGGATTGCCACATATTTTCTCATGGAAAATGTGCTCTGTAGGCGAAGTTGGCTCGTCAGTTGTTCGATCTTCAATATTCTGTCTAGGGACGGTTTCACTATTCCAGAGTGAGTTTCGAATTGAGCTCCCAAGAACTTCAAGCTCCTTGAGGGCTTTAGAGAAGACTTTTCGAAGTTCATTGCGAACCCCAGTCGTTGCAGAAGTTGTAAGGTGGCTTGTACGCTGTCGTTGGTCGACGCTGGGGAGGATCCCCTCACAAGCCAGTCGTCGAGGTACGGGTATACATGATGCCCTCCCTTTCGCAGCCAGGCTGCCACAGGTGCCAAACATTTTGTAAACGTTTTTGGGGAGGACTTTAGACCAAATGGGAGCACTGCAAATTGGTAGTGTGTCTGACCTACCATGAACCTCAGAAACCTCCTGTGTTTTTGACACACCGGAATGTGGAAGTACGCGTCCTGTAGATCTAGTGACGCCAGAAAATCGTCCCTTTGGACGGATTTGATCACCTCCTGCAGTATAAGCATTTTGAATTTTTGACTCTGTAGGGTCTTGATGAGGTCTCGCAGGTCGAGAATAGGGCACCATTTTCCGTTTGGTTTCTTTACCACAAAACACCGTGAGTATACCCCTAGGCCTTTCTGCGATGCAGGGACTAATTCGATGGCGCCTTTCTGTAACATGAGTGTTACTTCCTGCCTCAAGATGTTTAGATGCGGCTGGGCTAGGTGTATTGGTGGACATTTTGGAGGCTTGCATTTGAATAGTAGGGAATGTCCGTACCTCACAGTGTCCAAAACCCACTGATCTGTTGTGATGGTCTCCCATTCCTCGATGCAGCTTGACACTCTTCCTCCCAGAACGGTACTCTTCCCGTCATTGCTGGTCTTTCTGTTTGCTCGTCGACGACGAATAAGTTGGTCGTCTCTTGGAAGACTGGAAGTTTCTGCGCCGGCTTGTGGTCTGAGAGGCGCGTCTATATCCTTGGGAAGGATACGCTGATCTACCAAAAGATCTATCCCTGGTTGCTGAAAATCTTGAGTTTCCAGATGCTCCTCTAAAGGGACGAAAGGAACGAAAGGGCTTACCGCTCTGGAGAGAACCCAACAAGCGTGCTGTATCTGAGTCCTCCTTCATGCCCTTCAAGGCCTCGTCCACCTTTTCTCCGAAAAGAAGATCACCTTCGAAGGGCATGTCCAAAACTTTATACTGTACTTCGGGTCTGAAGTTGGTGCACTTAAGCCAAGCCTGGCGTCTTAGAACAACTCTGTTATTTATTTGTTTAAAACCCGAATCTGCCAGGTCCACCGCTATGTTAATAGCATGATTAGATGCTTCTTCGCCTTCTCGAACCAGGGACATAGCCGTTCTTCTATGTTCTTCCGGGAGGTGGTCCAGAATAGGTGCCAGTCTGTGCCACATCTCCCTGTCATATCTGGCCACAATCGCCAGGGAGTTAGCTGCTTTCACCGCTGAGGCCCCCACAGAAAGAACCTTCTTACCAAACATGTCTTGGCGCCTCGCCTCATTATCTGGAGGGTTATAGCATTTATGTTGGGCCTTTGCTTTTCTCGTCGCCGCCGACGACACCACCGAGTCCGGTGTAGGCTGAGCCGAAAGACACTTCGGTGTAGATTCTGGTACTTTAAATTTCTTTTCAATGTGGCCTTTGACAGCAGGCTCAGAAAATGGGTGACGCATGGTTTGAAAACCTTCTTTCCAGACATGGTCTAAAATGGGTATTGAGAATATTGAGCGTCTACTCTTGCCCATATGGTCAAAAAGAAAACAGTCCTTTTTCTCCTCCTGTTGGACCAGGCCAAACTCCTTGCACACTTTTTCCATCATGGAATGAAAAGCACCTATATCGTCCGATGGTGACGGGTTATTGGGACTCTTTGGTGTTTCCATTTCCACATCCGACACCCAGGATGGATCCCTAGATGGTGAGAGGGATATATTTGACGCTGACCCATGGTCAGATAGGGAGTCCGAAAGCTCCCCTTCCTCCTGGACTGCTGGAACAGTTGGAACCCCGATCGATCTGGTCGGGCGGTGTGAAGGGCCGGGCCCGTCGACGGGGGGTGTCGACGGTACAGGCGGAAGCCTTTCGTCCAGCGATTTCAGCAGCGAGTGTAAGGAGGACAGTACCTCCATGGACAGGGTCGCCTGAGAGCTTGGAGGTTGAGTAAACACCTGAGAGCAGGTTGCTCCTGATGGAAACCTGGCTCGTAGACCGAGGTCCTCCGGGCTCACAATTCTGAAGCCGTCGTCTTCTTTCGAGGCAATTGACGCTGCCTGTTCCTGTAGCAATGTGTCAGGCAACCCCATATCGAATACCTCTGGTCTCCAGGCCAGAACTTCCGTCGACGAGGACATCGTCGCCGAGGTCGTCGCTGGGTTGATGACCGGTGAAATCGACTGCGTCAGAGGCAGTGAGGACACCGACTGGTTCGTCGTCGACGTTGGGCCTGCAGGTGATTTAGGCGGTCCTGCCTTCACAGCGCTCTCCCTGCGTTTATCCGAATCTCTACTCGTGGCTGATCTGTGTTGATCGCCCGAGGAGGATTTAAGCCTTTCCTTTCCTTTCTTCGACGAAGTCGACGACGATGTCTTTCTTGCAGAGTCTTTAGAAGAGTCCTTAGAAGAGTGACTTCGTGGAACGTCCTTTTCCACAGGTCGTGACTTCTTAGCCGGAGGTTCCGACGAAGTTGGGCGTCGAGGGGCTCCTGATGTTTTCGCAGAGGCCACGCTGCGCACAGAGCCCACTTCTGACTGAGGGTACGCTCCCGCACCGTCATTTAACCAGGATACCAGCCGGCGATTTCGATCCTTCAGGGTTTTCTGGGAAAAACCTTTACATATTTCACACTGGTCTGCCGAGTGGTGAGGGTGGAGGCAATAAATACAGTCTAAATGGCCGTCCCCCTCGTAAACCTTCTTCAATCCGCACGTGGCACACGGGCGAAATAGAGGTTTTCCCGACATTCCGAAAAAAATTAATAAACTTACAGGAGTTCGACAATTCGAAAAATCTAGCAGTAGAGACTACGCGAGGAGATCCCACTATCTTTGGAGACGGTAGAAATCTGACGGGACCCGCGGGGGCGGGGCCTTTTATACCATTACGTCCAACGGGGCTTGCGTGGACGGCCCCGGAGAGGACGTAGATGTGGATAGGACACACAAGTGTCAGAAGTTTTTTCCTATAGGAAACGACTATATATGTGTACCGAGGGTTCCCAGTCTGACGACGGGGAATATTCTAAGCATGTGAATCCATGAGAGATCCAATGCTGGAGAATTAAGAGAATTTTATCATTGATAGAGAGCCAGTGATTCTGCTGGGAATGTACTGTAATATGCTCTCTTTTAGAGATGCCTAGTGCTGCTCTAAGTGTGTTATTCTGGAGAGTTTGCAGTTTACTGGTGGTGGCTTTGGAGGACCCAAGATAGAGGGCGTTACAGTAATCCAGTTGGGACAGTATGAGGGCTCTAGCAAGGGTCAAGCAGCTAGTGTCGGATAGAAAGGGTTTGGCTGCATGAATCAATTTGCACGTGTAGGCCGTGGAGGAGGCTAGGGAGTTCACCTGTCTGTTGAAGGAAAGGGTAGAGTCCAAATAAAGGCCTAGTGTTTTAACCTCCTGTTCTACGTTGATGCTATGGCCATCGATCGTGAAAGAACAATAGGCAGGGACTAATTTCTTTAGGCTGGTGGTGGTGCCTAAGATGATGAGTTCTGTTTTATCATCATTCAGGCATAGTCCATGTGTGGCCATCCATGCCTGGATGATGATGTACACCCTATTCACCAAGGCCAAATCCTTTCCGTAATCTCCAGAAAGTGGAAGGAGGATCTGGGTATCATCTGCGTAGTTCATGTAGGTGATACCAAGATGATCCAGATCATCGAAAAGGGGCTTGGTAAATATGTTGTAAAGTGTGGGGGAAACACAGGAGCCCTGTGGCACACCGCAGGTGATGGGTATGGGGTCTGCTGCAGCTGTGGGTGAAAAGACCCTCATGGTTCTGTTGTTGAGGAATGATCTGATCCATGTGATGGCCTCAGCCGAGAAGTGAGCTGAAGTGTGTAGGTGCATGCATAGGACAGAGTGATCGACCAAGTCGAATGCTGCAGAGAGGTCTAGAAGGAGGAGTAAGGCAGCTTGGCCGTTGTCTCTAAGCTTGTCGATCTGTGCTTTAAGGTTGATGAGAGCAGTCTCTGTCCCATGTTGCGGACGGAAGCCTGATTGTCTGGCTCCTAGTAGGTGGTGTTCTTCCAAATTCTTCTGTATTTGTACATAGGCAACCTTATCCAATATTTTTAGAAGGAATGGTACGGTTGTTATGGGTCTATAGTTAGTGGGCGTGGCTGGGTCAAGTGTGGGTTTTTTTAGTAGTAGGAGTGCCCAAGATTGTTTTAAATTAGTAGGGATGGAACCAGCAGAGAAGGAGGCGTTGATTAATTTAGTAATGAACGGGGAAAGGTCACGGGCAGCATCTTTAATGAGCTATGTGGGGGATAGATTGCCCTGACAGTTAGAAGGTTTCAGGGACAAAATAATTTTCTCTACTTCTAATGTGGTGCCTTTGGAGAAGTTGACGTGGGTGGTATCCTTTACAGTAAGCTTCTCAGGCAGTTTGGAAGGGAGAGGGTCATTCAGGGAAGCTTTCTTGCTAGAGATTTTGTTTTGTAGGGTGGCAATCTTGTTAGCTAAGGCATTTTGGATTTCTGAGCACCAGTTTTTATCTTTAGAGCAGGTATCTAGTGGTACTATGGGGGTTTCTACTTCTTTAAGAATAGAAAATAATTCCTTCATGTTTGATTTTGCCTGGGAAATGCGGGAGTCGAAGGAGGTTTGTTTTGCAAGGTAAATTTATTTTTTGTAAAGGGCAGTTAGTTTGGTAAGTTTGAGTTTATTCACTGCTGAAGGGAGTTTTTTCCATGTGGCTTCACAGTTTCTTTTTTGCTGTCTTAAACATTTGAGGAAGGGTGTGTACCATTTGTTCAGTTGAGTTTTGGGCTTGCTTGATCTGAGTTTGAGTTGGGCGATTAGATCCAGCGAAGTAGACATGATTTTGTTGTATTCATCACCAGGGTCTCTGGGTTCATGTTATCAGGGAGTGCGTTGAGTGTAGGGAGTAAGTTCGGGTTGAGTCTCTCCACAGTGATACTCTTTTTGTTTCTTGTAAGGGTCGGTGGGGCCCTGCTGATTGGCAGGGGTGTGTGTCGGATAGTCGAGAGCATGAACGATACCAAGTGGTGGTCAGTCCAGGCTAGTGGTGAGATGTCAGTGATGTTAGCTAGACAGTTGTAGTCGGCCACCCAATCAAGGATTCTGCCCTTGGCGTGTGTGGGTTCCATGCATCTTTGGGTAAATCCTAAATCGGAGAGTGTATTGAGGGTAGTACTGGCCAATAGGTCTTCTGGGTCATTAAATCCCATGTTATAATCCCCAAGGGTGAGTACTTCTGTAGAACTTTTGAGGTTGCTAGATACTATAGTGTTGATGTCCTCATCAAAAGTACCTAATGGGCCTGGGGGGCGATAGATCAGATGGATATTGAGAGTTTGGGCATTGGTGAGAGGGATTTTGATCGAAAGTAGTTCGCAGGAGAGGGTGTTGATAGTAGTTACATTTCTCATGGTGAGACTACATTTGTGTATAATTGCAACACCCCCACCTCTAGAGTTGGGCCGGTCTTGTCTCAGGATGGAGTAGTTGTCTGGGACTGCAAGCATGAGCATTGGGCCTGCTGCTGGATGTAGCCAAGTCTCCGTAATAGCAAGGCGGTCAAGGTCTTCTTTGAGGATCAAGTCTGCGATTTCTGTAGCATGCGCTACTAACGATCTGGCGTTAATTAGGGCTCCCTTGATTTGGGGGCTAGAAGTGGTGTTGAGGTTAGTCATTTAGGCTTGGTCTTGTATGGGTTCAGGAGAACCCTGATTAGAGGGGCTGTGTGGAGGTATAAGGTTGAGGTTCTGAGATGAGTTGGAGTTTATGGTAATTCGGCTGGGCCGGACGGTCATAGTTCTTAGTCTCTGTCTGGTGGGCATAGAACGGGAGAGGGGCTTGTGGATTTTGGCTAGTCTGGCTCTGAGACCTAGATTCCTATCAGTAGTAGAACGGGGGAGGCTGATAGGTAGCAGTGGTTGAGGGTCATCTGTATGTAGAGAGAGACTACTAGGTGACTTAAAGTTGAAAATGTTCAAATGCATAGTGATAGGTGGTTGAAGTGACGTGCTAAATAGTGCTGTGGTGTTTATGAGGAGCAGGAGGCAGGCGACCTGGCTGATACTCGGGAGACACATACTAGGTCGTTGTGAACTAGTCCAATTGAATTGGATTGCGCAGAGGTGACACCAAGGTTAGAGAGGATAGAATTGTGCTAATATACAGAAGGGTGGCACCTAAATTTAAAACAGCTAAAATGCACTAGGGCAACACCTAGATTTGAAACAACACAGTTGGGCTAAAATGCACAAGGTAGCGCCTAAATTTGAGACAACGCAGTTAGGCTAAAATGCACAAGGTAGCGCCTAAATTTGAAACAACACAGTTAGGCTAAAATGCACAAGGTAGCGCCTATATTTGAAACAACACAGTTAGGCTAAAATGCACTGGGGTAGCACCTAGAATTGAAACAACACAGTTGGGCTAAAATGAAATGCACTGGAGTAGCACCTAGATTTGAAACACCACAGTTGGGCTAAAATGCACTAGGGTAACACCTAGATTTGAAACAACACAGTTGGGCTAAAATGCACTGGGGTAGCACCTAGATTTGAAACAACACAGTTAGGCTAAAATGCACTGGGGTAGCGCCTAAATTTGAAACAACACAGTTAGGCTAAAATGCACAAGGTAGCGCCTAAATTTGAAACAACGCAGTTGGGCTAAAATGCACTAGGGTTGCATCTAAAATCGCGATAGCACGAATAGGCTGAAATGCAGTTATGTAGCGTCTAGATACAGAAGGACTTCATAGCATAACGGTGCAAAAATGCAATAGACAGTACCTGTGCACAATGGGCGCGTTAGATAAAAGGTGCATAGCATAGTTGAGCAGAGGTGCAGTTTGGCAGCAAGACATAGTTAATCTAGCATCAATATAAGGCAACAGGCTAGTGTGCGGAGGGGAGGATCTAGCATTAAGCTGAAAGTATATTGGTAGCTATAGATGATAGTGCTCTAGGATACACGCTGTGCAGAGCCTGGATTCAAAGCATACATGAGTAGGGGTGTAGTATGACTGGGAACAGAAGATTGCATTAGTCTGATGTGCCGTGGGGCAACAGAGTGCGAAGGTAATAACATTAGTGTTATAATGTGAAAGTGCGCATACCAGTCAGGGTTAAACAAAATGTGGAAGCGCTGAGGCAGAGGTAGATTGCAGCGAAAGTTCACGAATGCTTGTAGGTGAGACAACTTAGTAGTGGTCTTTGTGAAGCATTAGGACTGCGAGGAGCATAAGAGTTACCTTAGCAGGCGTGTGTGGGAGGACCAGGGGGTCTGGCAGACGGCAGAGTCGGCGGAAACAGGCGCAAACAGGTGATGGCCTTGTCTCAGTGGGCCTTGTGTTGCAGTGGGCCGGCTTCGCCTGCCGGCGCCCAATGGGATGTAAAGTGGACCGAATGGCCAATCAGCAGGTTGCTAGTGCCCGCGCTAGGCTGCACACGAGTCGCGGGCGGCCATCTTTAAACTTCTAATGCCTCGTGTGTCTTAATGGAGGCGAAGAGGCACTTGGCTATTTAGCCGTTATTGTGCAAAAAAGGAACTTTTCCTTATACTGACTTAGAAGGCAGTGGAGCATGAGTTGAAATAGTAATTTCAGTAAAAGTGCACCGATGCTTCTGCGCTTCCCAAAACTTCATGGTTAAAAGGGCAGCTTCCTCAGGAGGTCTGCTGCTCCTGCAGGGACGTGGCCTGGAGCTCCTGCTCCTCGGGTGGGTGGTGGGGACTGCTGGCCTCATCCCCGTGGGCCTTGTGTTGCAGTGGGCCGGCTTCGCCTGCCGGCGCCCAATGGGATGTAAGGTGGACCAAATGGCCAATCAGCAGGTTGCTGGTGGCCGCGTTAGGTCGGGGAGGCTGCACACGAGTCGCGGGCGGCCATCTTGGAACTTCTAATGCCTCGTGTGTCTTAATGGAGGCGAAGAGGCACTTGGCTATTTAACCGATATTGTGCAAAAAAGGAACTTTTCCTTATACTCACTTAGAAGGCAGGGGAGCATGAGTTGAAATAGTAATTTCAGTAAAAGTGCGCCGATGCTTCTGCACTTACCAAAACTTCATGGTTAAAAGGGCAGCTTCCTCAGCAGGTCTGCTGCTCCTGCAGGGACGTGGCCTGGAGCTCCTGCTCCTCGGGTGGGTGGTGGGGACTGCCAAGCTGAAATACATTTATGGGGACAATGGGCCTCATTCCAAGTAGGGCGGTAAGGGATACCGGGCACTGGTAAGGAGACCGGTGCCGGTAATCCCATACTGCCCTACTACGAGGTCCCTTAGCGGGTCCCTCCTTTAACGCCAGGTCTGACCTGGCGTTATGGACGGGACCCGTTAATGGACCAGGGCGCAAATAACGGGCTTGACATACGCCAGCCCGTTATTTGCGTCCTCCCCATTGCCATTGAGCCCTATAGGGGCTCAAATGGGAAGGAGGAATGGCATTTTCAATGGAGACTTACCGGTCTCGCAAAGGTCGGACTACACCGGTAAGTCCCCATTGAACTAGACCGTGGCCGGACAAGTTATTGGTGGCAGACATTGCGCAAATAGCGCCATGACTACCACCAACCTCGGAATGAGGCCCAAAGTCTCCCAGTACTGACTGTCTTTAAGGGCATGTAAGTTTCCCCATTACAAAGTGAGCAAAAAGCCCAGAGGAGTGCAGCAGAAGGCTGTGCTCCTCTAGTAAAGTCAGACTATGGTGTTTAACGAAAGCAAAACGTTGGGGGTTACACAACTAGAGGGAAAATGACACATGGGATGGAAATCTTTCCTAACAGCATGTTCAGTATTATAAATATGCAAGTTGGGGGTATGCAGTTAGGAATGCGCTAGCTGCTATGTGTGTGCTATATCCAGGACCAGGTCCTTGCTGCCGTAATACCTACTGCCATATAGGTTGTATGTTATAATTAATGTTCTGTATGATACTGTGTAACTAATTGAATAAATACATTTAAAAACAGATTGCTTCGTAAATTAATTTAAAGTACTTCTATTCTCCAATATAGCAATCAACAATTATTATAGTTTTGGAGTACTTACTCTTTTTTTTGCCACTCCAAACAAATCGAGATCTCATCAACACAATCAGGGAGTGGAGGGAGTAATACACTATGCCCAAGCCCCACACCTTCACAAATCATTCTCAGAACTGCCATACTTACATTCCTAATATTTTAGTGCAGTTTCCAAAAATGAATCGAGATTCAAATCAAGATTTCCATAATGGCAGTTTTGCACAAATGAAAAATCTTGGCATCAGCAATTCATATTATAGATATTACTAACACTTCGAGACCGCACTGAAGAAGTCGCCTGGTGCTGCAGCCCAACAGCCGAGCACCAGGTGAGAGGGAGGGCGGCGGAAGTGAGGGGAGAATTTTACACAGGCGCTGAGCTTTGCTTCGTTTCCTGCTCCGTGGGGAGTGAATGCTGCAGCCACGGTAGCACAGCCCGCCCTCCCCCTGGCAACATAACAGGCCAAAGGCATACAGCCCCGTGGGCGGTGGGGTAGATACATACATACATACATACATACCCTAAACTGCCGCCAGAGGAACCGACTCAAGGGGAAGACCAAAACGGGGACCAAGAGAGGCCGACAGGTTCACAGATGGAACATTGCGGGCCAGAAGGCCCACAGAGTCTTTAGAAAAAAATGCAGGGGGGCAGGAAATTCACAAAACACCCCTCCATAGAACACCACGCAGGGCTCTTGAGGACAGCATGCAAATAGCACAGTTGTGAATGCATAAATGGCTAACGAGATTTAATGATATGACATAAGGGGGGAGTTGTGGTGGTATTTTGAACAACGGCCCGGGCTGCCGCTCATCCATGGTGGCCCATCGCGAGGTGGACGTCTTGGAGGGGAGACCGATGATACTTGGGTACACAGGGGGAAGAGGGGCTTGGGAAAAGGCAGAAGGGGAGAATGATTCCGAGGATAACCGCAAGACAATTTAAGGAGTGGTGGGTACGGGGGCTACCGGCCCAAATGGTGAGAACTGAAGGGAGGGGCCAGGCCGAGGCCCTTAAAATGGGTACCCTGAATGTTAAGGGACTGAACTCTTCCACCAAGCGCTCTCTACTAGGGAGAGAGATGCAAAATAGAGGCCTTGACATGCTAGTGGTACAAGAAACACGGTTCCTGCGTGGGGAAGAAAGGCGTACCCCTGGGGCACAAGTTGGCCAGGCATTTATGGCTTCAGGACCCACAAAGAAGGGGGGGAG
This sequence comes from Ambystoma mexicanum, assembly GCF_040938575.1. NCBI lineage: Eukaryota > Metazoa > Chordata > Amphibia > Caudata > Ambystomatidae > Ambystoma > Ambystoma mexicanum. The sequence goes on along the minus strand of NC_090923.1, from coordinate 1,234,069,421 downwards.
TGGGTATCATTAACAACCGAAGGATGAGACTTATGAGCCCCCTCTGCCTGGAGAAGGGAAGATGGGAGGGCCCTAGTGGTTACGGGATCTCTGGAAGGGATGCAATTAACTATTCAGTATTGCATGGTCCCAACACAGGGCAGATGCAATTTTTACGTGAGGCCATGGGAGAGATTTTCAACCAGGCGAATGGACTATTGCTGCTTGTAGGGGATTTTAATATGTGGGCAGACCAAACCATGGACCAAAGTGGAGGGCACAACCCAGTAGAGACTATGGTGGGGCGAAGGGATGGGGATTACTTAGGCTATATGCGGGACCAGGACATGGTGGATGTATGGAGGGAAGGTCACCCCGGAGAGAGGAGCTACACCTTTTTCTCTCCATTCCATGGTTCACAAACCTGAACTCACTATTGGTTTCTGGAACAGAGACATCCTTATAGGGTCACTTCTAGTGCACACTCACCGGTTAGGTGGTCAGATCACGACATGAGTATTATGGTAATTGTACTGATAGACTTAAGGCCTGAGACTCTTTTTGGCATTGTAATGACAACCTATTGAAGGATGCGGTAATTGCGAATGAAATGCAAGAGGCAATAGAAGAATTTTTTACTCTGAATGATACGGGAGAGGTGGACCTAGGCATGACCTGCGATGCCGCCAAGGCAACATGGAGGGGCCTCTTAATCAGGGAAGGGGCAGCCAAAAAGTGAATTAGGACCCTGCAAGTCAAGAAATTAAGAGGTGAGATCCAGAAACTAGAGGTGGATCGGAGTAAGGAGGAGGAGGAGATGGAGATTGACTGGAAGATGGCGAGGGAGAAGAGGCGGGAATTGCAGGAAATAGAGGTGGGGAAGGTAATCGCCAGCTTACAATTTCTGAAGCAAAAGTACTACAAAAAGGGAGATAAGGCTGATGCTTTAATAGTAGCCAGATCGAGGGGCCAACGGGCGGAGAGGTGGATCTCAGGGAAAGGGACTCAGAAGGTGGGCTGTGCTCCCTTCCGAGGAGGTGGCCCAGGAATTTGCTGCCTTTTATGAGCAGCTCTATGGGCAAGAGAGGGTGAAGACAGGCGAGGAATTGCATATCTATCTGGGGGAGGTGCCAACTCCGAGTTGCAGGACAAGGACAGAGCGGGATTGGAACAGATGATTACTCAGGAGGAGGTTCTGGGAGCAATAGCAGGATTGACATTGGGGAAGGGCCCAGATGAGGATGGATATACGGCAGGGTTCTATAAGAGCTTCGCTGGGTCTCTGGCACACCACATGGCCAAGCTGTTTAATCATATACTGGACACACGGAATGCTCCCCCATCCTTTGGAGGGGCTCTAATCACAGTGCTTCTGAAGGAGGGTAGGGAATCCCGAGAGTTGCAAGTCCTACCATCCCATCACACTACTCAATGTGGACGCTAAGATCTTTACCAGAATAATTGCTACACGGATGGAGAGCCTTATGCCCAAACTAGTCCATTCAGACCAAGTGGAATGTATTCAAGGTAAGCAAGGTGCCGACACAATGCGAAAGACGCTAGACCTGATAGAAGACGCAGCAAAGGGGACGGGAAATCCGATACTGGTAGCTCTGGACGCTGAAAAAGCCTTCGATCGGGTTGATTGGAGGTTCCTGATGGGGGTTTTGCAGAAAGTCGGGCTGGAAGATCGAATAATGAGCGGGATACGAGCGATCTATAGGGGCCCGGTGGCAAAAGTGACGGTGAATGGACAGTTGTTGAGGGCATTTCAAATGCAGAGGGGGACTAGACAGGGCTGCCCTCTTTCGCCCCTCCTATTCGTGCTCATGATGGAGATTTTGGTGGAGCGACTAGGAAGGGCCCCAAGGGTGGAAGGCACTAAGGTGGGCACAAGGGAGTTTAAGTTGGGTCTCTATGCAGATGATGTGCTGTTACACTTGGAGAATCCAGTGGGATCAGTACCCGCAGCGTTAGAGATAATTGAGGAATATGGGGAGAACTCAGGGTTCAAAGTTAACAAAGACAAATCAGTGATTTTTCCATATTTTGCAAGGTGACCTGGAGCAGGCTAGGACACTGAAGCAATAGGGGCTGCAGATACGGATGGATAGTATTAAGTACCTGGATTTCAAGATTGTTAGGCCGGGAGAAGACCTGGGTGAAGCCAACTACCCTCGCCTCTTTGATAAACTATTCACAGAGATGGCCGCCTGGGGTAAGAAACAGCTGTCGTGGATGGGAAGATTGCACGCCATAAAAAAATGAATCTCCTTCCGAGAGTATTGTATCTTTTCCAAATGCTCCCAGTCTGGGCTCTGGACACACATCTAAGGGAGGCCACATCAAGAATCCTGCGCTTTTATGGCAGGGCCAGAAACCCAGGGTTGGGTATGAGAAGCTAACACTGCCGAAAGACAGATGCGGTGTGGAACTCCCATATCTTACAGTGTACTATAGGGTAGCACAACTTAGGGCAGTGGTCCCACACCTGAGAGAGGACCGAGAAAAGCAATGTGTATAGCTCAAGAATCAACACAAGCTTCCGGCAACGGTGTGGGAATGGCTCGGGGACCCCAGAGGGAGGCTCCCGAGGAGAATTCACCAACATCCATTTCTGGGGGTCCAGTGGGAGGCGCTCGAAATGGGTGGAAAAAGGGGAAGGATCTGCGGATCTGTGGAAGAACGGGAAATTTGTGACTATTCAGGAACTGGAGGCGGCCCTGAATATAGGTCAACTTTCAGTGTCCCTTTACTCCGGAGACCCCCAGCCGGCCCATAGAGCCGAGGTTTGCTCCGAAAATACTTTAAGACGATATACCTGCACCCTTGAGATGGATGGGGGTGCAGATTTATTACTCCAACACCAATCAATAAGGACAACTCAATGGTTTGGCAAAGGGAGTCTGTTTAATGACAAGTACAAAAAATGCGGAGTCATTGAAATCAGCAGAGATGCGATCATTCCTCTCGCTTCAATTCCAATGAACTTCATAAAAATCATAGCATTTATACTGAAAACTTTTCATAATTGACGTATAACACTCAAAAGTTAATATGCAATTCTGTTGGTTAGGAAAAAGTAACTTTTATATAGGTACTATATCTGTATATGGTAACGGAGTGAGGGGATTGGGTAAATACTGTCAGGTGGGCGTCTAAGCCCTTCCTTCACCAAAAGTATGACGTCCCATTGGTTCTACTAACTATAGGACCCTAGATTATTCAGTCCATTGTGATTAGGTTGGCACCAACCCCATGCATAAATTTCCACTTTGCTTAGCAACACGCAGAATGGTCAGCCAGGTGCAGGGTGCTCCCTAGTTACCCGGCCTTTCTCCAATTAAGGTTACAATCAATTATCACTTCAGCAACTATGTGTCATTTATTTTACTGTGGTTGGCCTTGAAACAGCATCTTCTGTCTGGGAAAGTTCTGATATCTCTGCCTGGGCGGATGCCAAGCGTAGGTGTGAACTCGTGCTTTTCCCTGCTCGGATGGTCACGTGCTTCCCTCACCATGAATTTGTCTAGTTTCTTTTGTACATTTGATTCTTATTCAGCTTGCCACCTGCCTACACCTCCTTATCTTGACCTTTCAGAGATAGGATATTCTGTTCTTAAGTTTCAATTATATGTAGCTACTGTTCGTTCCTTTTATTGGTATGACCTTGGCTCTCCTGGCACGAGTTGCATCTGCCAAGTTTCGATTCAGTCATCTCTTCTCGTTTTGCTAGAATATGAAACTCTGCTCATTCAGGCCTTCAGTAACCTAGGTTGATTCTGCTTCGTTTTGCAAAGTGGAATTACACTTACAATACTGTGCTTCATTTTGAGGTACATTATGTATAATGGCGCTTGCGCACTATTCTTCTACTTAGCATTGCAAGCTGCATTGTTTTCTTAGCTTTCTTGCAGTTCCAAGCATATGTACAGGTGTTAGCAGGTTGAATATCTTCATCCTGTTTACAGCTTAAGTTTATTTGTATTTCAACATTGTTCTCCCCTTTTAGGTTCACAATATCCTTATTCATGGCGTTTCGTCTCTGGGTGTCATTTCTTCTACTTGTACGTCAGTATGGGTCCTCGTGATGTCACGATTCGTCTTCCATTAAGACCTTTTTGGTTTCTTCCAGGACTGTACTTAGGCAATCTTCATTTCGTCTCTTTTGCTGGTAAGGTTTCCTTAATGGATACCTTACAGTCCATGGTTTTCTTGGTATTGGTGCTTCAATACATGTTGCTCTTCTGATAGGTACTGGGCAGAGGCCTACTGCGGCTCTCTGGTGATTTATCTGCTCATCATACGTCACATATTTTGGTGTGAACGTTCCTGGTACTTCAAAATGGGCGACTGGAGTGCAGGCTTTATTTGGGACTTCCTATACGCTCCCTCCTCTGGGCGATTCAACAACCACTTTCACCTCCGTCTTTGGATTCAACTTACTCGATTCTTCTGTATTTATCTTCACTCCATCGCCTGTGTTCATTCCTTCTTCATCTTCGGGGTCTGTACATGATGGTTTGAAGAAGTGTCTCTTTGGAGTCCATATTTTTATTACTCCTTTCAGGCTTCCTGCTGTCCTTACATGTTCGTCTTTATTCCATGTCATTAGTTGACATTGTCCATTTGGGCTACAGTAAACCCATCTTCCCACATAATTTCTGTGCTTCCTGGGATAGAGAAACTTTGTTCCTTCTGGTGCGTGAATACTGGTCTTCACAAAGTCTCGTATTTCTTCATCAGTCAAGTCTTTGGGCTTCCATCCTTACTTGACATCAATCATGATCTTCATCCTATGGCTTTCTTCGCAGTCTTCTGGCATTCCGAGATTATTATCTTGAAAACACAAAATCCTAGCAATATCATCACTACCAGGGCTCCCAAGAACTTGAATGCGTCTGCCATCCATTGTGGGACCCATGAAAACGGCGATCCAAACTGGCTGTCATCATCAACTTCATCAGTTTCATAGATCATCTGGTTCTGCAGGTTTGTCAGCATACCTATGGCCTCTGTTAATGTTCCATTCTCCTCATCGTGAGATGGTATAAATGTGCAACATGATTCCCCGATTTTGCACAAACTCCTCCATCCATGGCTATGATCATGTCAAGGACATATCTGTTCTGAAGAGTCATCAGTTGGATGGCTCTCAGCTCTTCCTTGATCACATTAAATACTTTTATGGTCGTGTTGATTGGCTGCAGTAACTTCCATCTGGTTATCTGCAATCATTTAGTATTTACTCCAACTTGGATTCTTGGAATAAAAATCGTTGTGAACACTGATGAGGTGAGGCTGAACAGCCTGTGTTCATATGGGATTGCATGAAAGGCTTCTTCCGATTTAGCAGAGACGTAATTCTCTCTCTTTATCAGAGTTATCAGTTCCACAGATCTCTTCTTCCTCAGGTGAGCATCTGTTTCGGGAAACTGTCAATATTCAGGTCACTTTTCGGGGTCACTAGTGCTGGAACGTGGACATTCTCTATTGTGCATAAACCTCCCCAGTCTCTTGGCAGTCTGATACATGCCTTGGATCCGCATGCCCAATAATGATCCACAATTACTGCAGTTGCATGCACCATTCCTGGAGCGTCAAAAACTCGTCCACAGTTCTTATTCTCTCCCATCTTTCTAGTGCCATTATTCCTGAAGCAGAATGTTGGGCTTTCTAGTGGCACTATCTGCAAGGGTCCTCCTCTGTCTTTGACCCATGTCAATAGTTTTGCAAGTTTTGGCCATAATGGCTTTTAGCCATTCTGCATTATGTCCACAGTTTCTTTGTAGAGTCCAATGATCACCCAGGCTCTGCAAATCCTTTTCCCACCCATCTGGTGAAAGCACTGTTCCCCAAATCTGCATTTGGGCTCTATTCTTCCACTTTCGAGCTTCCTCTGGAGTTTTTCCTTGGACATTTAGTCTCGGGTTCACTTCCCATCTTATTCCTGCTCCTTTAACTCCAGGCTTCTCGTACCTAACACATGATTCCTAGTATGAGCTCTGTTTCTTGTCTTAATGTCTTGAACATAATCATCTTCGTCGGGATAGGCTGTTTCAGTTGCCCATATTGATGAGGCATCACTACCCATGAACTAGCCTCTGGTCTTGCACATTGCTACGTGTGACAGACAATGTGCTGTCTGGACATCAATTTCTACAGCTATGAAGATCTTGGTTTCCCCATGCTTTATGGTAGGAGTGCACAAACAACGCATTCCCCGTCTGAATTTCGTATTCCAACTTCTTTCATATGCTGGTACCAAATGTTGTTTCCCTAATGTGCTGTGCTGTCCAGGTAGTCGTTTATTTCATTGTCATCTCCATGCATGCTTTTCTTGATTCTTAGTGTTTTCACGTAGTTTGCTATTACTACATCTCTGAATGTATCTGTATGGCTCTTTCTTGCTGAAGGATTCTCAGGTATCCCGGTCTATGATGCAGGCCACCTCATCTGCGCCATTTGAGTGGACAAACGTCTGGCAGCTCTTTCCCTCTCTTCATACATCCTTCTCCTGCAGGTTACAAATGCCCATTCCAACCACCCTGACGCTGGTCCGGTGTATGGTTGTGTCGTAGAACTTGTACTTGTCCCTTGTGTTGGAACACATATGTTTGTTACTCATGTCTCTAGGGTTTTATTCTTCAGTTCCTCTAGTCTTTTCTTTTTTCTGGCTAATGACGCCCATACTGCGTCTACTATTACTTGTGCTTATGAGATCTTCTTTGAGTTTGTCTTTATCTCCCTCAGTGTTGTCTCAGGGGTGTTATTCATTATCATTTCTGTTGGTTTCTTTTCTGATTCCTCTTGTCTTTCCACAATGTCTGTTGTGGAGTTTCTTTAGGCAAGCAGTCTCTTCTTTTCTACTGTTTTACCGGGCCTGTTTTGTGTGCATTCAGTATTTGCATGCGTGTGGTTGTCAGTAACCTTTCTTCATTCATTCTCTGCCGACCCTATCTCGGGCTTTTCCGTTTGTTTGTTACCACAAGTGTGTGTGTATCATTGCTAATCACATCCATTTCAAGTTCATTCACTCCACCATCAGATCTTCTAGGGACTGGAATGACTATGTATGGTCTGGGTGCTTTTATGGGTTTCATGCGTGCATCATTAGGTGGGTGAACTGGAATTAAACGCTTTGTGCACCAATAGAAGATGCAGTTCTGATCGGTAATGACAGTAAAACAATGACGAATATGATACACAAATACATTATGCCCCTGTATGTCAGGCAGCAGCATTTACTTCCAGAAAAGCGTGGTTGTCTCTCCTCCTGCGGGAGGACCAGATTGCTGCTCTGGATCTTCATCTCGATCATTCACCAAAGGTCAATGTGTTATTGTGATCCTTTATAGAATATTGCCTTTAGGACTCTGTGGTTAAGGGTCTCAGGTGTTCCACAGGTGTCTCCCCTCTTGCGGGTGACGAATAGTCTCTTATTTCAGGATACAGTTCCTTTGCTAGACTATGGAACAAATCAAATTAAATAACACTTCAGTAAGTCCTTTTACTGTGCATGTTCAAAGTAGGTAAGCTCCCAGTCCACTTATTGGATTTGCTTCAGTCCTGAGAACATATTATATGCTGATCAGTACAAAGAAATAAGGAAAAAATAACAAATGCAATAAGTGAAGTCCTTTACCCTGCCTCCTCGATCTGTCCCTCAGCAGAAGGTTTTAGAATCTCTTCAGAAAATTCTGCTGATGGTTAGAGAGTTCTACTTGGAGCACAATTTCATGCAACAGCATGCCCATCTGTGCAACATTAGCTGGATCTCTGATGAATGTGAGGACGTCAACATCGATCGGTCTCCCCACTAGTTCTGGAAAGTCAGTGACTAGGCGAAAAAGGACATTGTGAGCCAACCTACTGTCTTCTAGTGACAGGGACATCCGTCCTGTCTTGCTGAGGTTCAGGATTATATGTTCTCTCCTTGATGTAGACAATGACTGCACTGTCCGGTCGCGTGGAGTACGGCTACGATCACGATTTATTTAAAAGTTGGCTTAAATGTTCTGTATTTGCTGGGTCTCGAAGAAACGTAAGTGTGTCTGTTCTTCCGACAAGAGTTGGACAATCTTCGACTATGCAAAAGAACAATGTGTTGATCTCATTTATCTCCGTCTGTGTTTGGGACTTTTGGTTTCTCCTCACTGTACTCAGAAAGTAGGAGAAATTGCTCAGCAATGACAGTAAGCAGTCTTCTTATTGTCGTTTCGTTCTCAGGATCTTGAAGAAAGTCAGTGACATTGGTGAACCTCCCTACCAATGACGGGTATGATCTTAGCACTAGATCAAAATAGTTGACCACATCCTTGGCGATGTCGCTACTGTGGGATACCATAAGTAATTCCGAATAGGGTCTCGGTGTGAAATGAGTCGGGATATTGTAGTTGCTTCCAATGTAAGTGTCCTCGGTCAAAATTTGGCATATTCTTTTCTCGTCAAGGCTCAAGTGTGCCTCAGTCCAAAGTTCAAAGTTCACAGGCTATGTTGTGGCTTATGCATGCAATTTTCTTCTTCACCCTGCAACTAGGATGCACAGAGTGTCTGTTTTTATGTCCTTATCCCCTTTTTTTTTTACTTAGAGGAAGTTTCCAACTTAAGCCACAATTTGCTAAAAGTTCTTTGTCTGGCTCGTCATGCGTCCTTCTTCCTCGTCATGGATCTCATCTGCATGTGCTGTGGTTCTTCTCCGTCACTCGTCGACTCCTCTCGTTGGGGTGCAGGCAGGGGACCTTCTCCGATTTAGGGTTTGATAATGCTGAGAAAAATCCAACCTCTCCTGCCTTGTAGTTTCACTGCGGATGGGATATAGTCCTCTACTGTGAAGGGACAGTTAAATCTTGGCTCGTCCCACTTTTTCCTTGTATGAATCCTCACAAGGATGGTGTCTCCCGGGAAGACAGATGGTACACAAAGTCCTTGAGCTGTGTCTGTAGTATTATCTCCTTCTGTGTTCCGTACTGCCCTGCACCCTTTTCGTCATCGCTGCAGCTGGTCTGAAATTACAGTAAGGCAAGATGTCATGCAGTTGAGATAGTTTTGCATCTCAGACCCTAAAATTTCTCCTGTTGACTGGGCATCAGGTCTAGCTCTATCTCGGGGGGTCAAGGGAGTTCTCATTCTTCTTCCTGTGGCTATCTCATGTGGCATATGATGATGGTCAGAACCGGGTTGGTTCTGAAGTGCATACAGTGCCAAAGGAAGGCAGTTCAACCATCCCTTTCTTAGAGTCAGCTTCCACTTGGCTATCCTTTCCTTTAACAAGCCGTTGAGCTTCTCACAGTGCCCGTTACCTTGCGGATGATACGCCGACGAGAACTTGTGCTTTATACCAAGCAGCAAGGTAATCTGTTCAAATGTCTCGTTTACAAAATGAGCTCTGTTATCTGACCTCATGACCGCACACCCCCCCCACCTGGGGAATACCTCTCTCACTAAAAATGTGGCACACAGGTAGAGCCTGGTTGTGTACATGGAACTGCCTCAATCCATCTTGAGAATGGACACACCACAACAATTAAGTATCTGTACCCGTTACATACTTGAATCATGTCAACGTAATCGACATGCAAGTGCTGAAAGGGCCCATTTGGCCTTGGGATGACTCCTCTCATTACTTTTAATGTGTGCCCAGCCGTGAATTGCTGGCATATTATACAGTCACTATAAAGAATGCAACGTGCTCAGCTAAATTCGGTATGAACCAGTTTTCGGCGAGTGTTGCTGCTAAATTCTCTTTTGTCAAATGTGCTGGATAATGTAACTGTTCTAGCGCTATTTTTAATAGGACTACAGGCATTACTGGTTTACCAGTGCTGTCTTGTAGCCACAAGCTGTCAGAGGGGTTTAAAGAACACCCTTGACGTCTCCAAATATTCTTCTCTTCGTGTGGTGCCTCCCCTTGGAGTTCCATTAGCTGTGTTTGCCCCAAATTACTGTACCTTACAGGTGCAGTTCGTGTAACTTCCACTTCCATGATCGTTTCGCTTTTGGATGCCATTCGCTTGGCTTCCATGTCTGCTGCTTGATTTCTGCGTGAGATAAAATATGTCCCCTTCGTGTGGGCGGCGCATTTCAAGATCGCTATGCCCACTGGGAGCTGTAGTGCCTTGATCAGCCTGTCCAATAAGGCTGCGCTCTGCACTGGCATGCCGTCCAATAGGAGGTAGCCCCTCATTTTCCAGCGTGCTAAGCCTGCGTGCACTGTTGACGTCACATAGGCTGAGTCACTGTACGCTGTTACTTCCTGGTCTGTGTGATTCTCAATGGCGAGTATCAACGCCAATAATTCTGCAGCCTGTGCTGAATAGTGAGATGGTATTCGCGTACTAATAAGCACTCGAAATTCTCAATTTTCTGTGTGCTTCACAACAGCAACGCCAGTATATCTTTGTCCGTCACTTTGATCGATCCTCGAAGACCCGTCAATGAAGACGATCTCTCCTTCTGCCAAGGCATTTTCTTTCACCCTGGGAATTTCATCATAGAATTCTTCATAGTTCGCACAGTCATGTATTGGCTCTCCTTCAGTGAATGACTCTGCTATAAACATAGCAAGGTTCACTATCTTGCATCGGAGTACTTTAATAAATGGATTTGATATGATCACTTCATAAGCAGAAGCTCTCTGAGATATCAAAGTGCCCTTTGGTTTCTCTCGAATGGCAAATTAATAGTGAGTGCTTGACGTACAACGTCATGGATCATCCCATCACAATGGTTGTAGCCTTCTCTCTCCATGGCGAACGCTGAGGCAGCTAAACTTTGTTCGCCTGGGAAATGACCACTCATTACTGGGTTCAAATTCCTACTGTAGTATGCCAGGGGCTTGTACCCCAACATGGTTCTCTGTGTGAGCACTGCCGTCATAACGATGCCATTCGTGTGTGAAAACAAGTAAAATTCCTCTGAATAATTCGGCATCCCTAGAACTGGTGCTGTGCAAATGGCTCTTTTGAGTTCAGCAAATCCTTTCTCCATGGTCTCAGACTATTCAATCTTTTCTTTCGTCACTTGGGCCTTCTTTAGGGCCTGAAGTAAAGGCTTAGTGTAAGAGCTATAGTCGAAGACCCATGCTCTAACGTAGTTGCATAGGCCTAGAAAGCTCTGCATCTCTTTTATCGTGTGTGGCTTGGCCGTGTTCAGTATGGCTTCAGCCCTTTCTGGGGTCACTCTCTTTCCTTCATGTGAGATCAGCTGGCCTATGTACAGCACTTCTTGTTGACAATATTGTAACTTTTCCTTGTCAACTTTATAACCTTTCTCAGGCAGTATAATCAATAGCTGAACAGAATCGTACCTGCATTGCTCTTCGGTTGTGCTGCAAATTAAGATGTCTTCTACGTATTGCAGGACAACACTTTTTAGTGCAATATTGCTCAAGTCCATCTGCAGGACTCTGTTGAAAATAGATGGAAACTCACAATACCCCTGGGGTAGTCTCGTGCTTTTCAGATGCATCTGTCTGAATGTGAATGACGTCAGAGCTTGTGAGTCATGGTGCAACGGGATTGAGAAAAATTCATTTTTCAAGTCAATCACTGTGCAATATTTTTCCTCAACATGTATATTACATAGAATTGTAACTGGGTTAGGGACTAAAGGGAACTCAGCCTCAACAATATCATTTATAGTGCGTAAATCCTAGATTAGCCTCCCAGACCCCCCCCTTTGATTTCTTGATTGGATAAACCGAAGTATTGCATGATGACTCTGACGTCACTAAGATGCCCTGCTCCATCATAGCCGAAATTGTCTTAAAAATCCCTTCATCTGCCTCTCTGGACATGGGATATTGTCGTGCTCTTGGGAGAATTGCTCCTTGTTTCAGTTTAATTTTTACTTCTCCCACCCCTTTCAATAGGCCTACGTCGTAGGGGCCTGTCGTCCACACTGAGACAGGCACCTGGGCCATGTCATCATCAAAATATTCAGGACGGTTTTGTGCCAACATCATTCTTTGAGGTACTTCTCTTTTAATCATTTTCACCCAAAAGGTGAGGCTCACTTCCACCATTGCCTCTCCCATATCTGCTTGTTCTCCAAAAAGATCGTCATCAGTGACGTCAGTCAATCGATATCCTTTTTTCAATGGCAATTACTGCGCACTATTGTCGGCCCTCATCGTCATCTCCGTCAATCAAGGCCACACTCCCTTGTATTGTAGCTGTGTGTATCATCAAGGGAAATACTTGTCCCTTTTCCTCGTGCATCGGTATTCTTGGCCTGAATAGGTATTCATCAGGGGTTCCCATGATTCTGTCTGCAAGGCCTGGCAATCCTGCCATAAGCACAAGCATACCATATGCAAATATTTCTGGCTCTAATGGTATAGCCCTCATGGCTGTGTGTCCTGCGTATGCTCTGATTATCTTGCATACATTTGAATAGTGCATTCCTGGTGTTGAACATATTATGCCCTCCTCCGTGAACGAGATTGTCATGTTTAACTTCGTCATTAAATCTCTACCCAAAATGTTTACTGGGGTCTGACGTGAATATAGTAAAGGCACATTCATTTCACATTCTCCTATAGAGACGGAAGTGCATTTGTGAAGGGAACATGACTTGGATCTCCTATAATACTCTAGAGTATTTATGGCTTCGCCGGACAAGGAAAACTTGCCTTCACGTATGCATGAGCGTGTTGCACCCGTGTCAACTAGGAAGGAATATTCTTTATCCCCTATAACAACATCCAGCCTAGGGTCCCTGTGAGGGTCTGGTGTCACTGATAGGATAGAACACATCAGGGTACCCAGTGAGCTGTCCTAATCCATATACAATTTTGGCCCACTGTGTGCTGGTGGATTTCCCCCATTCCCATTGTTACTTCCCATTCCAGGGTTCGTGGTCTGCCCTCTGCTCATCGTCTGCGATAGTTGCAACTGCTCTCCCATGCTCTGAGGTTGCATGCCTTACTGCGCTCTTGGCGCTTGTTGTTGACCATGTGGTTCTGTGGAATACCCTGCTGTAAAACTGCAGGTGGATTCGCCATGCCTGCTCCTGTTCCTTGGCCGTTCTGCATCATGCCTTGGTTTCTGCATGTGCAAGCTAAGTGCCATGTCACTCCACACAACCAACATACTGGTGGTGGTCGGATCATTTGCCAGTTTGACATATCTTGATTACCATTTTGCATAATTTGAAAACCTGATTATTTTGAAAACCTCCCTGATTGTTCTTCCATCCTCTTCCCCTAAATCCTCTTCCGATGGGGTAAAACCCTGTATTGCCCTGATTATTCTGCTGTGGATTAGTCACCTGCTGCATGCTTGATTCAGCTGTGCTAGTTATCATGGCTCCCTCAAGAGCATATATTGACAATTTCTTCTGCACCAATTTTGCTTCTTCACCCTTACGTGCAGCTTCCTTTTTGCGATTCTTTTCTTGCAGCAATCTGCAATAGTGCGTGATGGTCAGATATATTTCAGCCCAAGGCTTGGCATCAATTCCTACCAATTTCTTGAGCTGTTTCTGTACCGGCTCTGGCAGCCCTTGGCACAATATATGGTAGAACACAGGTATAGATTTTGTCCAAGATTCATGAGTCTCGTGTACCCATGTGTCTTGAAAATTCTGTATATAAATTAACGGATCCTCAGACGCCTTCATTTTTCGTGTCATTATAGCTCCCATATCGGAAGTGTCTGGGTATAGCACTCGTAGCGCTTTCCATACTGCGGCTCCACAATTGTTAAATGGAGCTCCGTCATGCGCGGTATTAATTGTGGTTACACCAGGGTAGACTGCTCGTGCCCACACATCGTCTGCTCTCTCACCAAGTATGGTGATTAGGAGACCCTTAATGTCCCCTATAGCTAATGTGTTTCCCCCCTGTCATCTTTTCTAACTCGTGTATCCATTTTCTGGCTCCCAATGTCAACATTGGAAGCTTGTTTTTCAAATTTTCTTGATCCATGTGTGGCCATGCAATATATTGTAGTCTTACTCCCCATTTCTCGAGTAACGGAAATTGGGATGTATACTTCTCTCTCTCTCCCCTCATGGTTCTTCTATCTATGGCAGGGGTAATATTCCCGCATCGCAGTCTGCCTGGCAATATCCTGAGCCTGTCCACGTAGGGCGGTTAAGACACCCCCCTCTGGACGTGAGATACTTCTTCACGTCGGTCAGACTGCGTGGCCGACTCTGATGCCCTCGGTGCAGACTTGCTAATGTCTGACCATCTTATTCCTTTCTCTCTTGGGAGTCGTCCTTCGCTCCGTCTCCCTTCCTCATTTTCCTCACGCTCCTCCCTTTCCGAATCGGACATTGTCTGTCCCCAATTCGTGCAACTTCTTGTACCTTCTTGTATCCTACTTATTTCTAATCTATCCAGGGATAGTTCCCTATTCCCACTACTTCGGGTGACATCCTCAGTGTCGTAGAGCTGGGTGCTCTCCAGGCGCTCATCTTCCCCCTCCCCTCGGGGTGTTTGTTCTAACCCCATTTCATCATAAATGCTATTGATCATTTCTCCGATGCTTCTGGTGTCAAAGTCATCTTCCATATTTGCCCTAGACGTGCCTGGTACTGAATCGTTCAGGGAAGAATTCTTCGATGTCTTTACCAGTCGACTACTGGAGTGGGTTTTCTAACCTCTCTCCCAAGATATTCAACATCGCGTGCGCTCTGTCTCCGCTTACTTTCTATGTCGTCATCGAATTCTCTGCGCTTCCTCGCTGCTTCTCTTACTTTCTTCTTCCTTTTTCTTTTCATTTCTACATTCTTCTGCCTTTTGATTTTCCTCATCTCTTCGTCTCTTTATTCCTTTCTCTCATATCCTTTGCTCTTCCTCTGACCTTTGCTGTTCCTGTCTATCATGATCAGTTGCTGCTCTTTGTTTGCGATCGAGCTGTCTTTCTTGCTCTTTGGGAAATAGCTGTTCTCGCCTTTGTCTGTCTTTCTTTCTTATTCTTTCGTCTCTTAACTCCTTCTTTCCCTTTTCTCTGTACATCATCGAACCTCTACTTTTGTTTCGCGTCATCAATGCCTTTGCCATCAAGTTTCAATAAAATTTGTCCTCCCATCCATTTGTTTTTTGTGAATGCCATCTCATCAGTTCTGTCTTCCTTTTCCTTCCATCTCTTCCCTTCTCTCTCTTTGTTGAGAGATGCGCTTGTCTGTGCTTGATCCCTTCTTTTGTCATTGCGTCTCCCCTTGCCCCGTGGAACTCAGGAGATAATATCCTTATCCTTATCTTTCCCTTGATTTTCATCACTACTTTGCGTATGTGACTCATATGCCGGATTGCTGTACCCCGTGGCTGCTTTAAGCTCTTTCAGCAGGTATAATCACTCGTCCTCACTTTCTTCACCCTTTATTTCAGTTGGTGCAGGTGGCACGGTCGGTGTCTCACCCCCCTTTGAGCATATATTAAGTATCCAATCTATTGCCGGCTCCTCTTCCTTTCCCTGTTCATACATTTTCCAAAGTTCTAGAACAGCGAGGCGTTTATCTAACTTTTTGCCCGTGTATGTGGCATGCAAATATGTCGTCATGTGTTGTAAGACAGCTTTAGATAAGGACCCACCCTGTGGCCATGGCATAAACATCTTGTGAGTGGTTCCTTTAACCCACTCTGTACTGTATTTCTTTCAGTTTGGGTGCGTGTTTCGGCAACTTTTTGCACATGTGTGTCAATGGTGTCATGTCTTCCATACTTAAATCTGTTCCCTTTCCTCTTCTATAACACTTGTCAACACTTTCGCGTGGCTTAAACAGTTCCAACAATATGAGCGAGCACCAAACACTGCAAGCTCCAATCCAAATTTTTCACAAGATGTTATACCTTCTAATTTACTCGAAAAACATCAATTCATATGCGATATTATCTCAGCTATTCAATCACGTAAAATTTAAATAAGGAAAATTTTTCGATGTATGACGTCACAACAAAAAACATGTAAGACAGACGCTTAACAGACTAGACGAACACCAGCTGGTCACAGATATCTCTGCCTCTAATCATTACCCCTTCATGAGGTCTAAACACACCACTTTCACAACGTCTTTAACCATTGTGGTAGTCTAATCGTTCCCCCTTTAGGTGGGACTCTGGGTACATGTTTCTTCTAGCCGCTTGTATTAAAAGTGTGGGAATAAGGTGAATCCTCTCACTTCTCGGGTGTCTTCCCCGGTAACCTCTCTCTTCTCGGGTGTCCTCTCTGGTAATTTTTATTTACTTAATTATTCTTGAGTCATTATTCCCATATATATATATATATATATATATATATATATATATATATATATATATATATATATATATATATATATATATATATATATATGTATATACAGACATTATTCTCTACTTCTAATTATATTTTGTTTTTTCCCACCTCCCTCCATTGCCTTTTCCCTTTATTTGTTCTAAGGCATGCACTTTTGCCAAAACATTCAATCTTTTTCACTCACCGCTCGCATGGTTCCTCTCTGGACCCTCGGGATCACCGCCTTTGTTACCGGCTCAGCTGCCCGTAGGAATGGGAAGGGATAGCGTGGGGAACACGGGTCCCTTCAGGCCCTGGTCTGCAGTTTTTCTTACTCTACCACCGTCTACGGGGAGCTTCACGGTCTACTCGGCCAAATGGTAAAGGACTTGTGATATTGCCAAAGACCTAGATTTACTTTATGTCGATGATCAATGGGTGTCTTATTCTAATCAATAATCGATAAACCATCAATCTCTGCTACCAAGTGCACTCCGGAGACCCCCGGCCGGCCCATGGATCCGAGGTTTGCTCTGAAAGTACTTTAAGACGAGATAGCTGCACCCTTGAGATCGATGGGGTGCAGATTTATTACTCCAACACCATCAATAAGGACAACTCAATGGTTTGGCAAAGGGAGTATGTTTAATGACAAGTACAAAAAACGGGGAGTCATGGAAATCAGCAGTGATGCGATCGTCCTTCTTGCTTCAACTCCAATGAATTTCATAAATATCATAGCATTTATACTGAAAACTCATCATAATTGACGTACAACACTCAAAAGTTAATATGCAATTCTATTGGTTAGGAAAAGGTAACTAATATAGGTACTATATCTGTATATGGTAACGGAGTGAGGGGATTGGGTAAATACTGTCAGGTGGACGTCTAAGCCCTTCCTTCAAAGATGACTACTGTAGACGTCACTAAAAGTACTACGTCCCATTGGTTCTACTAACTATAGTACCCTATATTATTTGGTCCATTGTATTGGCACCAACCCCATGCATACATTTCCACTTTGCCTAGCAGCACGCAGAATGGTCAGCCAGGTGCAGGGTGCTCCCTAGTTACCCGGACTTTCTCCAAATAAGGTTACAATCAATCATCACTTCAGCAACTATGTGTCATTTATTTTACTGTGGTTGGCCTTGAAACTGCATCTTCTGTCTGGGAAAGTTCTGATATCTCTGCTTGGGTGGATGCCAAGTGTAGGTGCGAACTCGTGCTTCTCCTCGCTCGGATGGTAACGTGCTTCCCACAGCGTGCATTTGTCTAGTTTCTCTTAATTTGTGCATTTGATTCTTATTCAGCTTGCCACCTGCCTACGCCTCCTTATCTTGACCTTTCAGAGACAGGATATTCTGTTCTTAAGTTTCAATTATATGTAGCTACTGTTCGTTCTTTCTATTGGTATGACCTTGGCTCTCCTGGCACGAGTTGCATCTGCCGGGTTTCGATTCAGCCATCTCTTCAAGTTTTGCCAGAATATGAATCTCTGCTCATTCAGGCCTTTAGTAAATTGGGTTGATTCTGCTTCGTTTTGCAAAGTGGAATTACACTTATTAAACTGTGCTTCGTTTTGAGGTAGTTTATGTATAATGGCGCTTGCCCCACTATTTTTCTACTTAGCATTGCAAGCCACATTGTTTTCTTAGCTTTCTTGAGGTTCCAACAATATGTACAGGTGTTAGCTGGTTGAATATCTTCATCCTGTTTACAGCTTAAGGTTATTTGTATTTCAACATCGTTCTCCCCTTTTAGGTTCACGATATCCTTATTCATGGCGTTTCGGCTTCTGCACTGGCTCTGTGACTTTCCTATGCCGGTGCATACCTCCAATGCATACTTTATCCACTCGACACTCCTGTGCATGAAAATATCTCACCATTATTAACATCTTCTGGGTTCTGAATTCCTTCTTCTGTGGTTGTATAAGGTTGTGCAAATGTGCTCTCTATTGCGTGGTGTTTAAGTTCTTATTGAATACTATTAGCACTGTTGGTCTCATTAGGGTGGATTCTTCTAGTTTAATTTTGGCAGATCTATTGTCTTTAACAACTGTCTTGGATGTCTTCGATATGATAGCTATTGGTAGACAGCTTGTTAAGTGAAGCATAGGCATGTATCCTGGCAGGACTGATGCGCTATTGCCAATGGAATATTGAGGGATGATTGAAAGAATAGATAGATGTACAAGATGAACAACATAATACGAACCCCTTCCTGCTTGTGGTGGCAGGAGTGACTGAATAGAAATTAGGTAGCGTTGCTGGTAAATTAAATGTGGGGAGGGGGAGATATTGTACCTTACAGCGCTAATGGATGAAGTCACAGATTTCTGGAAGAATGGTTATGAACCTTTATTGTAGTGTAAATAGGGGAACTAATAGTAATTCTGTGAAGGCACGGAATGGTTTGTCAAAAATGCATATGCATTGTATTTGTATTTGTAATAAGTTTGTCTTGTATTGTGGTTATGATACACAAAGTGAGGATGTATATTTCATGTCAAAGGTCGATAGGCCGGTTATACCAGCTGATTTTACTAAACTGCTGAGTCAAAGCATTGCAAGTTCTTAAATATTTTACTCCATCAATGCCAATTATAAAGCTTAAAGATGTCATTACAACGCAAAGTTGGCAAGTAATGAAACATGTTGAGAAATAAGATTGTACATAATGTTGTTAACATTAATAATAGGACAAGAATGGGAGTTAAAATTGGATGATATATATGCAGGTTACAAGTCTTTATACCGAGATGATATATACCGAATCACTTGTGTATTAAAACATACATTGAAAACCTGAATATTGAATTATTATTTTTCATTTATTTTTTATTTTTGTGGGCCCCCAAAACCCGTTTCCGATCCCTAAAAACAAATCCCGACCGTTTACCCCAAAAAATTAACCCTTTAACCCACCATAAACATATTCGATATAAGGGTTTTCAATGTATATGTTTAGATATATAAGTGATTCGGTATATGATTTTCGATATAAAGACTTTATACCATAAATGGATAGATGAGAGAGTTATCAATTTGTACATGGAATGTTAAGGGTTTGAATGAACCCCGGAAAAGGAGGAATGTGATCATGCGACTGTGGAGAGGGAAAGCAGATATCATTCTTCTGCAAGAAACTCATTTATTGGAAGAGACTAAGAATCTTATGATTAGTTCCAGGTACAATAAGGCAATGTTTCAAAGTCCAGAGGTGTAGGAATATTGTTGCGCAGGGGGTTGGGTATGAGGGTATGAGGATGAAGAGCGTGGCTAAGGAGGATGAGGGGAGAGTGATTTTAGAAAATGTATATTATGAGGGGGATATAATCACGATAGGATCTATTTATGGTCCTTGCACTGTGGGGAGTTCCTTCTTTGCACAACTAACTTCCATGTTGCGAACATGCAGGGTGAGCTTATTATATTAGGGGGGGAATTTTAATTGTGTCCTTGACCATAAACTGTACCGTTCAGCACAGTGCAGATACATCGCAGTAGGGGCGACTAGAGCACATTCGCACGGAGCTTTAACTTAGTGGATAGTTGGAAGGCCCTTCACCCGGGAAAAAGGGATTTTTCTTTCTTTTCACCTGTATGTGAGTCGTACTCTAGAATTTACTATTTTTTGGTCTTGGATAGACTAATCGAGAAAACCACTAGTGTTGAAATGATGGAGCAAGGGTTGTCGGATCATTCTATTATCAGATTGAGGCTACATTTGGAGAATTCAAGGCCTGCCATCTCAAGATGGTGTTTGAAAACGTTCATATTGAAAGAAAAAGATGCATTGTAAAGTTTGGCTTCATTCATCAAATTCTATTTTGAGGTGATTGAGGGTACAACAGATGTGTTAATGCTGTGGGATAGTTTTAAGGGAGCAGCCAGAGGAGAGTTGATGAATTTAACATCTCGAGCAAGGAAAGCTGGGAAGGGGAAATTGGATGATTTGGAGAAGGATCTCAGTAAATTGCAAAAGAAATACGAGTTGTCAGGGAATAGTAAGGATAAGGCAAAGATGGATAGAGCTTGTGAATCCTCGAGATGTGAAATGGATTTGCAAGGTTAAAAAGGCCTATTTTATATGAAACAAAGATATTGGGAGGTAGGAGAGTGGTAAATTGCCCTTTTTGAAAGATATGCTGGATAGGTTATATGTTCAAAGAATAGTGATTCAGCAGGGGGCGTCTGTGACAAAAAGGGAGGACATATGTGAATGCTTTAGGAGTTTTTATGAATTTTTATATGCGGAAACTCAATTTCCGACTTTGGCAAATCTATAGGCATTCTTTGCGAAAATCGAATTGCCAGGATTGTCTGAGGAACAAAAAATTGCCATTGATCAGCCTTTAAGGGAGGAGGAAATATTGAGCGCAATAGACTACTTAAAAAAGGACAAACGCTGGGTTTAGATGGGTTGCCAGTTGAATTTTATAGAGCTTTTGGGACTGAACTCGCTCCATTCCTATGTGTTTTATATAATTATTTCTCGACAGAGGGAGTCCTATGCCCAACAATGCGAGAGGCTTGCATCACGGTAATTCCTAAGCCCGGAAGGGTTCACAGTAGTTTTTTTTAAAAACAATTTTTATTGGATTTTCAATAAACAATCAACATTCAACAAAAACTTGCAATTTTTGACAACGTATCATCATGTGTATATCGTTGTATATCTGCTGTTATCCCCTTACCCACCCCCCCAAGTCGAGTCTACTCCACCTCACACTCTGCTTTTTCCCCCTCCTCTCCTACCCACTTCATTCCACACTGTCGTTTCGGCTTCGGTCCATTTCTGGAGGTCACTCCACCAGACCTCCACCGTCGGTCCTATAGCTTGCTTTCTACCACATGGCTATTCTGCGCTTGGCAAGTATGTAAGCCAAATCCTTAAGCTTACTCACATGTTTCAATTTACGTGATCTGGGGAATACCCCTATCATATATGCCCACACGGATTCAATGTTTAGCTTGATCCCTTTCTCGTTTAATCGGCGGGCCACTTCTTCCCAAAACTTTCCAATTCCTGGACATGCCCAGAACATGTGTATCATCCCAGCGTTTTCTTCTCCGCATTTGGGGCATGTTTGTCGTACAGTGCCCTTGAATCAAGCTATCTTCTGGGGGGTCATGTATGCCCTACGGGTTACGTATAGCTGTATTTGTTGTAGTCTCACATTCCTAGACACTTTTTTATGATACCCTTGGGCTCGCTCCCATAACCCATCATTCATGAGTTCCCCTGCCTCCACTTCCCAATCCCACCTTAACTGGGCCACTTCCTTACCCACCCTGGACATCAGCAGCTCATAAATTCGGGAAACCTCAGGCCCTCCCTCTGCAACATCATACATCGTTTCAATGGCTGTGTCAGGTTGGTCTTCTAACATTATTTCCGACCATGTCTCTCTCACCCGCCGTACTAATCTGGAATAGGTGATATACTGCCCTGGGTGTAATCCTGTTTCGTCTACCAGCACCTCAAAATCCTTTATTTCCCCCTCTTGCCATATTGTTGCAATTCCCACCGATTCCCAATGTCTACGAATCATCATCCTTAGTTGCACGTCACCCCCGGCCAGTGCCACTAACAGTACTTGTGTAGAACACAGGGTCGGGTTCTCCATGACCTGACAAGCCTTACGCCACATCTCCCATCCCAATTTTAACATGCCCGGGCACCCTTTTAGCTCAGGTTTAGGCAGCCATATCAATTCTTTCAGAAAGAATGGGGCACATTCAGCTCTCAACAGTCTGGACTCTGATGTCGAGTCTTCAGTTTAACCATTTAGCCACATTTTGCAGTTGACTGGCCAAATGATAGATCTCGAAGTTAGGCAGCTTTATACCCCCTTTTTTCATACGTATTCTGTAATTTCCATAGGGCTATTCTATTCCTAGTTCCATGCCAGATGAAGCCCCTGCATATGCTCTGGAGATTGGCGAAGAACCGCCTAGGTATCATGTATGGTATGTATTCAAAAAAATGTAATAGCCTAGACAGAATGACCATCTTCAGGAGCGCCCCTCTTCCCATCATGGCCAAGGGGAGCTTAGTCCAGAACCTCATGTTATTCTCAATGTTCGCTACCGCTTTCTCAGTGTTATGCTTATCTTCTGCTTCCACCGTGTGATGGATGTCGATCCCCAGGTATCTAATCGTACTGGTCTCCCATGGTGTTTGTAATACTGGCAATTGTTCCCGCAGGCCCCTATTGTAACGCTCACCTGACTCCCACGGAGGCGCTGGTCTGGTTTGCGCTGCTGTGACCTCTTCTAAGGTGATGCGCAGGGTTCAGAAGACAGACTGGACCGGGCCCCCAAATCTGGCTTGTCTGGCTTGCAGAAGTATCCTTCTGTAGGCGAAAATAGGGGATTAACTGTCTGCGGGGTAATGCAATCAGTCTCCCACTTTCCCCTCTCACCCTCCTCGAAACCCTTCTGTGATTCCCCGTAGCGTCTCACCTTGGGGTCTGGAAGGACGAGCTCTCCATCCTGCTTCTGATGCAGGGGCGCGTTGGTATCCAGTTACTTCACTGGATTTTCGGATTGGTGAGAACCAAACTTGCTTGGCTTCCAGGTAAGTTTTTTTTGATAAGAGGTTCCCCTTGTGTCCATGCATTAATGTACTAATGCTAGTGTCTTTTTCCCCATAGGAGCCGGGGTACGGAATGCCAGGGAACAGGCACCGACCCGAGATGAGAGGTGAAATCCTTGTAGAAATCAGGCAAGTCTTTAATGAGCGTTTTTTGGTAATGTCTTTTCATTCGCTCATTAACGCTGATGTCCTTTTTTCCCCTTAGGGGCCAGGGTCCGGAAATGCCAGGATGCGGCACGGACCCGAAATGAAGAGGGAATGAATCAACAGGTAAGTCTTAACATGGAGATTTAGCTTTCCTTATTCCCTTCTCTCTCTCACCTTTTGTTCTTGCCTTTTTCTCCTTAGGCGCTGGGGCGTGACTGCGAATCCAGATGATTGCTGCTGAACATGGAGGCGCCCTCTAAAGGTGAGTGGAATGCGGCGCTGCAGCGATCGACGCGATGAGCTTTTAAACAAAAGTCTTCCTTTTCAGGATTGTCGGCGAGATGTCTCCGGGATGCGGATTTAGCAGGTAAGGACTTTTCCTTCTTCTGTTCTCTTCCTTTGCAGGTGATCCAGGATGCTGGCAGGCGTGGCAGAAGTCAGGATGCAGGAGCAGACACGGTGAGCGTCCAGCTGCTAGATGCAGAACAACGCGAAGCACGTGTGGCTGTTCGGGTGGGGTTTAAATAGCCTTGGAAGAAGTTCCAGGTATGTATCCTTCCTCCAATCAGGTAAGTATCCTTCCCCGACCACGCCCGGATGATAAATTAGTCCCACAGGTAAAGTAGTTCCTTTCAGGCCTCAAGGAGGCCGGGATCCTGCAGCATGGTCTGCATCAGGTAAGTGCACCCAAGCACTCCCATAATGAGCCTGGCGCCTATGGCGCCAGGACTGATGTCTTTTATGAGCCTGGCGCCATAGGCGCCAGGACACTGTCCAAAGGGCCCCTATCTGGGGTTGCTGGGTCTTTCCTTGGGGTCTGGATGTCCGCTTTCGGGGACGCAGGGCTTGAACCGGCTCCCCTGGAGCGTGCATCATGACATCTATATACCTCCCCAATGGGTATATACATGATTTCTTGGGATTAACTGCGATTCCAAAGAGCAACGCAAACCGCTCCATTACCTCTAGGATGTATTTCAGATTTTCCTCAGGGTACCTCAGGAATAACAACATATCATCTGCGTATAATGAAATCAAGTGCGGTCCTTTTGTGTAGATCCCCACTTCCTCGTATTGTTGCCTCAGTTATATCGCTAGGGGTTCTAGTGCTAGTATGTACAGCATCGGGGACCAAGGGCATCCCTGTCTGGTGCCCCTGCTGGGTTGCCATTTCTCTGAGATGATCGCTCCCGTTTTAACTCTGGCTATCGGCGAGCTATATAACAATTTTACCCACTTAAGATACCTGGGCCCCATCCCATATTCTTTCATCTGACGGAGTCAAAGGCCTTCACTGCATCCACTGATACAATTGCTATCTCGCTCGAATCTCCCTCGGTGTGCTCTATGACCCGGCGGAGCTGTCTGAGGTTGTCGGATATGCGCCTGTGCAGAACATATCCAGTCTGATCTGTATGTATCAATTTACTTATGACCCGTCTCATTCTGTTTGCCAATGCTGCCGTGAGTATCTTGCTGTCCTGGTTCAGCATCGAAAATGGTCTGTACAACCCACAGTCCGTGCTTGTTTATTTGGCTTGGGGAGTGGAATAATGATTGCCTCTCAGGGATTCTAGCAATATACCCGTTTCAAATGCTTCATTTAACATTTCCAGCAGCGAGGGGAGAACTTCTTTCTTGTACATTTTGTAGAACTCACTGGGGAGGCCATCGGCGCCCGAAGTTTTACTGGTGAGTAGTTGCTCTATCACCACTTCTAGTTCTTCCAGTGTAATTGGGGCATCTAAGTCCTCACGCTCTTCTGCACCTAATTTTGGTAAACCAATATCCTCTAGTGTGCCCACCATCTCACACTCTTCAACACCTCCTTTGTCTCCATAAAATCGTTTATAGAATTCTAAAAAATTCTCAGTTCACTCCATCTTGGGTATCTAATGTTTGCCCACTTTCTCCCATTACTGTTCTGATCGTTGGTTAGGGGTCTCACTTTTATACGGCCATGCCAGCAGTCTTCCTGGTTTGTCTCCCCCTGCGTGCTGTCTCTCTTTCTTGTAGTTTAAGTTACATAATCTCTCCCAGTGCCCTACGCATTCCTGCTACAACCGGTTTATGGATTCGGCATCCTCCCGGGAGTCACCTCCTCTACCCAAGACTATTTCTAGTTTCGCCTCTGCTTTCTGCAGTACTCGTAATATATGCCTCCCTGCAGCCCTTTAGATTTGGCTAGTGCTAGTCCTCGCATTACCACCATAAATGCTTCCCATACAGTGCCCGCTGATTCAACGCTCCCAGTGTTGTTCCCAAAGTATTCTACAATGCCCTCCCTTAGGTCCTCCCTGAACGATATGTCGTTCAGTGCCTCGGCTTTGAGTCTCCAAGTTGGTATCCTAGCTCTAGGGGGCACATATTGCCATGTTAAGACCAATGGCGAGTGATCCGAGAGGACCCTCGCTTTGTATTCTGATTGCACTTTATCTACCGTCATCTCCTATGAGGCAAACATATAGTCTAACCATGTGTACAGATTCTGTGCGGTAGAGTAATGCGAGCATTGTCTATCCTGTGGGTGGTGTAACCTCCACACGTCCTCTAGCCGAAGGTCTACCACCAAAGACTTTAGTGTCTTAGCCGCGGGGGTGGGTTTATCGAATTTCTTGTCGGACCTGTCTGACCACAATCGGGTCCATCATACAATTAAAGTCTCCACCCCATATAATCACCCCTCCCAGGTACGGACCCAACTTAGTATATAGAGTCTTGAAATAAGCCACTGTGTCTTGGTTCGGGGGATAGGTATTTTCTATCAGTCCCTGTATCACCGCCATATTTCCATCTGCATCTACCACAGTCTGTAGTACCCTGAAAGGGACATGTGGTGCCACCCAAGTGATAACCCCGCTGGCATAAGCCGAATATGTTTCGCCTATGGTGGTCCTCTTCCATTTCCTCTGTATCACTTCTTGTTTCTCTTTCGTGAGATGCGTTTCCTGCTTCAGGGCAATATCTACTTTCTGCCTTTTTAAGTACATCATGATCTTGTTTCTTCTCAAGTAACTGTTGAGCCCCCTGACATTCCAGGTTAATATCTTAAGGTCGCCCATATTTTAGTAGTTCACAGTCACTACCTCTGTCTCTCCATGATACCCGTTCTAACCACCAGCGCAAGTGTGCGTAAACTCGTCCCTTAACAAATACCACAGTAAATCCCCCAACTGCCCCCCACCCAACCAGTCCCCAACTGCCCCAACTTCCCAAACAATTGTCCAGCTCCATCCCTGGATCACAGGCTACCCTGCATCTAGTCCCTTTTTACGGCTTAGCCGATACTCAGAACCCAGCAGGGGGATACTATACTACTAATATCCTAACTACTCTGCCTACTGGGGGTAAAGGTATGTCTCCCATGTTCCTGCATTGAAGCTACAATTTGTGATGCGTCTCCATACATGAGCACTACATAGTTTCCACAACTCAAGCCAGTCATTGCCCATATATATTGTAAATCAGCGGTGTGGGGCTAATGCTCAATTATAATCTAGTCTCAAGGTACTTATCTTCATAGGATCAATATGTCTGCCCGTATGGCCCTGCAAAGGTATCAATTCACTTCTCTGCCGCCCGCTCCACCTGGTCTCCAGACCCTGTCGGGCAGTTCCTTGCGTCCAGCCATGCCGTCACATCCTCTGCTATGTCGAAAAAAAAGGCCTTGTTTTTATAGAGCACTTTCATCCTCGCTGGATACAGCAGCATGTATCTGTAGTCCGCCTCCCGCAGCCTCCCTTTGACCGCCACATAGTTTAATCGCTGCCTCTGCACCAGGAGGGTGTAGTCCGGGTACGCCGTGATGGTTGCAGATGCTCTGCCTATTGTCCCCCCTTTGCGGAAATGTTCCAAGACCTTCTCTCTGTCTTTATAGTTCAGTATCTTAGCAATGATTGGCCGCGGAGGGGGGCTCCCGGTGGCGGTTTCCTGGCCAGTGCTCGGTGCGCTCGTTCTACGGCAAATCCCTGACTGAGTACTCCGCCGGTTATCTCTTGCAGCAACATGTTCTCGACATAATTTGTCGGGTCTGATCCTTCCTTGTCTTCCGGGAGTCCCACAATGCGTACATTGTTTCTGCGTGCACGCCTTTCTGCTTCTTCAGCTCTGCTTTCAAGGTTGTGCACTTGTTGTTTCAATGTGTGGATCTCTTTGGCATTGTTCGAGCATGTGCCTCTTTCTCTAAGTTCTCTGTGTGCTCGGCTAGTGCTCGGACATCTTGTTGCAGTAGATTAACACATACACTTACTGTGTCAATTTTGAACTCAAGCAAGGTCTTCAATTCCAAGATGGCAGCACCCATATTGCTCTCCCAGGATACTTTTAGTTCCGCTATAGCATCTAGTATCTGTTTGTCATTGCGGGCTGCGGTTTCATCCTGTTGTGTGTGCTGCCCTTTAGGTCTGGCTCCTTCCACTACTGGTGATGATTTAGCGAACTCCTCTAAGGTGGGTTGTTTCCCTTTGACCTTGGGCATCTTGGATACCATCTTTGCGCATGTATCGGCGGTCATGCCAGGCGCTGTTCTGCGACAGGTCTCTGTACCGTGTTGGGGCCAGTTCATTCTGTTCCTAGGGGCTTCTTCTTGCTGGTGCGCCCCACCTGTGGTCAGCGCTTGTGTGGCGTTGAGCAAGGCTGCCACTCCTTAGCTGCACTGCGTTCGAAGTATCGCAGGGGAATCCCACCTTGCTTCCACTGCGCTCCCTCCTATTGTGGGCGTGTTGCAGCGGCTGCCAGCCCTGCCAGCGAGGTCACGGACGTGCCTCGCATCCGGATGCTTAGTGCTGTCCTTTTGGGCTTGATTCTGTGGGTCCCCGCTCTGTCAGCTGCTTCCTTTATGCCTGCGCTCGTTTGACACTAGTATGTAGCCGGGCGTTGCGACTAGCCCTTGCTGTGAGGTTGCGGATCTGCTCCCAGCCTCAAACAGACGGCGGACTATGTTGTTGCCTTTCTAATAGTCCACAGCTGCGGCTCCATTTGGTTCGCCTTAGTGCCTGGATGTGCAGCGCCTATCAGTTTACAGCGCCCAGCCACCCCTGCTGCCTCTTGCCATTGCCTTGCACAGTGTCTCCTTCCTTTACTGCCAGTGTGGTTATACAGCTCCCTGGCTTGTGTAAATTCACCAGCAGATTTGTGGGCGTTAGCACAATGCCCACATCTGGTTGGTGTGTATGCGCACCCAGTCCGGCTCGCGTGTAGTGAGCCCAGTACAAGTGTTTTCCACGTGCCTCCTCTGGGTCAGGCAATTGCAGTGTCGGCGCTTTACAGGCGTCCATATGTATTTGTTATGCTTATATAGCGCTTTACGGCAAAGCGTTGCACATTTGAACAACAGGATACATAAACAGTGAACAATATAACAGTAAACAGTAGAACAGTAGAAGCAATATGCTGCTAAAGAGGCTCCTTAATACTTTATATCTTGTCTGTGTTCTTTCCCCAGGGGTGTGATCGCGCTTATGTGGCCCGTCTCTCTTATAATGTATAGGGCACATTACACCATTATGTAAGCACTGAGCATGTGTGGTTCAGCCACACTGCATTCGTCTGTATTTCATATTGTTTCCAGGGTGCCGTGATCATATCGCCCAGTGCACCATCTCCTCCCGCGGCTCCCGGTCACACGGGCTGAACACATTGCGCTGTGTACATGGCTGCGGACTGCAGTGCCGCGCTGGGTCTGGACTATCCTCCGGGGTTCCCGCTTTCAGTGGCCGCGAGCGTCCAACAGTGCTCGCCACCCAGATGGGGCAGATCACTGCTTTGGTGCCTAGTGCCCTATTTCAGCAGGGGCACTATCTGGTGGGCCAGTAAAGCCTCCCGACGGTCCATTCACGCATCAAGGCAGAGGTAGACTGCATGCCTTTTCCTTGAAGGTTCCGTGCCTCATCTCCAGCCTGTTCGCTTTGTCCCCGCCTCGTTCTTGTTGCGGTCACCATAGATGTTCAGTGTGACTCGCCGGCATGTTCCTTTGTTTAAGAGCGGCTATCGTTTGTTCGGATCGCTGCAGGTCCAAAGCACTTTTTCCTCCCTTGTAGCTTCTGTTTCT
The DNA here is from genome assembly GCF_040938575.1 of Ambystoma mexicanum. NCBI lineage: Eukaryota > Metazoa > Chordata > Amphibia > Caudata > Ambystomatidae > Ambystoma > Ambystoma mexicanum. The sequence continues at coordinate 1,234,040,411 of NC_090923.1, read as the reverse complement.
TATTTCTGTTCCTTCATGTCCGGCCGCCCGCAGTCACTGTCCCTGGGCACCCCTCCATCTCCGCTGTTGCAGGCATGCTCCGAAATCTCATGCGCCCCCGATCCCTTGCCGAGAGAGACACTGGGTAGCCGCCGGATTTTGTTTATTTTCTTGCACTATGGGGTCGGGGTGTTGCCACGCCGCTGGGCACTCCTCAACAATCGGGGCTTCAAAACCTGCCCATTTTCAGCAGCCTTGACTAGTCCACTTACTAGCAACTGTATGCTGTCGGGTGTGATTTCCGCCACAGTCGCTTGCGACTCCTTTGGCCATCCGACGTTCGGAGCATTCCTTTGTCCTTTGTTATGTGGTAGCCGCTATTTTGGTCCTTTCGTTACGAGATTTTCTCGACCTGTATAATCTGTTCCTCACCTCGGATCCTCATGAGAATGTCACCATCTCCTTCCTTGCAAATTCATACGTCGGCGGCATCACTTTTCTTCACCAGTGTTCTGGTTTCAACGCTTGTGCGTGTAAGGATAATTATGGATTCGCAGGAGCGTCCAGGAGACACGTCTGCTTACATGGCTGCTTAGCCATGCCCCCAGGGATCACACTAGTTGTGGCAACTATAGGCCCATATCACTATTAAAAGTGGATGTTAAAATATTTACTAGGATAATCACGAATCGATTGGACAAATATATTGGCGAGCTGGTTGACTGCTCTCAGGTGGAATTTATGCGGGGGAGACACGGTTATGATCACATCAGAACCATTATAGATATCATATGACTTCCCAGGAGCGAAATAGGGGAAATCCTGTTGATCTTTATGGATGCGGAGAAAGCATTTGATCGTGTCAATTGGAGTTTAGAGTTTGCCTTGATTAAAATGGTGTTTGGGAACACCCTTTTAAAGGCTATACATACGTTAATTAGTGTAAGAGTATGGGTGAACGGGGAGCTGTCAGCACCGTTTCCCTTGACTAGAGGTACACGACAAGGGTGTTCCTTATCCGCCACCTTCTTTAATTTGGCAATTGCGCCCCTCATAGCATACATTAGGCAGGAATAAAGTTTAAAGGGCCTTAGAGTGGGGGACAGAGAAATGAAGGTCTTATGTTATGCTGATAATGTGACGATAATGTTATCCAACCCACACGAGAGTAGGGAGAAGCTTAAGAGAATGTTTGAGGAAGTGGGTCTCTTGTAAGGGCACAAAATTAAATGAGAGAAGTCAGTAGTTTTTCCACTGGATCAAGCACACCCGTGGGATGAGCCGAGTGATTGGAACTGTCAATGAGCAACCACAAGTGTGAAATATTTAGGAATATATCTCATTCGAGATTTAAAGAAGATAATTGATCTTAATGTGTACAGGTTAATAAAGGTACTTATAAGAGATGTGCAGAAATTGACTCGTTTGACTCTTAGGGCCTCATTACACGGTAGGCGGCAGGGATTTAACGTTACCGGTAATGGAATACTGGTACCGCTAAATCCCCATCCAAATTATAACCTTGCGCACCGTTATTTGCGGCACCGCTAAGTACGGTTCCACTAATAGCGGCCAGCCCGCGGGCGCGCGACCCTCGCGTCCGTAATTTACGCCATGCCGCTATTAGCACATCATCACAAGCCAGGCGGACGTGCCAATAGCGGCATGGAAAAGCACCCAAAACCCCTTACCGGCATGGCGCTAATACCGCAATCGCGAACCAGCCGTTAAAAGAACTGTGCAGTGTTACCACCTGCCACAGGTGGCCACAATCAGCACAGGTGGATGCAATGCAGTCTGTGGCTGCTCAAAAGGAGCACACCACACCCCTTCCCACGCCCCTTCGCACACCAAGATGGTTCCAATACTAGCAGCATTACATGGCCTGGAGGACCTGATTGCAGCGTAGCTGCAACAACAACAGGCAGCACAGAGGAGACGCAGGAGGAGGAGGAGGAGGGCAAGACAGGCACAGCAAGCACCACCACAGCACCTAATCATACCACAGAGGCACCCACCAATTCCCAGGATCAGAGCCAGTCCATTTAACCTAACACCTGAGCAGATACACACCCTGTACTGTCTGGACCGGGATACCATCACCAGCATTGTGGACATGATACACCACGACATTGTGAGCCTCATAGACATCAGAACTGCCATCCCCCCTCTACTGAAGGTGGTGACTGTGCTCCACTTCCTGGCCACAGGCACCTACCAGCATACAGTGGGGCAGATGCATGGCATCTCCCAACCAGTATTCTCACGCACACTGAACCAGGTACTCGATGCCCTCCTGAAGCATGCACCCGAACACATATACATGCCACGGACTGCCCAGGAGATTGCAAACACCAAAGTCGGTTTCTATTCACTGGCAGGCATCCCAAGTTGCATCGGGGCCATCGTCTGTACACATGTGGAATTGGTCGTCCCACATCACAATGAAGTAGTGTACCGAAACAGGAAGCAATTCCACTCCATCAATGTCCAAATGGTATGTGACGCCAACAAGATAATCACACATTGCTGTGCCAGATTTCCCGGATCTACCCATGATTCCATGGTCCTGCGGAACTCAACTATCCCCCGCTACATGGAGCGAGAAACCGGACAACGTTCGTGGCTACTTGGTGAAGATCAGGCCAAGTACATGGCAGTGTGCTTGTGGGGGGGGGAGATAGATACTCCAAATGGGTGTAGCCTGTAGTCCGTCGTCCAAATGCACATACAGATGTAAGCCAATGTCCATCTGGGAGGGCCGCAACGTACTTGAGATGAACGGACATGCAAGTATATGATACAGAACACAGATGACAATCCAAGTCTAGAAACATCAAACATCAAACCACACTGCACAACATTCCACGCCACAAAATACACAAATGTCAACCATGCCGTCAACATAGTCATGATGAATTCGTCCAGCACAACATCAATAATGCAATGTGCCCTTCAATGCATGCTAAGGGATACCCCCTGACGCGATGCACCACGAACCCATAGCACCACTGAAGTCATGCCTCTCAGCATGGCAACGTCAATGTTGGAAAGGCAGTACACCACCAGTGTGGTACCAAATCTGCCTGGGCACAGGGACACCTAAGACCTGGCCTCACACAGGACATGTCAATTACTGTTGGAGGCATTAATGGGGCATGTCTACTTGCAGGGTTCAGCCCACCTTTGCACATTGCAGTTACACAGACCATTTGCATGTATGCCGTTGATTGTGTACTTGAATCTCAATGCCAAGTCAATGTTTGTGAAATGAACAGGCCACACTTGAGGTGAACAGTAAAAGGACCCCATTCCTTCCCCCATATAGGTGATGCCGGCTATCCCCTGAAGAGGTGGCTCCTCACATCTGTACGGAACCCACAGAACAGGCACGAAGAGGAATACAATCGTGCACACACCCGTATCCGCATCGTGATCGAGCAGACTTTTGAAGTCACGGTTTAGGTGCATTAGCAGGTGAGGTGGCGCTCTCCTGTATGGCCATGACAAGGTGGCCAAGATCACCATGGCATGTGTCATGCTGCACAATATGTGTATCAGATGGAATGTGCCACTGCCCCGACGTTGAAATAGAAGCACCTGATGAGGATGATGATGGTGATGAGGATGGAGGTGAAGGGGATGCAGGTCATGCAAGAGGGGATGGCCAGGAGGGACGTGCTGTGAGACAGCATCTGATCAACCAAATATTCTGAGTAACATGTTCTTGTACTGTCACCTGGATATGGCTAGTAATGCACTGGTGTCTGTTTGTGAGCTCACAATGGACCCTGGCGTCAATAAAGTACACATACACAATGAAGGAGTCCAGGCCTGTGTTTTGCTCAAACACCAGTGTATTTATGAACTTAAACAGGAAAATGTGTATGTCCCCAAACATCCCACCACCCTTCCCCCCACCCTCCACAACAGTCCGATCACACCCTTCCCCCCATCCCCCCATCCCCCCACAACAGTCCCATCACACCCTTCCTCCCCACCCCCCACAACAGTCCCATCACACCCTTCCCCCCTCCCCCCACAACAGTCCCTCATGTGTCTTCCACAATGTTTGCGTCCAGGCATGCACGCGGAAGCATGAACATTAACTCCCTATTGGTCATTGCCAAAACCAGCATTGGGAGGCTGCCTAGAGGTGCGCCTGGTGGTGCGTGCATAGCGTCGGGGTGGGCTTGACTGCCGCGAACTGGCGGACGAAGAAGGGGCAGACTGTCCAGGTAGTGATGGTGGTGGGAATTGGCGGTCCATAGCATCCGCAATACGTGTGAGGACCGCCCAAACTCTGATGAGCTCCCCACACAGACTGTCTGTGCATGCCTCCATCCCCTCCCTGGACTGCCTGGATGTCTCCGCAATCTCCTCCCTGAGACGGGCAGCCTCCTCCACGTGCTGCCCAACCAGCACAGTGAGACCCTGTTGCCGATGGCTGATGCTGGCCAGGTCAAGGGCAGTGTCGGGCTCTGGTGGTGTGGCTGGTGTGCATTGTGATGCAGGCAGGTGAACAGATGGAGGCACCAGGGGGGCTACTGAAAGCTCCCATGATCTCATCACCAGTGACGTTGGAGCCAGGTGTGTGCGGTGGTGATGGCTGGTGGGTTCTAGGGGGGCTTGGGGTGTGCATGCCCAGGTCGAATTCTGTTGGGTCCTCCACATCAGATAATGGAGCAGTGGCTGCCGCCTCTCCTGCCGAACTGGCTGCAGCTGATGGTGGTCCCTCGGTGGCTGTGATCGGTGGTGGTGAGTGGACCTCCGGAGGTGGGGCAGTTGGCTTTGGTGTGGCCTTGGTAGTGGCGCTCGACCGATGTTTGAGACTCTGCAAATGGAGCCTTGTGCCTTTTCCCCTGGATGTTGTGGGGGTGTCCTCTGTGGGCTGTGGCCTTTTTTTCTTCTGCGCAGGGTGTGCCTGGGATGCATTCCCACCATTGTCACTGTCTGTATGTGACCCTGTCGGGGACAAGAAGGGGGATGGCATTGGTTACGGTTCGATGTACTTAATGCAGGATACATCATCAATGCAGTTGTGGGCATTTGGACTTCATTGTGAAGGATGCAGGTGATGTGTCAGTTCAGTGGCTCATCCATGCAGTGTTGTGTGTGGCACTTGGCTCTGTTGATGGGTGCATGCGTGTGTGTTTGGGTCTGACACTGACATGGGCAGGGTGGGATGCATGTGTGGCTGTTTGGCCATCCATGAGGTGATTCTGGGCTGACATTTGCGGGGACCAGTAGATTCACATTGCATGCTTTCATTGGTACACTTACCTCCATCCGAAGTGCCTGCCACGCCATGCTCCATCCTCCCGACTCCCTCAATGCATTCAACTCCTATGAGGTTGGCACATGTCTCCTCCCATTCTTTTAGTTTAATTGGCGACCCCGATCCACCTGCTGTGGCAATGTTGTGATTTTCTGCCAAGATCATTCTGACCCGGAGTCTAAGGTCATCCCATCTTTTCCGGCACTCGCGTCCATTGCGGGTGCTGGTGCCCACAGCACTTACTTTCAGTGCCACCTCCTCCCAGATTGCTTTTTTTTTTAGGAGTGTCTCCCGCCGCATGTCGTTTGCGAAGACCACTGCAGCATTTTCAGCTAGGGTCTGTGTCAGCATTAGTAGCTCATCAGTCGAAAACGTTTCTTTCCGCTGGCGGTCAGTTGTTTTTTTGAGAGCCTTTGGCATGGTAAGGGTGTTCCAGATAATTTCCAACAGCAAAGTACTACAAATAGGTCCAGGGGGCAGAGGATGGCAATGGATTGTGTTTTTAAAGATGGCCGCCGTGCTCTTTCCCATTCCTGTGCGATGACGCTGTTTCCGGTTCCGCTATTTAACGATCACCGCTATTAGCGGTGACCGCTATTTGCATGCTGCGTCAAGGCGGAGATGCTATCTGCACTGTCGTCGAAGCCGGTAAGGGACTATTGGGGGAGTTTAGCGGCATGGCAGTAGGGGCTTTACCGGCATGGCGCGATGCTCGTGTCCGCATACTCGTAATGGTACGCTATTAGCGCCCTCATGCGAGGGCAGACACGTTAAGGGCGCCATGCCGGTAATTTGCGATTTTTAGCGCGCAACGTGTAATGAGGCCCTTAATATTTGGGCAAAGGTGAATGCAATAAAGATGGTGCTTTTGCCTAAATTCCTTTATACAATTCAATCGCTCCCACTTAGGTTTGCCAAAAAGGCTCTCAAGCGTATTGACAGAATCTTTCATGATGTTATATTGGGTTAGGGAAAGAGACCTGGGATCCCACGATATGTCTTAAGACTTGCAGTGCGAGAGGGAGGGTTTGGGTATCCCAATCTGGAACATTATTACAGGGGGGTTTAGTGAGAAATCAGCACCTTACTGTAAGGAGGGGGATAACTGATTGCCATTATGGATGGTTTTAGAAAAAAATAAATCCTTGCCATACTCCTTGCGCAATGTTTACTCTATGGGGAGAACCCCCAGTATACTGGTAAAGCTACCTACTGTTGAGGCAATTAGTGATGCATTAGTGTTATTGATGAGTGATGGTGGCGAAAATATGTGGTTCCATTATGGGGCTTCTTTGTGGTATAACCAGGGACTGCAAATTGAGAACAAGACACTGCTGGCGGAGTTGGATAAAGAAAGGGTGTGATGTATGGAACGATGGACGATTGATCTCTTTTATCACTGAGGAAAAACTTTGGCTTAGGGAAAAGGGAACAAAGGCGTCATACAGACCCAGAATGCCTGCTCACGCAGAGAAAGGGGATGCTAAATAGTCCAATGAGAGATAGGCCAATGATTTGCAGCATTTTTGATCCCCCACTGCTTATGGTTTCAACTTTTCTCAGACTGATTACCATGGAGGACTCGTTTATTGCATTGTGGGAGAAACTATGGCAAGCACGGATAAGGGAATTAGGTACAAATATTACTACAAGAGTGGGGTAGTTTGACAAGAGTGGGTACAAAATCAAGGATGAATTTGAGCCTGCGGCTTATCCGTCAGAAGATTTTTTGTCAGCTATACTGGACCCCGGTACGGATGGTGGATCTGGGTATGGCAACTGAGGAATCTTGCTGGAGCTGTGGACAGAGGGTGGGTACTTTATTGCATATGTTGTGGGATTGTCTGAGGGTGGTGAATCTTTGGAGGTGGGGGGGGATAGTCCTAGATAGGCTAGACATACTTTCGGGAATAGTGTTTCCAAGAACTCTTTACTCTGTAATTCTACTCTTGAAAACGAGGAGATGTCAGATAGCTTGTGATCATGAAAATTGGAGAGATTATTGATAGTGGCTGCCAATCTAATTCTGAGGGTCTGGAAGACAAGGAAAAAGCCTAAAGTGGTGGGATGACTTTCTGATCTGCAGACTTTATCCAAATATGAGAAGTTAATGTTACAGAAACAGAATAGAGAGAGTGAATATTTGGAAATATGGGGACCCTTTGATGAAATGTATGATTGCGGTTAAGTTAATAGTATTGCAGTTGGTTGATTGGGGTGAAAGCGTGATTAGTAGGACGTGAATCAATAGGAAGATAAAATATGAATTAGAGGTGTTGTATTGTCTATTTATGTTGTGTGTGTGTTGTCTGGTTTGTTTCTTTTTTGTTAACCTAAGTTTGTAAATTTGAAATGACAAATAAAGGCTTATATATATATATAATGCCCCAGGGTGGTCCCCCTTCTAAAATTATAGGTGTATATATGTGTGATACAATGCATTAACAAGGCTTTTCAGAAATTAAATCGCCTCCATGTTTTTTGTTTGATGTGAGAAATTAACTGCAGTTAGGATGGGTATAATCAGGGTTAGCCAAAAAAGAAAAGTGGAAAAAATACCATTCTGAGGAGGAAAAATGAAGAATTGGCATCAGGCTAGAGGTGGGGAGGGGGAAAGAAGACACCATGTGAAATTGGGAAGTTGGGGTGGGGGCAGGGGAGGCTGGGGACCAAGTTCAGAGCTTGAACGTTTTTCACAGAACTGGGGCTATCTTGCGGGATAACTACAGTTATGATAGAAATGTAGATTGGGAATGAATCTGTATCAGACGAACGGATGAGTTTTGGGGGGGGGAATAGGAGAGGGCTAAGGAGGGAAAGAGGAGATGAGTGGGGGTGCATGCCAAGAGGGTGGGGGGGGCACTTTGGTAAGGGCCTGGGGGGTAGGGAAGAGTTTTGGATTTTGCAATCTTTTTACAAATAACCATAGCAATTTGCGGGCACCCACAGATAGCAAAAGTTATTTGTAGTACATTGCCACTATAATCGAAGAAAAGGGAAAAACATTTTTATTTAAAAGAAAGTTAAACAAATTGAAATAATACAAAAAAACTGGAATTTTACAGCTACAGTGAGGTGGGGTTCCATAGCTAGTGGATCGGTAGTGTTTTAAAATATAAAGTGGGCACGGCCAAAAGCCATGGATTGTGGGCCCAAAAGACCTGTATAGGGCCACGTCCGAAAGGCCATGGCCACCTAGTGGGCCGAATGGAAACATATTGGGGGAACATGTACAGTGAACATATATTTTATTATATATATATATCCACGTGGATGAGATAGGAAACTCCAACTACGTCAATTGGAAACAAAAATGATTCTGGATTTGGACACCATAATATAGATGAGGAGTTATATACTTTTGTTGGAGTTTAAAGTATACTTTTTTTGACGCTGTGCTGTTTTGTGTATTTTGTAACCTTTTTGTATTTTCATGTGTATTTTGCTTTAGTGAGGATGTACCTTACATCTATGAGATGTTCTGATGTTTGATTTATATCAAGTTGTGTCTCTCAGCATTTGTTTTATTTCTTACTAGTGGAAAAGCCTGTGTACACCCCCTAATGTGCGTAAAGGAAGACATTTTCAGAGTGTAAATACATATGAAGTCAAATAAAGTTTAAAAGTGCATGAAGAAAATTATTGATATAATACATACCAAGAAATAGTACAATGACTAATTACATAATACATAATTCCATTGGAAAAAATAAGTCATTTATTTTGTTAGAAAAATAGTGCTTAATCAAATACATTTAGGTTTATATTTTTTCTTACATTTATATATTTTCTTTAGTGTGCCTTTTCTGCAGCTAATTGTATGTTATCATTGTTGAAATACAGTTTTTGTTTGCCTGGAAGATGAACTTGAAGTCTTGTTGTTGTATGCGCAAGGCAACAGCTCCCTATAGTGGGGTGATAACAAGCAAAGCCGGCAGGACGGCCTCGGGCAAACATACATCTGGCCTTTTATTATATAATATGATGTTTTTGTTATACCACTTCCAGAATGTTGTGGTTCTTTTCTTCCATCGTGAGCACAATCACTACATAGATTTTAGCACTGAGGGTCTAATGTTAATTTGTGTTGGTATTTTACCGCTTGTTGAAATAATGAGGTTTGCTGCATGAACTATGCACTTTATTCTGATCAGGCCTATTGATGCAAGCATGCTGGAATTGTTTACAGCTCTTAAATGTAACCAGATTTTAGTGGTCTAGATGTAGGCACTTTAGCTATGGACCTTTTTTTGTGATGCATTTGCATGTTTATATACATTATGCATTCTTGTACTAGTTGCACTTCGATATACATTTTGTATTTTTGTACTGGTTGCATTTGTACTTTAAACTGATAAATTGACATTATGCACCTTTTTGATAGACCTACTTGATAGGTCTATCGTGTTTGCACTGTGCACTTTAATATCTAGCTATTTTAATCTATCTATGCATTTGCACTAATTTTGTTATTGTGCATACTAATATGTTGCACTTGTAGTTTTGTACATACAAGTGTTGCATGTGCATTTTGATATACTTCATGTATTTATTGTGCACTTAGCACTTGCACTTTGATATACATCATGCATGTGTGTGCTAGTTGCACTTCCACTTTAAATTGATCATTAGGAATTATGCACGTTTGTGATGGACCTGACTGGCTGGCCTTCGTGTGTACACTCTTAATGCCAAATTATTTGGATGTATCGATGCATTTGCACTTTAGTACTGATACTGTTATTGTGCATGTGAATACGCTGCTTTTGAATTTTCGCACACATAAGAGTTGCATTTGCACTTGACACAAAATTATCAGGTATTTTGCACTTCTTGGATTGACCAATATCTGTAGGTTCATTATGTATGTAAGTATGTACTATGCACCTTAATAACTAACATGACAGATCAGGATCTATTCTAGTTCCATTTGGAGTTTGCATTTGTGTTGTCACATAAGCAGTACTAGCGTTTTAAATAATGCACTATGCAATTTGCTATTTCTGGACTGAGTAGATCAGAGGGTCCATGTTATTGCATTTTGGGCCTCTCACGTTCATACAATTCATTTGTGTAATTTCCCGATTATTGTTTTTCCAAACTTGGTGGGGTACTTGCATGTTTACAATGCCAGGCTAGTTCACCAATGTCTATAGGCTGCATTTAGATCACCTGCCACTCAGCTTGTATGATCTGGGCCCACCTCTGTTTATTATTGAAATGTTCATCAAATTTATGGGGGTTTATATTTGACGTTCTATTTCATTGCAGGCACAACATTGTTTACACGTCATCAGTTATATTTCCCACCATGTGTGTGTTACTATGCGCATGGCGATCCTGCATTTGATCTGATGCGGGATCAATGGTTGGTGCCGGCATTGGAAGCTTTTTTACATATGAGGTTTAACAGTAACGGCATACGCTTTTGTGAGCACGCTCATTTAGGATCATTAATAACCAGCATCAGAATGTGGTGTTCTGTGATCATGGAAGTGCACCATGATCAATGTTAACCTTCTTCCAAATATGTTGGGGTTCATTGTGATGTGGCAGGATTTTTATGCTATGTTATGCTAGGCTAAGCTATGTTATGCTATGGTATGCTAAATTAGGCTCTCTCTCCTACATTTAGGCCTCAGATCTTCCATTTTGCCTTTCCCGCTGCACTCTGCTCCTCGGACATGCCCAAACCCATCCCGGAGCAGATTAGACCAAGAACATGTAACAAGGCAAAGGGACATGTCAGACTTACTCTTCCACTTGCTCTCTACAAGTATAGCATTAGCAAAATACATGGTACATAACGGTAGTATTTCTGCGAATGCCACTTATCCATAGTACAACATGATGTACCCAGCCTATGTCCCTAAAAGGCTTTGACGCAAGGTCACAAGTGAGATGTTGACAGCTATTGCCAAATGTCTGCATTTTCATGCCAAGTACCTCCCAACATTTAGCAAATTATATAATATATTAGTGATTGCATAGGATATGCTACATAACCTGCACTCTAAGGGCTGTACCTTGAGTGCTCCGAGCGCCGACTGCCCGCCACTTGTCCTGCTTTATTTTCTGTTAGGAGATGGGCTCCACTAGTTTCATACTTAGCAGGAGAAAATAAGATGACGGCTGAATAGAATGTATCTTCACGAGTTTGAACAAGGAGTGTTTGTTAAGAAAATGTGGCTTTGAAGATCAATTACCATTGGCTACATGCGGCTTCAGAAATACTGAAATAAATTATGCACTTGTGATGCACAACAAAATATGGTCAACAATAGGAAGTTTTTGGTCACAACTGATTGTCTATCTACACCTATGAACAAGGGAGAGACAACACGTTATGTTAGAGTACTGTTTGTCCCCTGATGAAGACGTGGTCAAATTGTGCCTAGAACGTTAAAACCGGTCAGTTTTGCTCAAGCACCTGGAAATGTGATTGTGTTCTTTAAAGAAATCGAATAGTATCCATTCTAGGAGAAAGAAAAATATACACTTTGTAAATATTGTTTAGTATATTGTGATGTTTTAGAATTATAATTGTTATGTAGGTGTACGAGTAGTGGATATGGATAGGAATGTTGGGACTAGGGCACATTTCCCAGTTCATATGCGAGAATGTGATGTGAGTTTTTCAATTACCTGCATTGAATTAATTATTCTGTGATTTGTTAGTGATTTAATCAATATAATTATGCATCAACTAAAATAAATAATGTTGATACTTTTGTAAAATGGTGTCCTCTCTACCTTCTCTCTGAAAACTAGTCTTGTTTTTCCCCAATCCAGAGTGTAGATATTCCCTGCTCTTAAATTGATTATCACACGTGAGATGTTGACAGCTATTACCAAATGTCTGCATTTTCATGCCAAGTACCTCCCACCATTATGCAAATGCTAAAATATATTGGTGATTGCATAGGCTATGCTATATAACCTGCACTCTAAGGACTGTCCCTTGTGAGCTCTAAGTGCCGACTGCCCACCACTGTCCTACTGTATTTTCCTGCTTATCAGGTGATCACTCTGTATGCTGCATATTTTCTTTCTAATACAAGAAGCTTGATTTACCCATCATTCTGTGGCTAATCTCCTTAGTTGCTGCATGCCGAAGCTGAGGCCAAAGTGACCCCTAGAGAGGGGCCGCTTTAGCTACCACAGATGCTGCCGTGACTCTGGCCTAACTGCGCAGGTGTTTTCTGGGGGGCTGCCCTCGACCACAATCACAAGGCTGACTACATAAGGTCCTCACCATACCAGAGGGAGCTTTTATAAGCGTGGCACACCTGCAAAGTTGCCAAAATCGGCAGTGTGGTTGAGAGGTGGGTCATGAAGAATCTTCGGTGCAGTGCACAGCCGTGAATATATTCCCCTTCGGGCTGATCAGTACCTAATACCTTCCTGGCGCTTATTTTCTGTCACTCTGTTTTTATCGCCATTGCACTATATTTTGACTAAAGGTTGAAATGTCATGTATGCGCGGCCTCTCTATCTACACCCTGTGGGATATTTTGTATTTGTCTGTAACTGGGTAGATAGCTGCGCCACAGATATTGTTGGCTCCGTTGGTCGCATTCATCATGTCTGTATGGCTTAGGTCTGTCTGTCTTGCTTCTAAGCGCTGTTTGCTGGCTCCAGTGTAGAGCTCAAAATTGAATTCCCCACGAACCAAATGAGTGCCTCAAGCTATCCTGTGCGTAGTTATTTTGGGGCCGTCGCTAGGAGACCAATACGGTAACAAGTCTGTGTTGAGAGATCTTGGCAGAAAAGTTGAAAGAAACCCAGTTGGAGTTCCCATATTTTAGCTGAGCAGGTCCCTGCAGTTGCAGAAGCACTGACAGGGTGCCACAGCCCACGACTCCCCACCTCATCCCTCTATCAGTGCAGCTCCCTGCAAACCCGGAAAAGCACTGGCAGGGTGCCCGCCACAGCACACATCAAAGCCAATGTTTTCGCCAAACATAAAACAAAGATAAACAAAAGCATTGAACTACAAAACGCAGTCCTTGTGTAGTTATATTCAGTAGTTTTAATCTGGGTATCGTAGTTCACTGACTCCCACTCTTCCCTCAAAAAGGATCTACACATTTTAGCAGGGCTTTTCTTGGAAACAGCTTGTAAACGTTGCTACTGTCTATTTGTCATGCTATGTGAATATGGCTTCTGCTGCTGCTGAGGTTTATAGTTGTTTCTTCGCACTTTTGCCAGGAAGTTTTGATTTCTATTTTTGGTTTATCATGTTAAGTTTAACAGTGTATGTTGCTGTTTGGTTTGCACTATTTAAAGATGTTTTGATACTCACTGTGTTTTTTTGTGATTCAGACCTACTGCCCCCATGAGACGTTACAGTCCATTAGTGGTTTGCAAACTATTGGCACATGCTACTGTCTCCAGGTTGAGTGTGTTTCAGTCACTGCGCCTGTGGTTAATGTGGGGCACCACATAACCACGATTTGTGACGTGGGATGTGTACAGATTGGGGGTCCAGCTGTGTTGTCGCATTGACCCCCGGGATTGGTCGCAGGTCCCGATGTATTTGCCCCTTGTTGTCTATTAAGAGTTCTTTATCAGCGTGCCGTCGATGTAAGATTATTGTGCATTCCTGGGGCTGCTGTTTCTATGGTCGCAGCTGATGGTGTGGCCTCTGCTGCCGTTTTAGTTTTGACTTTCTCCACAATATGCCTTGCCTTTGCCACTCAATTAGAGGGTCGCCATGGTACGCCATTACCACACATATCCTTGAACTACGTCAGGCATCTTTAACTTGCTGCCTGCAAGCATGCCTTGCTTAGGGAATTTACATACTCCCTTGGGGTTACTTGTGTGATTTTTGGTTGATTCATCATCTTTGTGTTTTATTTCTTGATTTATTGTGGGCATTGTCAAGATGTATTTTGCTATTATTCACCAGTGCCCTGTCCATGCAACAGACAAATTGGTGCACAGACATACCTACATGATCTGCTTCCATGCTTGGGGGAGGCCTTGTTTGACAAGAACAAGCATTTGGTCATAACCAAATGTTCAGTATTGGCCCCCCCTTCATTGCTTTATCTACCACAACACTCAGAGCCTTGCAGGCTATATCTGGGTTCTTGTTTCTGCTAAAGTGGCAATGCTGATGACACTCAGCCATTTGGGAGTTAAGTGCCAAATGTCATTGCTGAGTTAACCCTGAAGCAGTGCCTCTTGTGTATTACTTTCTCTTTATATGCCTCAAACTCTGTCACTCCTTGCTTGCTCCTGTTTGCCCTTTTTGTGCCACATCACTCGTTTGTCTTTCCGCTGTCACCAACTGTGAATACCAATTATCGTTAGGTTGTTTACACCACCTCTCTTGACCTGCACTAGCTGCAGGCCCAATCTCCCTTTGTGTCTCCCTGCTCTTTTGATTTCCTAGACTTAGCCATCCACAACACTATTTAGACCTGCAGTAGGGATCAATGCCTCTTTCATGTTTTCAATTTATGGGGCATTCACCTGTAAATATTTGAAAGAGTGGAATTTTTTTACTCTGGTTCATAAGGAGTTTCAGTGGCCATTTGAGGGCTCATTTCATGTGGATCTTCTTGTCTTGCACGAGGCTTTGGAACAAAGAAAGTGTAAGGTGTCTGATAGTCATTGGTCAGGTTATTTTGCCTGCTACAAAGTGTCTACAGACAATTATGTGACATTCAGACAAGATTGCTTAGGAACTCTCAGGCTAGACTAGAGAAAGAATTAGAACAATGCAAACATCCCTCCAAGGCTGGCTGTCCAAACAGTAAACATACTCACAGAACAGGCCTCTACCCAAGGGTTTCTGCAGACACTATTAAAGACTCCCCTTCAGAAGCAGTTACAGCGCCACCTGTTGACCTGTTTGACGAACTACCTCCTTTCCCACCTCTCGTGAGTCCCCGCACATCACATACTCCGCACCAGAGGGACCCACCACCCCCTACACCACAGCGGGCAGACATGCCAGCCCAGCTACCCACCAGACCCCCTAACCCCCTACCCTGCCTCTCACATCCCCTCCTGAAACCCGGCCAGTCCATCTTCCTCTCCCACCACGACCTCTCTGTCCACTTCTCAAGGAGACTTAACAACATCTACTCCCCCTGCCCCACCTACATTTCCACCGCCAGCTGCCTCTACCTACACACCACCCTGGACTCGCTGCCAACCGAGTCGGTTCCCACATCAATCTACATCCACTCCCTTGCCTACCCATCAGTCCTACAGGCATATGTTTGACTCAATCTGCCAAAAATACATTGATGACCGTCCAACTCTTATGCTTTTAACTCCAGGCCAGGACAACTTACCAGGCAAGATATTCAATTATCAATTCTTCCATGTCTGAGCCACCCTCACTACACACTATGGACGCTTCAACACCCTGCGCTGCTGCCACCACCACCCTTATGCCTATGTGCACCTACCCTCAGGCCAATAATGATGCTGTACCTATAGGAATTCACACTCCCTGGAGCTCCATTGACGTATACCATATGGCACAACAATTCCCCACATTGTCTGACAACCCCACTGCTTTCATAGAATATTTGAACATAGTGATTGCCCGTTATGAATCCCCCCATTGGGGACAACTCCTATGAGCTGTGCTCAAAGACACTCTATACAAACAAATTATGGACAAACTTCTATGGCCTGACAAACTGGCGGAAGGTGAAGCTATTACTGCTAATATTACCACACTTACCGCCCTCATAGAAAAATACCCGGTCAAATCTGACTGGTCAGAAATAGCAGCATGCACGCAGAAACATTCTGAATCTTGACTTTCACTAAATACTCTGGTATTGCAAATGCTGGTGACAAGCTAAAACTGCATTAGTTTCTCATTTTGTGAATGGTCTCCTTCCTGAAATTTGAAACAATATTCAAAACATTCAGATTGGGTGGCAAGCTGAATCTATTGAAAAAGCACTGCAAGCAGCTCAACACAGGAGCAAGATGGTGCTACCCACCTCATGGCTTTGCAGATACAGCATGCTCAACAAAAGACTGCGCAACTAGCTCCTCCCACTTTCGCACACCCATTTTTGCCTGCCCAGCAACCCCATGCGGGCCAACGTTTCTGCAAATATTGTAAGCAGACAGGCCATCTCATCCAACAATGCCCTACCAAACCTGCCAGACCACGGCAATATGGTCCCACTACTCGCAATGATTTAATTCCTCCTGGCAATTCTAATTTCTACCCTCCACCTCGCCATGCATATGTCCACTGGCTCTCAAGGACATTGCAAAAGGGACCCTGCCATGCTGTCTGCCGCTTTGCTCCGGCTGGACCGGTCTGGTCCCCATCTCAAATGTGACATCCAAGGAAAAAGGGTGAATTGTTTAATTGACACAGGTGCCAGGTGCTCCATGCTGCAAGCTGCTGAATTTCCAAATGGGAATGTTTCAAAGGAAACTGTCAATGTTGTTGGGATATCTGGCACCACTATTCCAAACCCGGTATCAAATGAATTGTCTGTTTCTATTGGTCCCATCACTGAAAATCATGCCTTTCTGTTGAGCCCTTGCTCACCTGCAATTCTGCTGGGTATTGATCTGGTATGCAAAATGCATCCTACAATTTATTGTTCTCCTGATGGTATTTTTCTAGAGGTTCCTCAATCTAGGCAAGTTGAATGTTTGTTTCTCCTCCAACAACCCACTCAACCGGAGCCACCTACAGCTCCTCCTTCACTCCTCACACCCACACAAGCAACACCTTATTGACTCAGTGCCAGTTGCCCTCTGGCCAGCACATGCCAGTGGGGTAGGACACATTCTCTCTGCTAAACATGTTCGCATCACTCTCAATCCAGAAGTCCCTCTCCCACGTGTGCCCCAGTACAGAATATCGCCTCAAGCAGAGGAAGGTATAAACCCTGTAATCTCTTCCAACATTGATCAGGATGATCATCTACTACACCACTAGACCTTGCAATACTCTGGTGCTCCCAATTGAGAAAAAGGGTACAGGCAAATTCTGTTTTGCTCACGATTTGCATGCCCTTAATAAGGTAGTAATAACATCACGTCCGGTGGGCCCGGACCCCCTGACCATTCCCTCCTATATCCTGCCCTACACCCCAGACACTTTTATCCAACGTGCATCCAAGTATTCCTGGAGGGGTCGCATCTGTAACCTGCAGCGACGGACGAGGTAGATGCAGGATGACATCTCCAGCAAAGACTTAATGGCCCGAACCGTGATCGTATTTGCGGACGACGGCCACTGTACCTTCCCTTGAATGGTTCCTAGCCTCTCCTCCGATGGGGACAACGGGCAAGCCACAGTGTTGAGTCTGGCGCTGAGGAACAGCATGTTCTGAGATGGTGTTAAGCATGACTTTGGATAGTTCAAAGAGAACCCCATCTCCGTCAGTAGCTGGACGGTCTCCTTTGTGTGCTCTTCAGCCAGTTCCCGCGAGTAGGCTCGTATCAGCCAATCGTCCAGGTACGGGTATACGTGTTCACCCTGCAGACGCAGGTGGGCCGCCACTCGGCCCAGGCATTTTGTGAACACCCGTGGGGCTGACATTATGCCAAAAGGCAGGGCCTTGAACTAGTAGTGTTGTCCTTGTACCACGAACCGTAGGAATTTCTGATTGTTTCCCGTGGATGGGGACATGAAGTACGCATCCCCTAGGTCCAACGACGAAAAGAAATCCCCTTCCTCCAGTTGGCCGAGCACGTGTTGCAACATGACCATCCTGAATTTTTGGGATTTCAAGTACTTGTTCAGACGGCGTAAGATCAGGATGGGTCTCAAACACCCCATCATCTTTCTGACCAGAAAGTATCTGGAATAGACTACGGAGCCCCGGAGTCGTTGGGGAACAAGCTTGATTGCCTCTTTCTGTAGCATTGCTCACAGTTTTTCCAAGAGCTGAGGGATGTGCTGATCCTGACGGGAAACCGGTCGAATATGAGGGCACCTGCGTTGGAACCCCCAAGGGGTGCGCTTGCGCAAGAGCGTCCAGCATCCATCTGTTGGTGGTGCCCTTCTTTCACTCGCTGACGAACATTGTCAGCTGGCCTCCCACCGGGGTGCACGAGTGGGGGCCCGATGTCTTGGCCAGTTCAGACTTCCTTGGGCTCTGTGGGTTACAGTGACGCTGACCTTTGCTACCATGGGCATGGGAGCGACCCCTGTAAGCATCCTGCATGGAGGATCGGGGAGGTTGCCTGTACAATGTGGAATATCCCTTCGATGCTCTGCTCGATTTCCCCCTGGGGGAGTGAAAAGACAACAAGCAATGCTGCTGCAGAGTGCCAAGGGAACGTACCGTCTCTGTGTCTGTTTTTATGGCTTGAAGGGATTCGTCGACCACCTTCCCGAACAGATTTTCCCCATCAAAAGGCATGTCCAGTACCTTCGCATGAACGTCCTAGTGAAAGTTAGTGGGCATCAACCATTCCTGCCGTCAAAGGCAAATTGCACCACCTCCCCTTCCTGGAAGAGAGCGCGAGCCTCCATTTACCAGTCATCGTGGAGGAATTCCAAGAAAGGGCTCAGCTTGTACCAAAGCTCACAGTCGTATCGGGACAAGATTGCCAGAGCATTAGCCGCTTTGATCGTGGATGCCGTATTGTAGATGACTCTCTTCCCCATGGCGTTCATCTTCTTCCCCTCGTTGTCCGGGTGGACTGATGATGCGGAGGCCAGGTTGGCTGAATGTTTTCTTGAGGCGGCCGTCACTACTGAGTCCGACGACGGTTTGACCTCAAGCACTTTGGTGCACAGTTTGGCACCCTGTATTTCTTCTTTAACCTGTCTTGTTTGGTTGGAGCCATGCATGGGTTTTTCATGAGGGCTAGGCCTTCCTCCCAAATGTCGTCCAAAAAGGGAAAAGCCATGATGGGCTTCCTCTTGGACTCCTGTCGCTGATATAGGCTTGGTTTCCTCGGGTACCAGCTGGAACAGCTCGGAGACCCTGGATATCATCGAGTGGAATGATCCCACCTCGCCTGGCAGAGAGCCTCTATGAGGGGCATCCAGGTGCAGTGATTCATCATCTGCCGGGACAAAGTCCTCATCTTCGTCGGTTTCCCTAGGCGTCTCTGTACCAGTGGCCGTGTGTGTATCCTTCCAGAAGCTTCGATGAACAATCACCCTTGAGGTTACGCAACTTCACCCAAAACGGATCCCCGTTGCCGGCCAATGAAGACAGGAGCACACAGGCTCCGATGGAACAAAAATAGAACTTTTCTACGAAAAACATACAAAAAAGTACAAAATAGCTTGGATAGCAACTCGAGGACTCCCAACACTGAAGCGTGTATCAAAAATCTGAAGATGGCTGCCAGAAGCGGGTTTAGGGAGACGACTGTCATTGGATGGGGGCTGTATGACCCAGTGGACAGTGATTGATTTAGAGGAGGAATACAGTTTTTTTTTTTAACTTGTTTATTTTTTGTCCACACACCGGAGAATCATACATTACAGCACATTAAATCTTAGCAATTTATCAAGCTATCTAGTCACCTTCCCTTAAGCTATCCCTCCTCCCTTTAACCATCAGTTTATCATCTAGCTCTCGTTCCTCCGTTCGTTGTATCATGTCCTTGCTCTCGGCCAATAGGGCGTTCGCCACTGAATGTGGCTTGAATGTTAGAGCTGGGTAGCTCCGGTCGTAGTCTATCATGGGAGACCAGATGTTTATGAAGCGGTGAAGGAGACCTCTATTTGCCGCTGTGATTTTTTCCGCTATGAAAATGTCCCAGAGTTTCAGCCACCACAGGATCATTAGGGGGCCTTCTGGGGCTTTCCAGGTTTGTGCCACCGTGATCTTAGCGGCTAGGAGCAGATGGGTTAGGAGGGTTGCCCCTCTGCCAGATCTTGGGTATATGCCCGGGATCGGGACTCCTAATAGAATCTGTTCTGGCTCCAGAGGTAGCGTTATCATGGTAATGTCAGCTATGGCCGCGATGCATTGGGTCCAGAAGTTCGCAATCACTGGGCATGACCACCACATATGTATGAACGATCCCGGAAGGCCGCATTGGCACCAACATCGGGGGCCTAAGGTTTGGTTGAAATAATGTAGTCAGAGCGGAGGGTAGTACCATCCTAGGAGTAATTTATGAGCAAACTCTCGGTTGCTGATACAGAAGGAAGAGGATCGAGTTCGAGACCAAATGTCTATCCAGGCCTGGTCTTCTAATCGGGTGTCCTAGGTCGGTTTCCCATTGAGTCATGTAGGTTGCTCTAGCGACGAGAAAGTTTGTCTGCAACAGCTTGTATATCTTCGAGATTCGCTCTCGGTTTGGAGGATCTGCGATTATCAGCTCTATGGGGTCCAGTTCCCGTGTAGCCACCAAGCGGGTTGATGGATGTGAGCACCAATGTTGTAATTGTGTATATGAGAATCTATCTGTTTCCGTTAAGCGAAAGGAGCTCTTGCATTGTTCGAAGATGAGTGGTCGATTCCTCTCAAACAGCTGACCTAGGCAGCTAAGGCCACCGGCGATTCAGTTTTTGAAGTTCACGGGGTGGGCTCCCAGTGAGAACGCCGGGTTATAATATACTGGGGCAGATGGGCTCAGGTCTCTCGGAATGCCTCTATGTTTACGTGTCCATTCCCATACTTTTAAGGTATGCTTAGTGGAGGATAGGATAGCCGGCCATGTCCTCCGTAAGGCTGGAGGGAGGTGCAAGAGGAAGCGGAGGGGGAGGGGTAGGCGGGATTGTTCAATCTCTGCCCATCTTGGCCGGCTCGAGCTGATGATCCAAGCTTGAGTGCGAGCTAGCTGGG
This sequence comes from Ambystoma mexicanum, assembly GCF_040938575.1. Taxonomy (NCBI): domain Eukaryota; kingdom Metazoa; phylum Chordata; class Amphibia; order Caudata; family Ambystomatidae; genus Ambystoma; species Ambystoma mexicanum. Next base: position 1,234,019,390 of record NC_090923.1, on the reverse strand, counting down.
CCGCTATCTGGTATTTCTGGAGGTCGGGGACCCCCAGGCCTCCTAGGTTCGGGCTGCTCAGCATCGTCCTCAGTGGGATCCTTGATTTTTTACCTTTCCAGATAAAGCGTAATACCTTCCTCAGGAGGCGCTGGAGCGTGGGCCGGGGGACCATAATAGGAAGGGCTGAGCAAGCATAATGGAGACGTGGGAGAAGGTGCATTTTACACGCTGCTATGCGGCTCAGCAGCGAAATCTCCTGTGAGAGCCAGTGATCGAGGTCCTCTTCCAGGGCCTTAAATAACGGCTGTAAGTTCGTCTGATAGGTATCTTCCGGACAGGCAGGGATCTGGACTCCTAGGTAGGGAATCGACTTTTCGCTCAGTTGGATCGTACAGAGGGTTCTGAAGGATACTTTATCTTCTGGTTCCAATCTCACCCCTAGGGCTGATGATTTTGTGAAGTTAATAGCGAATCCCGACACCCTACCAAAGCTATGAATTTCTGCTAGGGAGGACCTCACGACTGAGAGGTGTCTGTTATGGTTAGCATCACATCATCAGCATATAGCGCTATTTTGTGCTGGGAAGGGCCTACTTGGAGGCCTTCGATTCTGGGGTTGAGGCGGATTCGTTGGGCTAGGGGTTCCATAACTAGAGCGAAGACCAGGGGGGATAGGGGGCATCCCTGCCTGGTTCCACATGATAAGGGGATTGGGTTAGATAGAAGGCCATTGACCCGAAGAAGGGTTTTTGGGGATTGGTAGTTCACTAAAACGAGTTTTTGGAATGAGGGTCCGAAGTGGAAGGACTCCAAGGTGAGTCGGAGGAACGACCGGTCTACTTTGTCGAAGGCCTTGGTTGCGTCCAGAGCCAGCACTGCCAATTTTCGCGAGTCTAGCTGTGCGACCTCAATCAGATTCAGGACCCTGCGTATGTTGTCTGCAGCAGATCTATTCAATATAAACCCTGTCTGGCCCGGGTCGATGATGTCCGGGAGCACTCTCGCTAGTCAGTTTGCTAGGACTTTTGAATATATGTTAGCGTCCAGGTTTAGTAGGGAGATGGGTCTATACGCCATGATATCTCTGGGGTCTTTTCCCGGCTTCAGGGCGAGGACTCTGATCGTTTCTTGCATTGATGGGGTAATTGTCCCCGAGACGGCGAAGGAATTAAAAAGCGTTGTCAGAGGGGTCAAAAGCTGGGGACGGAAGATTTTGTAGAAACGGGTCGAGAATCCGTCTGGACCCGGGGCCCTTGGTTTGAGACTCTTGATAGCTCTGTCAACCTCCTCGCTTGTGATTGGGGTCGCTAGCTCGTCTCTTATCGTGGGAGATCTGGGGGAGGGCTGCCTCACGCAGGTAGGTTTGTTTCTCTTCGGGCGATCTCGGGGATGCTGTCATTGTGTCTGTGAGGTGGGCGGCTGCAAGACACAGCTGGTCTCCCTTCGCAAATTGGACTCTACCCTGGGGATCACGGAGGCCCAGGATGGAGTTCCTCTTCCTGATCTTCGCCAGCTTTTCCACCAGGAATTTGTTTGCCTTGTTCCCTTTGGCGTAGTAGCTTTGCTTAGTTCTGGCTAGGAGCTGGGCTGTGTCTTCCGCATAGTGTGCTTCAAGCTTCTTCCGGGCTGTCTGCAGGGCCCGGTGGGTTCTAGGCGTCCAATTCTTCGCTTTACACACTGCTTCCGCTTTCTCTACTTCGTCCTTTAGGATCTGGCGGATTTGTCGCCTCTTCTTATGATAAGCTGCTCCTTGTGAGATTAAGGCCCCTCTTACTACTGCTTTCATTGCGTCCCAGGTGTTGGCTAGGGAGGTATCTTCATTTATGTTTTCCTTAAAGAATTCCTTAATAGCTTTCGCTACTATGTCTCTCAATGACATGTCTCCCAAGATCGGGTCGTATAGGGTCCATCTATGTTTCGGGGCCGGGTCAGGGTCGTGGGCTCTAAGCGTTAGAATGATCGGGGCGTGATCTGATAGGATCCTAGGACCAATGGTTACATCATCAGTGAAGGCCAAAGCTTGGGGGGAAGCCAACAGAAGGTCGATGCGGGAGTAGGTTCTATGCACGTAGGAATAGAATGAATAATCGCGGTCCTCTGGATTTAGAGCTCTCCAAGTGTCCACCACGTCTAGGGTTTGGAATAATTTGAGTAGGGCTGCTGCTAAGCTATAGTCTTTGGGAGCCAGGGGGTGAGATTTATCTTTGGTTGGATCTGGGACTCCGTTGAAGTCTCCTCCGATTATCGTCTGGCCCACTATGAACTGTGGCAGGGCTTCTTCGAGGGCTGAGTAGAACTCTTCCTGTTTATCATTTGGGGCGTAAACCGATATGAGTGAGTATAGCTGGCCATAGATCCGGCATTTGATCGCTACGAAGCGGCCCTCTGGGCAGAGCAAGGTGTCTAGGATTTGTGGTCTGAGCCCCTTGGCGAAGAGTACCGCCGCCCCCCCCTTTCTTGGTGCCATTCGATGCGAAAAACTGTAGCGGGAATTGTCTGTCGCAGAGCCTGGTGAAATCCGCTGGGATCAGGTGGGTCTCCTGGAGGAAGACAACTGAGGCTGCTTCGTTCTGCAGACGCCGTAGCGTGGACTTCCTCTTCTGCAGCGCGTTTAAGCCTCTTACGTTAATCGTTCGGAACTTCACTTTTTGGTGTGGTTGTGGAGTCTCATGATCTTCCACTAGCACCTGGGGCGGAGTCTGAGGGGGAGGTCGGTGGGATTCAGGCATGGACTTGATATCAAAGCAGATCTCCAGTGGTCGAGTTTTATGACCTCACCAACGGGAGGGTAAACTTGTGGTATTGAGGGAGGCCGAAGTTTCCTGTTCGGCGATTCCCATGGCCAACCGGGCCTTCTCCGTCCAGTTAGCCAACAGGGCTGGGACGATCGAACATAACTGAGTTTGTCTCCAAGGGTGGGATGATGGCATACACCTCGGAGCCGGGTATGGGCCGCTCGGGGCCGCAGCAGTGTTATTTTCTTTTGTAGATCTGCGGGTGGTTGATTTCTGATCGTAGGTCCTCATGGATCTATCTCACTTTCCGGCGTCTGTGTGCCCTTGACCAGGCGGGTTGAGGCCGCTTCCGAGGAGGCTGGTTTGGGTCGTCGGGCATGCAGGACGGACTGCGAGTAGGCGAGTTCCCGGGAGAAACCGGGTGGAGAATGATAAATACAGTTTTAAAGTGAAAGTGAAACTGTTTTTACTTTTACCGAGGATTCCTAGCCCGCCGAAAGGGAATATTCATAAGCATGTGGATCCGTGCCAGACCCCATGCTGGAGAACTGCTCCTCTCTGCCACCAACATCACTCTCATCGGATGTGACTCTACTCAACCACTGCCTCCCTCCTACCCACCCCTGATGACAGTTATCTGCACGATTGCCTTGCACCGGTTGACGTTGTATTATCACCAAGTACCGACATCAAGGATATCGCCCTCCCCAATGCAGACCGCATTCTCTTTGTTGACGGGTCTTGTCTTAGAGATTCAACAGGTAGTCTCCAGGCAGGTTTTGCAGTTTGCACCTCCGTTGAAATGTTAGAATCTTTTCAGCGGCCATCAATACGATCAGCACAAGTTGCTGAACTCATAGGCTTGCATGATCGCCACACAAAGCACAGCCACTACATACACTGATTCACGTTACACCTTTGGTATCTCATACAACTACGGGTCCCTCTGGAAACTGAGAGGTTACCTGACTGTCCAAGATACTCCCATTCTTAATGCACCTTATGTTGAAGCACTGCTTAACGCCATTCTGCTAACCACCGAGTTGGCCATTGTGAAATGTAATGGCCACACTTGATTTTCTGACAGCACCTCACAGGGTAGCACACTGGCTGACGGCCATGCGTACAAAATCGACCCTCAGGCTCCTGATTGTGTGCTGCTGTTTCTCCTCTCATCTGAGGACCCCTAGCATCTCTTTCTGTCCTACCGGACCACCAAGATGCAGCCCCCCAGGCTGAGAAACAGGAATTGGAAAGTAACAAATGTGTTTGTTGCTCTGATCGCCTATGGCGTGATAAAATGGGCCTGTTAGTGGCCCCACTAACGTTATTACCGTATCCAGCATGTGCTGCTTACTCTGTGTCCAATTCAAGCAAGGGAAAGATGGTCCAGAGATACTGGTTTGCTCCTAAATTCTCCTCAATTGCTCAGAAATACTTTGCTCACTGTCCAACATGTCTCACGTTAAAACCTGGAAAGCCTGTGAAAACCACTCCTAGGGCACATGAAGTCCCTTATGGCCCCTTTGTGAATCTCTAAATCGATTTCATTAGCATGCCCAGGTGTGCCTCCTTCGACTACATCTTTGTAGTGATGGACACATTTTCTGGATGGACTGAGGCCTACCCCTGTAAATATGCTGAATCCATTACAGTGGCCAAGAAACTGATGAAATAATTAATCCCACTTTTTGGCTTTCCAGGCTCCATAAACTATGACAGAGGCACCCATTTCACTGGACAGATTGTACAGACCATTTGCAGTTCATTAGGGATTCTTCAGAACTTCCATTTATAGTTTTCACCCACAATCGGCAGGGGCGGTGGAACGCCGAAATCTTCGACGTGAAGCTCTGCCTTGCCAAGGCCTGCCAGAAATCAGGCCTAAAGTGGCCTGATGCCCTCCCTCTTGTACTTGTGAACATAAGAAACACTGTAAATAGAGTACACCGCCTCTCCCCCCACAAGATACTCATGGGGAGGCCCATGAGAATGCCACTTACTCTGCCGCCTTCTCCTGAACTCTGATTTACAACTGAATGATGATCTTGTTGTTTCATATTGCAAAAGACTAATGCGCGTTGTCAGTTCTCACTTACAGCCAATCCAAGAAACTCTGCCTCGACCACCTGAAACGCTGTGCCACAGCCTGCCAGGAAACTGAATAGTCCAGAATGTGCATCCACAAAAATCATCCGGGATCCTCACTGGAAGGGTCTGTTCCAGGCCCTGCTGACAACCCACACCGCAGTACGCTGTAGAGGCCATGAGTCCTGGGTCCATGCCAGTTAGTGTGTGAAAACAGCACCTCCAATCGCCGAAGAACAGCAAGAGCTCCAGGACAAAGACAACCTGCCGTCTCTACCAGTACCAAAGACACAGCAAAGCTGCAACCTGCAGAGGTACACGATAACAACACCCCTCTTCAGCTGCCCACTGGGGTCCCAGCAGCTAAAATTCTGGTGACTCTGCATCCAGTACTCCTCGATGATGAAGTTCTGCTACTGGTCCTGAGGTACAACTTGCGGAGTGCGGCCACTATCTCACCTGATATCAGCAGGTGAACCACACCTACCGGAAGCACGTCACTGCTACGCCTGTCTCTTATGGTTGGCCCATCGCTCTCAAATGTTTTTGTCACCAAGCAGCTACAATAAGACTGCGCACCTGGAGTGTAGGTGCATAAGTCCTCTAGCCCAAGCGGGCTTAGGGGCCAGCTGAATGTGTCCAGCGCCTCAGGTGATTTCTTCCAACTCTACGCATCGGTCATCATTAGGCTTGTGGGGATCCAGAAATTTTGCATCATCTCTCCTGTCTACCGGGTTCTGCAATGACTGACACTCTTGGTCTTAAGGCCCCAAACTCTGTAGGATCGAACTGCTAAAGCTAGAAGAAAGGCTGCTATTGCATTATTGAATCTGAATTGTTTACAACATGTTGCTGTTCCTTACCATGGTATTGGCTCTACCTACCCTTCCTCTGTCATCCTATGGCCAGATACCAACACCTTCCTCAACTTCTGTTGGGCCTACGCTGGCCTAATGAATGCCTCTGATTGCTATTTATGCTACCACACTCATATGTACACCAGTGGGGGGATTCTCTTCATCCCAGTCCCGGTCAATCTTGCTGAAGGGTGTTATGACCTCCTGATCAATGACTCTTCTTGTCCCAATTTGACCCATCCCTTCCCCCAGGGATTCTACTACCCCAGCTACGCCAATACTTTACCTCGCAGAATTCCAACCGCATTTGTTCCACATGCTCTGAACTTTCACCGTGATAGGCACTATGCCTTCAATGAGTATCACACCAGCCACCTATGTAGGACAATGGCTACCAGCTAACTGGGCCAGTCAGTGCATCATTGTGTTCAGTCGCCAAGCGACCCGCCATGTACCCCTTTTTCCAGAAGCTCACTACACACCCCGACGGTCCAAACGTGACGCCTGGACATAGGTCTCATAGGGTTCCTGATCCCAAGAATTGGCACTACAACCAACATGGCCTATCTTCATTCCCTATCACTCCACTTAGAACAGGTAGCCAAATACCCTGCAAAAGGTATACATATTCTTAAAAGCGAACAAGTTGCACTTAGAACTATGGTCCTTCAGAAAAGAATGGTGCTCGATTATTTACTAGCTGCCCAAGGTGGTACATGTAAAATTATAGGAAAAGAATGCTGCACCTGGGTACCCGATAACTCCTACGAGGTTGAGGGCGTCATAAAACACCTCCAAGGGGTTGGTACCAGCTTGCACAATATAAACGAAGGTTATGCCAGCTCACTGTCAACTTGGATTTAAAACACTTTTGGTTCACTGGGCTCTTTCATTCTACATGGTATTTTAATAATTGTTATAATTGCTGCCTTTTCAATGATAGCTTTTCTTATTCACTGCCTTCTATCATGCTGTGCTAAAGAGGTGTCCATTGCCCGCTGAGGTCAGGCTGCTGCCACTCGAAATAGAGACACCTCTACTTAAGGAGGACGCCTCCAATGAACAGAAAATGATAGATGTGTTAGGATAAATGCCCAATGCCAAATTCTATTACATTTTGAATTGGGACCTTCGAGGCTGATGATCTACGTCTCTGAAGAAGCATCCTTTCTGCGAAAATCCCTGTGCCAATCAACCATGCCCCGATGTCACCTGTCTACCTGAGCCTCTTTGATTGATGCTATGGCCTACTCCTGCTCCCTGCGATCTATGCCCTTTCTCAGGGACGAGCAAACGGGGGGTTGATGTGGCAGGTTATACTATGCTAAGTTATGTGATGCTATGTTTTGCTATGGTATGCTACATTAGGCTCTCATACATTTAGGCCTCAGATCTTCCATTTTGCCTTTCCCTCTTCCTCCCTCTGCACTCCGCTACTCTGACATGCTTGCCCAAAACCCTCCTGGAGCAGATTAGACCAAGACCCCGTAACAAGGCAAAGGGACACATCAGACCTTCTCTTCTGCTTGCTCTCTACAAGTTTAGCATTAGCAACATATATGGTAGATAACAGTAGGGTTTCTACAAATGCTGCTTATCCATAGAAAAACATGATGAACCCAGCCAACGTCCTTGCAAGGCTTCGTCACAAGTGAGATGTTGACAGCTATTGCCAAATGTCTGTATTTTCATGCCAAGCACCTCCCACCATTGTGCCAATGCTATAATAAATTAGTGATTGCATAGGATGTGCTACATAGCCTGCGCTCTAAGGGCTGTCCCTTGAGAGCTTGAGAGCTCTGAGCGCCGACTGCCCACCACTTGTCCTGCTGTATATTCCTGCTCATCAGCTGATCGCTCTGTATGCTGTGTATTTTCTATCTAATACAAGAAGCTTGGTTTACCCATCAGTCTGTGTCTAATCTCCTTATTTGCTGCATGTCAAAGCTGAGGCCAAAGTGACCCTTGAGGGCCGCTTTAGCTACCACAATTGTGACATCCGTTTTCCCATAACATATGGGTATTGAAATGTAAGAGTACAAATATTTTGCTCTGAACCATGAGATTCACACTAGTTTTAAATGGATGCTGGATTTACTGCTTAGTTCATTTTAAACATCCCGAGTATAGAAATCAAAGTAGGACAACATGGGCATGTATGTGCATGTTAATGAGTTGGTTATTGTGTAAACAAGCACCTTGTGGTGCAAAACATGTTTCCTTTTTCATTTGACTCCCTGAGGCTTTGTTTCAATAAAATGTTGTCATTTTACCATTCCACAATTCATTATATTTTTTGGCGGAATTCTGAATGTCTCTTGAGTGTGATCCTCACTTTTCATGTGAGCGGTTTTCTAGTATTTTTATTACATCCAATAGTATTTCACATTCTATGTCAAGACCAGAGGCTCAGATTATGCTTTATTCTTTACTTTACTTCTCGAGCAACATTTAGAACATTTTTAACAATAATGCAAACTTCAACATAAAATACATTTGCCTGAAAAAGGCAGTTTTTTTTAGTTTACTATTGATTGGCTTAACCTTTCCCATGTGTCATTCCTGGCCAATCCTCTCCTTCACAGTCCACAACCGTGTCTGCTTTCCTCATTTCCTCCTCTTTCTTTGCTGCTCTGTCAACAGTTAAGTAATTACTTTGTTTACGTAAGAGTGTGTGTTTATGTTTATTTGTTTATAATGCACTGGAGCCCACAGGCATCAGGGCACAACATACAGTCCAAATGGAATAAATCACAATCTAGACAAACAATAGCATCTTAAGGCATTTTCTAAAGGCGGTACTGTTTTCTTCCATGTGCATGTCAATGGGGAGCTTTTTCCATTCCAGCCTGCCTGAACAGTGAAGAAGCGGCAATTGCCTCTGACTTGTTTGCATCTAGGTTGAGTCAGGCGCGTTGAGTCCTTAGACCGGGTAACTCTAAGATGTTTCTCCAAGGTCAGGCGCTCTTTCAAGTATTCTGGTGCTTATCCGTATAGCCATTTATGTACAATCGTGCTCATCTTAAAACGTACTCTGGCCTCTACTGGCAACCAGTGTAGTTGCCTCCTGTGCGCAGATACCGGGTCGCTTCTTGCTGTACCTTTAATGATCTTGACTGCATCATTTTGCAGTGTCTGAAGCTTTTTGATGTAGTTCTTGCCTGCTTTGGCCAGAGGTGCACTGCAGTAGTGTGGTACAATTTGCCAAGGAAACATAAGGCTTTACCATTCTAAGCAGTCTTAGGTGGTATTGGGATTTGCTCATAATACTGCATTACTGCATACATGGGCTTCTGTGCCAAGAGATGGCTCGAGGATGACCTCTAGGGTTTTAGCCTTAGGTGCTGCTTTTATATAGTGTCCGTCTACAGTGAAGCCTTCATACTGTGTGGCCAGTTTAGCATGCGACTGCGTGGAACCAAAGATCAAGAACTCGGTTTTGACAGGATTAAGACAGAATCCATTTGTTGTCATCCAGATTTGGATGGATTTTTAAATGTGTTCCACGCTCTCCAGATCTTTTTGATATTCTCCACTCAGCTCCATGATGAGCTGAGTATCGTCTGCATAGTTCGAAAATCGCACTCCTAAGGAATCCAAAACGTTACATAGAGTATGGCAGAAGATATTAAACAGAACCAGGGAGAGGCATGCCCCCTGCGGAACACTGCAGTTAATCAGCTGACTTGGAGCGTGCATTGCCCCAGACTACGCTTCACTTTGGCTGTCACGAAGGAAGGAGTCAATCCAGTCAATCACTCCTTTGGAGAAGCCCCCGTTGTCTGCAAGCCTAGTGAGCAGTTTCTCATGGTCCAACGATATGGAAGACTACTAATAGGTCTAGTAAAATAAGCAGCCCAGATTTGCTCCTCTCCATAATGTCAAGCATTTCTGCCTGCAGATCCAGCAGCGTGCCTTCTGTGCCGTGAAAAAGTCTAAAACCTGATTGCCTACGGTGAAGAATCTTTGTATTTTCCACATATTTATGGAGCTGTGTGGTTGCCAACTTGTCTATTATTTTTAGTAAAAAGGTCACCTTCGTTATAGGTCTCAAATTGCTACAGATTTTGTAATCTTGCCCAGGTTTCTTTAGCAGAGATGTAACCGTCACTTTTTCAACAAATCTGGCACATGGTTAGTTGCAAAAGTTGCATTGGCAAAACGGACCAAAAAAGGGATGCAAGTTTCTCTGAATTCCAGAACAATTCTTGAGGAGTGGTATCCCCTGCACATGTAGTGGGGCGCATTTTTCTGAGGATCTCCTCTAATTTGTCTCTGGAGGTTGCTTCAAAGGAGAACAAAGTAGTATTTGTCTGCTGTAGTAACTCCACGCCAGTAGATGCCGGGGCGGACAAGTGTTTGTCCAGGTTAACGGCAATGCTGGCCTGCGCTGTACTGATTTTATTAGCAAAGGCTCTCCGGTCTACTTCACAGTACTCATCCGTGGGTTCTATTTTCGTGACCTGGACCTGTGGCTTCTCTAGGTTCTTAAAGATCTCGAAAAGCTTCTTAGTGTCATTATTAGAGTTTGTAATTTCTGTGTTAAAGTAGTCTTGCTTAGCCTTAAAGATTTAATTCAGATATATTTTCTTTAGGCCTTTCCAACTCTTTTGCTTTCTTGTGTTTGTATTTTAACCCAATCGCTCTGCTTTCCTTTTTCCTTATTTATGTACTGCTAGAGCTGGTGTATACCACATTTGTCTGTTAGTTCTTTCTCTAATGGACTTAGGGCCTCATTACACGGTAGGCGGTAAGGGTTTACCGTACCGGTATTTTACCGGTACCGGTAAATCCTTACCGCCTTACTACGAGGTCCCTTTGCGGGTTGGGGAATTTAACGCCTGCTTTTTGCAGGCGTTAAAAACCAACCCGCAAAGGGACCAGTGGAGCTAATTACGGTACTGCAATTTGAGGTACCGCAATTAGCACCTTCCCCATTCCCATAGAGCCCTATGGGGCAAAAATGGGAATGGGGAAGGGCAATGGTGGAAGGGGGAATTACCGCCCCGCCAACCTTGGAATAGGGCGGTAATTTCCCTTTCCACCAAGGCGGTGCCGGTATTTTACAGGCATGAACCATGGCACTAATAGCGCCATGGTTTACCGCCTACCGTGTAATAAGGCCCTTAGACTTTAAGGGGGCCACCTTGTCCAGCAGTACAATAAGGGCCTTCTCATATTCAAGAACTAGGGAGTCAGGGGAGTCCATTTCAGAGGTAGAGGCCATAAGTCTGTTTATGCAGCATTGTATGTCAGTAACTTAGATGTTGTTGAAAATTCGACTAGTGACTTTCTTGATGGCATTTTTCCTTTGGGTAAGGATAGTAGGGAGCTGAAGATTAAAATTCATAAAATTCACAAACAGATGGTCACACCAGACACATGGTTTGGTGTCCAGTGTCACAGCAGGTTAATTCCTTGTTGCTACCCAGTCTAAAATGCTGCCCATCTTATGTGTGGGTTCTTTATTAAGGACCGTGAATTGGTTATTTTGTAATAAGTGTTCTAAGTCTAGGGCATGTGTGTCTGAGGCTTTCCCCAAGTGTCTAATAAAATCTCCCAGGACAATAGTAAAACTATTGGGTTTGTTCAGGGGTGCCAGTATATGAGGCATCTCTTCCAAAAAAGACGCGGTGTCATGCGGGGGGGGGTGATACAGTAAGATGATGTTCATACAGTTGTGTGTGGAACAGTATTGCAAGATAACATGTTTATCTGGGAGCTGCGCACGCAAGGTTAGACAGATTTTAACATTGGCAGAGGGCGGTGGGCTGTCGGAATCCAGCACCTGCAGGCATAATGAAAATCTTAGGGGGCACAGTCCTGCAAAGGATCCCTCAGAGCGTGACGGGACAGGCAGTTTTGGTGATGCCGCATAGCACTACCGCAGGCCGTATGACTGAATCGGAGCAAGATAAAGCTCCGAAAGGATACGGATCAGGTGAAAGCTCTGAGATTGCAGTATTACGTAGTCAGAGAGGACCGCCTTTCAGAATGATCAACGCCATCTACTGGTGACTGCCTAGACACTCACTCACACAGAGTGGACTACGGGACAACCGCTAACCGAGACTGGCAATAAAAACGGGCACAGTCCCAAGAAAACCTGTGGCTGCTAATATGCTAATACAGAGCACCCAGACCCACTAAAAAACAGCTGCATACACTTGATAAGATCGGGCAGACCCAAGACTCCTGCAGAGAGACACCATCAATAGAAAAAAAGTACAGCTCTCGTGAGGAGTGCTGCAAGACCCACACAAGACGCAAATGGGTGGAACCCAGCATGGCTCAAGCAGTACAGGCACTTTGGGGCGAGGCACCGGATTGTTATAACAAGAGTGAAGGGGTAAGAAAGAAAGCCTGCAGGGCCCGCAGCAGCTAGAGCGCCCCGGGTTTTCCACACTGTAAAAGAGGTTGCAGTAGAAAAGTGACGTCTTGGGAGAGAAAGGGCCGAAATCATGACTGAAACGTCCAGTCCAGACAAACAAGATGCAGGAGATTGGGATGACTCATCTGAAGAGAGTTCAGAGGAGAGAGAGGTCATCTCCGATCCCAGTACCAAGAAATAAGACTTCCAAGAAAAGGAAGAGACCAGGAGAGGAGGAGGGGAAGGAGCAGGCGATGAATTCGACTCAGACTCCATAAAGGTCTTCAGAATGGGAACCTCCCCGTAAGATAGCAGCATATATAAAGAAAAGGCTGCAGAATCCATTATCTAAAGGAGCCAGAAATAAACTAAGGGCAGAAGGCCCCAGACCTAAGGTCCCAGGAGGAGTGGGGGATACTCCAGAGATTGATAAAAAAAATGCTGTCTTTCATGGGAAGCTACGGAAAGGACATACAAAGGGCATTGACAGATCGTGGCGGTCTTGTCAGGATAAGGTTGTAGACATACTGGGGCCACAGACTTAGGAAAATGGCCAAAGAGGCAAGACAATTGGATCAGAAGATTGAGCGATAGATACTAGCCGGCTGGCCCGAAAGAGCGATATGCCTTCTAGTAAATGTGAACAGCGTGCGAAAGCCACTGAAAGGAGAAGGTGCATATTGGTCAAAATAGACCCCAACAGGGGCGCTGCTGAGCAGCCATCAAGATGGCTGCCTAGGGCCAGAGCGCCGCTTTCGGCTCGACATTATCCAAGCATGGTGGTGGCAATATCTGTCCTTACACTCTGCAACCCTGAGTGCTGGTACCCCTGACTGAGAAGAACGATCGACCCCAGCTGTGGTCGAAAACGGGGATTGGACAACATGCTGCATAGCCTGGAAGATTTGCTGCAATGCGGAGGAGGAGCCACCGTAGCCTAGACATTGAGGGATCCTGCGTGGCGGATGTGTCCTGACTCGAGGCCGGCCGTGCAAGAAGACATGTACACTGCTCGGTGAAACACCTTGAAAAGGCAACAAGGGCATCCTTGACTGCGGCACGTCAGGCGGCAGCACCCTGGGACCGTGCCTGGGCCAGCGGAGGGAGTTTTATCCACATGCCTGTATTGTGACAGCAGGGAGGAGGACCGTGCCCGAGCCAGTTGAAGCAGCCATACCAAAGCGCCTGGCCACGCTGGCGGTGAGCAAGTGCCCCCCTCATTGATGTGCAGCAGTTAAACAGACTTATAACGCATAGTGGGCCCCCTCATTGCACCATATCAGACTGCCACTGTCGCACCGTCGATCATGCAGAGTGAGCACTGAACTGGCATGGGCCATGCCCTAAGCCCCATACCATCCCTGCGCACTTACTGGACTGACCAGAACACTGCTGCATGTGTGAGGAGGTGGGGAATACCCAAGTGATATATTTATAGCCTCTGTGCTGGCATACCTATGACTTGCAAAATAATTGGCTTCATTGTCCGTCAAAACAAGGTTCTGAGAGGTGAGCCTGCCGGGCTGGACCTGCAACCCCATGACTACCTGATCCATCCACTGGCCTAGTCGGAACACTATAGGGTTCACGAAGCTACAAGAGGAATCAAACCAACCCCAGGCATCACCCCTGGGCCCACAACCATCTGCCTGGGCGGGCCAATAGCCTTACATATTACTGCTGGACCCTGAGCCCCCCGGGCTACAACACGGCTGGACTGTGCTACTCATCTGCCCTGAGTTGCCCCATATAACAACTAAGGCATTAGCAGGAAGCTAAATTGAGCTGGGCCAACGCAGGTAGATAGTGGTAATTCCCTGCTCTGGGTTCCCAATGACCCCCTCTGTGTGTGCTCCCCCACCCATCCACCATGACCAGAAGCACTGGCAGTACTCGGAGCATATTCAACCTATTATGTTGCCATCTCCGGACCTCACACACATGACAGAAGCCATGGCTAGGGTCTTTGCTGCTGTCCACGAACAACTAGATGACATCACGGCCAATGTGGCATCCATGCGTTCGGAACTGGCTAATGAGTCAGTTTGCATTACTGAAGCAGAGAAGAGAATTGGTGCGACTGAAGATATCGTTCAGGGGCTTCAGAATACAGTAACATCCTTGGCAAAGGAAATAAAAATAGTAAAAAACAAGTGTGACAATCTCGATTCGCGTTCCAGGAGGAACAACATTTGGGGGTCCTTGAGGATGCATCGACTGGGGGTGTAGAACAGACAGTGGAAAAACTCTCAGACTTTTCACTCTCAGTTCAGCATGAGAGGTGCCAATTTGTTGGTGTCAAGAAAAAGTTGCGCGCCCGTGACATACAGTACGCAATACTATTCCCGGCCCGCCTGAAACTTCAATTCCGTGGTAAATTATACTTTTTCAGAGAGCCAGACGAAGCAGTGAAATGTTTAGAGGCTCAGATACCGATCCTGGACCGGTTAACTGGAAGCTAACGAGAACGATCAACTACCAGTCTGAGTGAACTTGCCATGGATTTGCATCAGTTACCTCTATTTTTCAGATCCAATGTTGGGTCATGTTTGGTCTTTATGGCCCTGTTGGGGTGGGCCGTGGGCAGAGCAGGGATTCCCACTGCAGGTTGGGGGAGGGCAGTGAGGGTGAGAGCAGTGAGGGTGGATGGGTGGGGATTGAGATCTGTGCTAGTAACAGAACTATCTGGATGTTCAAGCACTTGTTGCGCATCTTGGGTGAATAGGGCAGGAAAACCAATTGGCAGCAGTGTACAAGGTTGGAAATGCTTTCAACAAAAATAAAGGCGGAATGAACAATGTGAGGGCCACGGAGCATCCGTGAACTATGATTATCTTCTGCAATGGGGCTTAAGGTGATGAGCTGAAATGTTAGGGGATTGGCGAACTTCGCAAAATCACAAAAGATCATGGCTTATGTTAATAGGCATAGGGTAAATGTCCTTCTCCTACAGGAGATGCATGTGAAAGAGGGGGCATCAATGGGCGTTGTACGGACGTGGGGGGTGAACAGGTATTTCACTTCGTAATCAACCTAATCCAGGGGGGTCATGACACCAATTCATGAATCTGTGAAATTTGGCTAAGTATATAGACCCCTGGGTGGCGCTAGGCCATCCTCCCCTGCTTCATTGATGGTATCGAAATGCTGCTGGTTAACACCTCTGGCCTCGATATCAACTCTCCTGAATTATTTGATGATGTAGCCTCAATATTCACTGGTTAAATTGGGATTCCAATCATATGGGGGGCATGATCCTGATCCTTGATCAGACCATGTACAGGTCTGGAGTGGGCCCTAGATGTAGGTCCAGTGCTGCGGCAGTTCTTATCCCACATGGAATACCTGGCACTGAGCGATACATGGCACCTACTACACCCACGTGAGCGACAATACATGTTCTATTAATCTGTGCACGATAGCTCCTCATGTATGAACATGTCCTGACTTCTAGCTCATTGATGGGTAGAATCAGGAACGCCATAATACTACCCCATACTCTTTCTGACCACTCCCCAATAGTATTGACCCTAAATACAGACAGACCGCCCGGGTCGAGCATTGCTTGGCATTTCAAATCTGAAAGACTCAGAGACCTAGTATTCAAGGCAGAAATCCGATCAGATATTGAGACATATTACATGTGCAATGTGGCGGGCGTGACTTCTGCTGGTGTACGATGGGAACCTTAAAAGTCTACATCCGTGGAATGTCAATCTCTAGAGAAGCCGGGGTCTTGCAATCCATTAGGAGTGACATTCAGTGCTCCGAAACAAAGTGCAAGTCCCTGGAGCAGGACTACTCCAACCACTCAAATCCACAGGTGCTGGCACAGATGCAATCTGAACTGGAGCAATTTGAGGCACACGTGCTCCGTGAGGTGCGTTACTTCTTGCGGCCACAGAGAGCCAGGAAATACGTGGTAGGGCAGAGGCCGGGTAGAAAACTGGCTAGACTGGCCCAATCAGAGAGGGGATGTACCCAGTTGGACTGTGTTAACAATGCACTGGGGAATCCCCAATGGTCAGACCATGAGATTCTCAACTTTTACAGTTCCCTTTAAGCATCCGATCAACAGCACAGTGCACAAGCTATACAACCCCGACTTGAAGTGATTCACCTGTTGCGACTGAATGCCCAAGCCAGAGAGAGCCTCGAAGCCACCTTATCTATGGAATAGATCCTCACAGTGGTTTCCAGCTTGTCCAGGGGCAAGGCCCCTGCTCAAGATGGACTTACAGCCATAGTTTACCAGGAACAATGGTCCCTACTTGTTCCTCGCGTTCATGAGGTGTGGGTGGAGTCGCTCCGTGACTCCATTCTGCCCACTTCCCTACGCATGACCACCATATCTATCCTGCTCAAGCCCGACAAATGAAGCAACGAATGTGGATCCTATAGGCCCCTTTCCCTCATGAATGTTGACACCAAAATGTACGCCAAGGCTCTTGCAAAAAGACTTCTCCCATTGATGCCCCACATGATCCATGGCGACCAGGGGGGTTATGTCCCTGGCAGGTAAACCCTGTTGAACATTATGCGCCTATTCAATATAATGGCAAGAATAGATCCGGCAGCTGAAACAGTGGCCGTGACACTCAATGGCCAGAAAGCGTTCCATATGATCTTATGGGAGTACCTATGGGTGGTGCTTGAAAAGATGGGAATCGGCCCAGAAATGTTTCGCTATATTAAGCTGTTATATACAAGCCCTACAGCCAGAGTTTTGGTGAACTCCTACAAATCTGAACCCCTAAGGCTTGGCAAAAGCACGCAACAGGGCTGCCCACTCTCCCCGATCCTTTTCACCCTGGTCATCGAACCAATGGCGGATATTATCCGTGCCCATCGCGGACATCGGGGTATACCCTTTTAGCTGATCTCCCGAGATAGTGTCAGATATATGCAGACAACGTATTATTGTAAGTAAGAGAGCCCCAGACAAACCTGGACCCAATCCACCAGGATATAATGCAGCTGGGGTGTTTTTCTGGGTTCACGATAAGCTATTCTAGATCAGAGATGCTCCCACTAACTCGCAGCACTAAGCAACCGCGGGGAGTGTCTCCCCTCCGTTGGTCCCCCAATGGGATTAAATACCTAGGAGTAAGTGTGTCCAGTGCGAGATCCTCCCTCTTGAAAGACAACTATGGGGTGATGGAGGGCTTTGTGGCGGGCAGGCTGGCCAAATGGAGGGCACTTACACTTACGATGGCAGGTAAATTGTCCCTAGTTAAGATGGTGTTAGTACCCAAACTCATATATATTTGCCAATGTCCCGACCTGGCCTGGCAAGCCCTTTTCCAAGCTCCACATGCTCTGTGCACAATACCTATGGCATACAGGGGCACTTCAAAATAAATGGATAGACAGGACTCCCCCATATGATAAGGGGGGGCTTTATGGCTCTGAACCCGAGCTATACTGGTTAGCTGCACAAGCCCAATATGCCTCCTACTGGTTTGAGGAAAAGCTACAACCGCCTCATGTCAAGCTTGAGTGCCTGGCAGCAGGTGGATCAGACTACAGGACGCTTGTGATGGATTGCAAATACAAAGACGATTGCCTGCTCGACCTGGTGACCTCCAAGGTACTAGCCTGGCATCATGTCTTCTCGGCGAATGCTGAGATACACCCATACTATAAATGGCTTCCGTTGTGGAGGTTCCCTGGTCTGGGCCCACCTGGGAAACCACGCTGGCCATACAGTGGGAGTGTCTTGGCTACAGGGCCGTGGCTGACCTATTCCTGGATGAAAAGTTCATCGCCCCACTAACATGCCGGTGGCAACACACTTGCTCTGGAATGGAACTTATGCAATATTACAGGCTACGTGCAGTAGTGCAGCCGTAGTGGCCAGGTTACCTATCGGAGCCCCTGGAGACAGAAGAGTTGGCATACATAACCAATTCTAGTGGCAGCCCCGTATACTGTCGACGCTCTACAAAATGCTGGTGAATAAACAATCCTCCTCAACCCTGGGAACAAGCAATAGTTGGGCAGACAATTTGAGATTGGATTTTTCCAACGCCCAGTGGAAACGCATGTGTGTACACACTAAACAGGTCTCCTTGAACTTTAGATTCAGATGTATTCAATATAAACTGTTGAATAGACTATTACTAATCAGGATATCCAAAGGTGTGGAGCACTGTTGTCCTAGATGCTGCTTTAGCACATGCATATGTTTTGGGCCTCTGCCCAACTGGGAACATTCCGGAACACTGTATTAAAGACTCTCTCTGATGTTGCGGATGTTCCCCTTAAACGCTTCCTCCTTGGGAGTCCTATTTGGTATGTGGACAACCTACCGAACAAGAGACTTTGTTCATTTGTCAATACAGGTTGTGCGATTGCCACGAGATGTATACTGCTGAAATGGAAGCATTTCACCCCACCCAATACCAAAGCTTGGGTGACTGCACTAACCTGGGCCCAGAATTGTGAGGAGATACATTTGGACTCATTACCCCCCACATCTCACCCTATTAATGCCTGGTTGGAGCGCCAAACCTATCTGGCCAACCTTCCTTCCGATTAATAACTAAATATCTAACCTTCTAACTATACTAAACCAGCGGGCAAAGTAATGTGTGTATGCAAGACACCTCATGACTAGACCCTATCATAATGCACTGTGTATGTCTTCCTGCCTGATTTCTTTGCTAACCGTAACCTATTGTACCCTGCTTAATTTGCCAAATAAACAAAAGTAAAAATAGACCCGAAGATGGGGGAGTTAGCAACGTCTGAGGCAACAGTGGCTGCAAAAGGGAGACTCTTTGGAGACTTCTTTATTAAGGAAATGGCAAAATTCCCAAAAACACCTATGCAGCGTTAGGCAAAGCCCAGGATTGGTTTAAAAGTGTGTTTGGCAGCATGGTTTTCGGGAAGGCTGGCAGAGGTAGGAGCCACTCACCTAGCCGATTCCAAGTTACAGGTCCAATTACAACAATAGAAAGCGCTCGAGAGAACAAGAAGATCGTAACCTGCACCCCTTCTTCCCGTCCCGGGGAAGGAGCAGAGAAAGAGGTTGGCGAGCCAGCATCGGATCCCAGTAGGTGAACACAGGTGAGAATGACACTTAAGTTCTGCAGACAGGATCAATAATCAAAGAGGTAGGGGGGAGGACATCGCAGCGGATAGTAAAATGGAAAGAATTATCCAGAGATCCCTGGGTAATAGATGCAGTGCAGGGTTTCCACCTACATTTCTTCCAGGAACCAGATCAGAAAGCATAACCAAGGCCCATCGCATTCAACAAGGAAGACGAAAATTTACTTGACAAACAGATTGGAGAATTAGGACAAAAAAAAGCTCATTGCATAAGCTAAAGACACCTCAACTGGGTTTATAAGCAATATGTTCTTAGTGAAAGGCCGGCAAAAGACCAGACCAGTGATAAACCTAAGAAATTTGAATGCATTCCTAGTGTACAGACACTTCAAGATCAAGGGGATCCATCTCACAAAAGATGTGCTGCAATTAGGGGACTAGATGGCACAAATAGACCTCAGGGATGCATACTTGATACCCTTTGCTCAGGAACGCCACTAGTTTCCGCAGTTCTTCTGGCGAGGACATAGATGGGAGTTCACAAGTCTCCCATTCTGGCTGGCAGCCACCTGAGGGAACAGAGTATCAGGTTGATAGTTTACATGGACGCTTTCTGTCAAATGGGTCAGAACAGGGAATTATTGGAACAACAGGTGAGAATCACAACCGACCTGTTAGAGGACCTGGGTTTCCTGATCAATTGCGAGAAGTGTGAACTAACGCTGATACAATCAATATAATAATTCTGGAGTTTGTAGTGGATATGAGGGAAGGTACACTCAGTCTACCGATAATGAAGGTAAACATGATCAAGAAGGAGATCAAAACAATGTTAGCGAGAGGGGTCATATTGTTAAGGGAGGACGCATAGTCTCCTCCATTCATGCAATTTTTCCAGGGAGTCTCCATTACAGAGCCATCCAACGCCTGAAGATTCAGCATCTCAGGCAAGGACAGATATATGACCAGAAAGTGCCAACATCTCCAGAAAGGGGAACAGAGCTTTGGTGGTAGGTCCACCACATAGAGGCATGGAACGGAGGGCGATATTTGGCTCCTCCCAGGACCTCATTATAGAAATCAGATGCCAGCAGTTGGGGCTGGGGAGCTCACTGCAGAGAGATGACAACAGGGGGCAGATGGTCAGAGAGGCAATCTGACCTCCACATCAATTGCCTGGAACTGTTGGCAGGGTCCTTCACAGTGAAATGTTGGATTCAAGACAGATCACGATGCTGTGTATTGCTAAAGATGGACAGCGTCTCCTCAGTAAGATGCATCAATCGGCTAGGTGGAATGAGGTTCAGAATGCTAGCAGAATTACCTAAAGACTTTTGGCACCTATGCCTACAGAACAATGTCAGTGTAACGGCGGAATACCTCCCAGGACTGCAGAATCAGGTAGCAAACGGGAACTTGAGCTATCTGAGAGACGCCCGCGAGTAGCAGTTAGACAGATCAGTGTTTTAGACTCTGATAGAACATCGGGGTCCATGCAAGACAGACCAGTTCGCTTCGGGACTGAACAAACAGCTGACACGCTTCTTCAGTTGGAGACCAGACCCGGAAGCGAAGGCAACTGATGCTTTTCTCCAGATATGGGGTTCAGAAAGGGAATATGCATTCCCACCATTCTCCATGGTACCGAGAACTGTAGCGCAGGTGCCGAGGCAGAGGTCAAGGCTAGTGTTAGTGACTCCAGACAGAAGAGCCAGGTCTGGTTCCTGGACTTAATGGCGAAGTCATACAACAAGCCAATACTACTCCCACGGTATGAAGCAATATTACGAGGACCAAGGGTGGAGTTTCACACTTTGTTACCAGAAGGGAATCTGAGGCTAATGGCATGGGTGATTTCTGGAGATTATGGCATTTGCCAGAACTTTTGGGAGAAACTGAAGGAATCATGGAAGAAGCATAGGCTCCAGGAACTAGAAAAGCATACACGACAGCTTGGTCAAAGTGGCATAGCTGGTGTATGGCGAGGAATGTACATCCCACTGGAGCAGATGCAATCCACATAGTGAATATCCTAGCGCCTTTAGCAGCTCAGAGGAAAGAGCACAGAATGATTAACGCTTGTAGATTGGCAATCTCGGCAGGTCACCAGTAGGTGAACATCCTTTCATTTGCAGGCTCCTCGGAAGGGGTACAAATTCTACAAACTCCTATGCCCATGTGTATGTGTATGTGGGACGTGAATGAGGTTCTGAGATAATTTCAGGGTTGACTAGATAATGAGGAATTAACAAGGAAAACGTTATTGATCAAGCTAACGATGCTGCTCTGTCTCATATCTTGCAAAAGGGTATCAGATGTCAGATTAGAAGTTGACCAGAAATCCTTTTCCCTTCGGGGATCACGTTTCAGATCAGTAAGAGAACAAAGACGGGAATCAAATAAGGCTTGTATACGTCGTTCCCAGATCAACCTGAACTGTGCCCGGTGAGATGTCCGACAGCATACAAAGCCATGACGGACAGGATTAGACCAGTAGGTTTATCCCAATTACTTATAGTGCTGCGGAAACCTTTTGCATTGGTTGTGTCACCAACACTAGCCATGTGGGCAAGATGAAGAATGCAACAGGCAGCCGTTGACATGGAAGCATATGGGGCTCATTCTGATGGTGGCGCAATGGCGTCAAAACTATATAGTGTAGGAGACCGACTGGTGAATTATCTAAAAGCAGCAGATTGGCCAAAGGAGTCGACTTTTATATATTATTATTTTTCTACCAATAGACCAGGTATTATTGATGGTGATGCGTAAGCTTTAAAAAAACTGAAACCGAGCCTCTGGTTTTGACATAGAATACTAACATTATTGAAATTCAAGTTTCTATTAAAGACACAGGGGCAAAGGATTATCACACCCATGTAATCACTGTATTGAGAAGGAGTGCTCAAAGAGATTCTGAAGTTATATGAAATATATGCAATGTGGAAGTTTTGAAACATGCGATTGCCCACCCTATCGTTGGTTAGTCTCAGCGTTGGTTTTGGTTTTCGTGTTCCAGGAGGCACAGAAGCCAAGCCAGCAGGATCGTGGGGGAACAAGGAGAGAGTGATACAAGTTACGGCGTCGACCGGTTGTGGCGCAAACGTTACAGTTAACGAAATGCAGCAAAAGAAAGAGGTGGAAATGAGGAAAGCAGATAAGGTTATGGACTATGAAGCAGAGTAGTGTCCAGGAATGACATGTGGGAAAGGTTCAGCCAATCAACAGCAAACTACAAAAAACTGGAATTTCAGGGCAATGTAGTTTTTATGTTGACATTTCTATTATTGTTATAAATGTTCTAAATGCTGCTACAGAAGTAAAGGAAAGAGTAAAGCAGAATCCTTTGCCTCCGTGTCTTTAATGGAATCTTGACTTTGTAGAACGTTACTATGGAAAATCAGTATTAAACAATATATTAAAATCATTACGTAGCTTTATGCTATTTACGGTAAGACGTTATAGTAGTAAATAATTCACTATACATACTATTCGTCATTTTGTCATTAACCAGAAAATTAGCGCATTTTCAAAGCTGGAGCACTTCCTTTGAAATTCTAAGAGTCGCTAAGGTTAGGGATGTTTGGTTTCCACTCCTTTTGCGATTTCAAAATAAATATTTTTGGGTTTTGCATTTGAAGCCAAATCTTTGAACGTATTGCTCCCTTATAACACTAATAAATTAACTTTACCAGCGCACTTACCTGAGGTGAGCAACTGCATCTTCCAAAGTCTGTTAATACTGCCTGCAAACTCATTACAGATATCACAAGCTGGCTCCTAATTTGTTCTAAGCAAAAAGTAAAAGATATTTACAATACTTACTTTATACAGTACGTGACTATGTAAACAGAAAGGAAAGGTTATGGAGACCAAGTAAAATCACTACTAGACAAACGCAGTACCTAAACAGGAACCAAAACGTTGCCTTTGTTAGTTCTTGTTTTTAACAGGACATCAGTGCAAGGGACAGATGCAAGGGCACACATCTGTCTTATTTTAATTACAAAAAGGAATTCATTTGCAAGCACGATTAAGTCATTACATGTCAGAAGACAGAGGACTGCTTAAAATTAACACTGTCAGGCCCTATACAACAAGCTGGCGCACATCTCACTCCTTGAAGGAGCTGCCCTGCTTCTACTGCCTAAGCAGTGAGTTTTTTACCTGGACTTGGCCCTCCTCCACTTCTCCCCTTCTCAATTCAAACAAACGCTTTGGCGTCCCAGTCCCTCTCCTAGCCCTCCCTCCTTACTGCCCTCTAGCATGGCGATTGCTGGAAAGAAAGGGCCAGCTGATCCACAACCATGTCCTCTCGGCCACATCAAGGGACTTCTCCCTTTCTGGTACACATCCCGCTGCCCTGCTTTTAGACACTAAGCAGTACGTCTTTTACCTGGCTTGGCCCTCTTCCCTTTGCCAATTCACACGAATGCTTCAACGTTCATTTCCATGCCTCTCCCCTACCCCTTCCTCTTTCCCACCCTCAAGCATGGTAATTGGCGGAAAGAACGGGTCAGCAGACCCGTCCTCATTTGCATCTCCACCAGCACAGTCTTCCTTGGGCGGCCAGCTAAGGACACACCACACACACACACACACACACACACGCACGCACGCACGCACGCACACACACACACCCCATCCTCCCCCAAGCGGCTGATTCCCTGTCATGCCAAGCAGCTCCAAAGTAATGGAGCTCTCTGGCGCGCCAGAAACCTATCCACCCACTCACCCATACCCCACTCCTACTATCCTCTGCTCCCTCCTCAACCTGACTCCCCTCGGGAGAACAGACTCCGCCCCAGCTTTCCCAGACCAACCCTGTTGCCCCTAATATAAAGACGTCCCACAAGACTCTCCCAGACCACCCGTACCCCACCTGGCCCTCTCCCAGACCCCTCTCTGTCCCTCAGCCATGGCCCACACTTTCCATCCCTACACGCTGCCCGGGCTACCCTAGCATTTTACCCCTCAATCCGGTGCCCCACAGACTCTGACACACACACACCACTAGCACCAGGGAAACCCTCAAAACACAGACACTGCACTACTTGGGCACGGTCATCACTGCACACCCCACCCTATGTCTCCTCCAGACCCATGATATGCCCCCCTCACTTACACCCTTACAGCCCCCCCCCCAAGTTCTCCAGCCTAATGAAATAGCTCTTCAGGCCATCGTACAGGACTCTGGGCACTCACACCAGACGCCCCCTGCACTGCCCCTGGAAGTCAACCCCTGATCCTGCATCTAACCTTAGAAGACACCCTCCTGACCTCTCCATTACAACACTACTCCAAAACAACCTCTCCACTTGCTGCCCTACACCCCAACTCCCCCCCAACACTTCTCCCATACCCCTTTCCTTACCTCAGAACAGGTACTCCACCCTGCTCCTGAGCACACAACCCACCACCATCTATCTCGACACACGCCTTTTTGCGAAGGACACTCACCTCACAAGCTCTCTTCTCACATGCACCAAGAATTCACCCAGCCTCCCTCACCACTCACCGGAACAGAAACATTAGACCTTCCCATACTAACACCTCACCTCCCAACAACTACCACACTCTACCCCACCCTGCCCTTCAAATGCTCCTCCACTTCACACTGCCTTCACCCATGGGGCTCTCACGGGGAAACTCAGCTTCTTCCCTCACCCACCCTCTCTCCCACACACCTCTGCACCACTTGCCTTTGGGCATCCACCACCGCCACCCTCGTCGCCTGTCAATCCTCCTCCAAAAACAGCAAATGCCCATCCTAACATCGGATCATCATGCATCCTAATTAATGCCAGATCTGTCACTAAAAACTGCCATAACATATACAACTTAATATCCAATATCCGCTGAAGGCCTGGACATTCTTTTCATCACAGAAACTTGTCTCTCCCAGGATTTCTGGCCCATTGTGAATGAGGCCTTCCCCGGGCTATTGACTTATTGTGCACAACAGAACCAGCAGGGCAGGCAGAACTGCCATCCTCTACAAATCCTGCCTCACCATTTCACACACCGAGGAACATGCCTGCAACTCAGACTGCAAATCCTTCCTAGTGAAGTTTCTCATCACCCTCACACTTACTCACAGCTTATTACTCATATACAGACACCGAGGCTACAACGGAAATTTCACTGAAAACATCAGAGTCTCCTTAGCGGCCATCCTGGTCACTCACCCCTCCCTCACCAGGCTAGGAGATCTCAGTATACTGCATAACCCCATGACACAACCATTCCTGGCCAACCTGGAAGCTCTGCACCCGATTCAACTGGTTTCAGGCCCCACACACTCTGCAGGCCACACCAACGACACTATCCCTCCACACTCCCTCCCCAACCACTAACCCGGACGCACCAGTGTGCCATCTTTTTAACTCTCTTGACCTAGTCTGGCCTCACTCAGGTCTGCACCCTCCACCCCTTTGACTAACCCAGGACCATTCACCCGTATCCCACTATGGAACAAGGTCAAAGTAACTCTTGACCTGGTTGACTCCCTGTTTGCCTCCCTACCCATCCTCACACTCCAGGCGGGTCAGCTCTCCATCAGCCATTCTAACCAATATCAGATCCTCCTCCCACAGACAAGACCCCCTCCTTCAAGCCCCTCAAAACCGCATCCTAGAATAAAGATGGCGGGCTAGCTCCTCACCTCAGAACAGAACTGCATACACCTAACGGATCAAAGGCTACAGGGCAGAACTTCAGAAGACAAAAACTATCTTCTACTGGAACAGAATCTCTAATGTCCCTAACACCAGCAGTGAACTCCACAAGATCATCTCCAAATTCAAGGCCTCTCTCTGCACATCCTCCCTCCCAACCCACACCCAAGCACTCTGTAAAGCTCTCTCGAGACAGACAAAAACGTATAGTTTTATCACAAGTTGCCATTTTATTTTAAAAAAGGGGTAAGCCAAATGGCTATCTTTCCCTAATATGCCAAGGATGGCTCTGCCGAAACAAACTAAGGCTAAAGAAAAATGACCTAGTGTCCAAAAGGTATCTGACGCTCACACTAACATACACAACAACATTATACAAGGTGTTTTTGGGCATCTTAAATACCACTAAATAACATAGCAAGTCAAACACAAATCCATAAACCGTAATCCTTGTGACCAGGGTTGGATTCCCTTCCCATGGATAAATTCAGGAGTAGCTGGTATCAGGTTCAACAAAGTTCCATTTAAAGTAGCAAACAAAGTCTTTTCCATTCAATATATCCGTTCACTTGGCAAAGTGAATTTCCTCCTCCAAAGGCTTGATTACAAATCAAAGCATTTGTTCATTTTTCCACACCCTCCTGCTTGGCAAAAAACAAAAAGTCTTCTTCTCCAAACACCTCCTGCTTGGTATAACAAAATTATTTTCCTCCAAACATAAATTCATAAATCAAATGCAAGTTTTATTTTCTCAAAAGCAAAATGCTTGTTAGCATATCATATGTCTTCTTCAAAAGAATAGCCAGGATGGTTCAACAATTACTTTCTGAAATGCCACAGTTCAAATTCAACAAGACAAGGTGATGGAATTAATACTTCTTTTCCATCACAACCTATTACCACAACCTTTTACTACAACCACTGTACTTTAAATCATCTTCTTCTTCCTGGTACACTTGCCTGCCAGGGCTACCTACAATTGGTCCCTTTCCCGGTCTACGCGCCTGCCAGGATGAAACTCCTACTACTACAATGTGTACTCTGTGGTAAGGCTTGTTCCAAACTCTCCACACTAGAATCATAAATGAGGAGATTCTAACCAACAACTACGTCTATTGATAGTCTTTTGGCTTTAGGCAATGCAGGTTACAGTTCTCTCCCACTTGGTCTCTCATACAAGGAGGGCTTTGCTCCTGCTGCCTTTGTTTTCTGGTTGTGCAACCTCTTGGCTGCTGGCAATGCTGGTTACAGTTATCTCTCAATCGACCTCTCTTTCTGGGTGAATTGCGCCCTGTTTGTCTAATTAACACTTTTCTCTGGCTTTAGCAATGCAGTTTACAATGGTCCCCTATTTGGAATCCCTCATTAGGAGAGTTGAGCCCAGTTTGCATCAATTCAATTGTTCAGTATTCAAAATAAGCATCATCACCTAGCGGTCTCATTTGGAGCGCCCCGGGTCACCTGCTTCAGGCCAACTCATTGGTATGCCTTGGTGTCTCCTTCTGACTGGTGTTACTGCAGGACTATTCAGGGCTTCTTCTGCTTCTACCTGCTCTGTTTGGTCTGCAACCGTGCACGCAGAACTTCAGTGAAGCTCTTGCAGCTCAGTTCAATACTGGAGCAGTTCACAGTGTGTTGGGAACGCCTCTCCCACACGGCGTGGCTCGCTTCAGTACTGCTTTCAGTTGCACGTTCTCTGCATGGCCACGTTTCCTCAACATCTACCGCAGCTCCTACATAGCATCCAGCTGCCACCACAATGACACCACCAGCTTCTGCTTCCTTCTGCTGTTGCTCCCGCGCCCGAACGTCCTTTAGGTTTGTAAAGGTCCCACTTAGGTGCTTCCTATTCAAACAGCTATACCGCTCATAACACTTCCTTAACTCTGAGACCCTCTTTCTTGTCTCAGTACTATAGGCTTTATGGGACTTGAAGTCCATAATGTTCTTGTTTGTTTTTATGTCAAACTTGTCAGCTTCACAATAAGCAATTAAGACTTTAGGAACATTAGGGGAGTCATTTAAAGAGGTCTCTCATTACCATTGACATGAGTTCCCTCCCATACGGCCCGCTACACATAATACTACTGTGGGGTGAAACTATAGCCCCAGAGTGACAGAGATTGAGAGGCCATGCAAGGCCCCATTGTAATAATGAAGCTGGTTGATGGGGATACCCGTTGGAATATGCAGGCCAGTCCAAAACACTTCTTTTCCAACATGGGGCATAGTGAATGAATGTAAATGGGCCTTCCTCAAATTTGTCAAAATGGAAAGGCACTCAGCTGAAAGAGAATGTGCCTCAGAACTGTAATATTGCTGTGTCCAATGGATTCCAAAAAGACATGTGTTGCTGCACATGCTGACGTCCTGGGAAAAGGCACATTTTGACACATTCAAAACTGCAGCAGTGCACAGGGGAAAGGATATATTTAAATGCTGTGCATTTGAAAAATAAAAAGGAAGAATTGTGCTTTACATTTAAAAAGTGAAGCCAAGTGACACAGAGAAAGCCACTTACTTTCCACAAATAAACTGACATTTAAATGGAAAGGCCTACTTTGTTTTAAAATGAACACTGGTTTCCCATGTTAAATAATAGCCTATCTGTGGACAAGTCAAGAGGAACACGTATGTCTTTTCAACCATCGGATTAAACAAATATGTGAACACATGAACAGAAGCCTCATAGGCAATGTAAAATGTTATATGTAAACACATCCTTTTGATTTAAAACGCTATCTTTCGCAGAATTATGCATGTACCTGGCTGCTGCTGCTTCCCCACTGAACTGCTGTGTATCTGGAACTGTAACCTCCAGACCTTTGGCGGAGGCCCATTATGGGGACAGGCCTTTTTCAGTTTAGAATACAAAGAAATATAAAGAATTAGATCAGAATTGTGGAAGTTGCAGATAAGCCGGCCAACAGAAATGACCTTTTAGGGCTTACTTGACCCCAATAAATGGCATCTAAGAGCCTTAATGGATATTCAAACACTGTGTAGAAACAGGCATGTACTGATAAGCAGATGTTGCGATCACATGTGACTGGGGAGAAATGAAACTCATGAGGGGCTTTGTTGGAAATATGAAACCACAACTTTTCATATGAATGGATTTGATTAACACTGGTCTCCTTTTTCCTTAATAACAGGAGAACTGTGCGTCCCAGTGGGCTCATCCAGGACTCAAATTAACGGTCATAAAAAGCCTGTCAGTTCAATATGCATGTTAACCATGTGTGATGTATAGAATTTGAGTTAGAAAGAAACCCATGATTCTGGCCTTCTCATAATTCCAAGGAACTGGAAAGTTGGTGATGTAATAAATTGTGAAAATTAATGTTTGGATTGCAATGTGGCATATTTTTCACTATTTTGGCTCAGGAGCAAATCGCGAAAAACAATAGTTCCTCCGAGGAAGGTGGTGCTGAAATAAAATGAGTATTCCCCGACTCGCCATAAAATGTAGAATTCAAAAATATATATTTTTATGCAGTTATCTGAAAAGAGAAAGTAGTTGTCATGTAGTGAGACTTTTGGGAAAAAATATAATGTAAAAACATGTCATTTTGAAATGATGCATCTTCCTCCTCCCCCATTATCCATAATACAGACCTCTAAACTCCTTGTCCTATCAGCCGACAGTGGGCGGATTAGTGGAAGGGGGAGAAGCATGGGACTATTCATTATATGTAAGTGTCATCAGCACTATATAATATCAGTTTTCAATCTAAAGGTGGACAGAAGGAGAAAAAAAGAGGAGAGCAGACTGACAACACCAGAGAGCTGATAAAAGGAAGGCTGACACCCCGAAGAGCTGATAGACAGGAGACCCTGGAACACTTGCTGGGGACTTTTGCCTGGAAGCGGGGACCCCTATCTGAGAGAAAGGCCTAAAATCTGGCTGGAGGGACCTTCCTGTGAATAGAGACCAGAGGTCTGTGCTGCCTACCTATTCCTGAAAGAGGGTCTAACATCTGGCTAGCCTCCTGAGCTAAAAACAGATCTCCCATGTAAGTAGATATTTCCCAAAGCTATCAATTGTGTGGGGAGCGACTTGTCTTAACCCCCTTTCCATTAGTGGAGGTGGGGGGGGCAAAACTGTTTAGACCCTGACCATTTTTGACTAAATATCACTTAATTCCACAGAGAAAAACACCATATCCATTTTAACCGGAAGTGTGAGAAGAAGCTGTCAGTTTTAACCCATTCCTTTTTATTAGTGGGTGCTCTTCCATAAGTGGGAAGGGGGTAAAAACATTATATTCTCAGCGTATTTAACTAAAAATATATTTTAAATAATTCCCATAGGGTCAGCTACTACGGGGTGATGTTTTTGTCAAAATTCGAAATTGCCAAAGATTATCCCAGTGCACAGTAAATGACTCTAGTCTTTAATGTAATTGGACACACCTGTTGTTCATTTGAATGGACTAGTGTCCCCAAAATGAAAGTCCCAACACCCTGCATTCCCTGTGAAAACAAATTGCCCCAAAAACATTTTCCCATTCATTCCAAATTCCCCAAACCCTGCATTTCATTTGAATGTGTGTTCCCCAAATGGTTTTTCCATTGAGTTAATTTCCCAAACCGTGCCTATCAAATAAAAGCCAAAACAAAATTCCCATTATATTCTCACTCCCTGTACCTTGACTTCAAACTAAGGGGTCATATATAACTGCTGCCTGGGGTGGGGCTTAATGGGAGAGAAGAGCATTGTGATAACCCAAGCCAGCACTGTGTTTCTTTTTCAAAAGTCCTATCTGTTAATGTGCATGAAATCCTGTGTGTGTTTTGCTTTTAAATCTTCAAATGCAATCTGCGTTTGTTGTAATAACTGACGGTCTATTTGAAATAATGTCCATAAATTGATGCAAGTAATTTGAAGTTGTGATATTGGATTGTGCCACGAGTCAGTGGCTACTGTCCTTGTTATTGATGTATTATTTTATTTTAAATTGTTTTTGGTTACAGCAGAAACCTTTACAATGGTATTACATACCAAACTATGTGAATAAATTACAGAAGTACATTTCATCACAAAAAACATCATATCAAATATTAAAAATTCCTTTGATTAATATACCATAAAACTAGATACAACTAGTACATATAAGACACATAAAACAAGTCTACTACCCTCAGGGTAGATCGTTGACATAAATTCATGGGTCCAGATCAATGCTGGGATCATATCAAAATATGATAGAGTCTTACAAAACACAGGTTCAATGTCACAGAGTAAGCCATTGTAATGTGCCAGGCACCCTTTATCTATTACATTATTTAGTCACAGCCTAACTGGTCATGCCTATGAATCTTT
Source organism: Ambystoma mexicanum (assembly GCF_040938575.1). NCBI lineage: Eukaryota > Metazoa > Chordata > Amphibia > Caudata > Ambystomatidae > Ambystoma > Ambystoma mexicanum. The sequence continues at coordinate 1,233,988,299 of NC_090923.1, read as the reverse complement.
CCTTAGTAGGCATCACAGTACTTTAAAATGATATTTGGAGGATTCACAAATTTGTGTTGTTGAAAGCTCCACATTAACAATTTCATCACAAAAACAAAATGCACACATATTACTTACAATATCTAAAACATCAACACATATCAATATACATAAAATTACCACGATACCATAAAACATTTTTTCTTTTTTTTAAATGAATATAATCCTAGAATATGTGCTTTTATATTCTCCACTAGAGATCTTTAGTAACATTTGGAAGATACGCATACCAGATAAACTGACACCTTTTATTTACACTTAGAGCATGGCCTTTTCAGTTGAAGCAAACCGGTACCATTAGTCATAAGTTCCCTTATAACCAAATGTAAAGGTTAAGATAGAATGACTAAGCTTTTTTATATAGATCTTGGAGTTTTTTGTCAATTATATCTAGTAATCGTATCAGAGCAAGGACCAGTCTTTGACTCTCCGCCCACATACACTTAGTCCATAGATTTTCTCTTGACAACTGAGAATCATTGGTTAAATATTTATCAAGAATGGTCATCCAAGCACACTCAAAGTACATACAGTAGATTACAAGGTATTTTAAACTTTCATGGTCTATGTGTTTAAAACACATACAACATTTACCATCATCACTGGTTAAAGCATTCTTGTGCCAAGATAAATTGCGCTTATTTGTATCAAATTGATTTAATTTAAAGCACATATATGTCATTCTTTGTTTCTCACATGGAAATATGACCAGATACATTGCGCGATCACCGCGTTTCCTAATACACTTTACATATTCGGTATAAAACTTATAAGAATAGTTCTTATCTGCAAGCTTGCACCAATCAAGATCCTTTAATTTCTTATTTACCCCCGGTAATAAAGCACGTGGGTCAACAGTGGACACATTAACTTAATCTGAGATATTATTAATTTTTCTGCAAACTTCACGAGAGAAGGGGTCTTACCAGCAATTAGCATTGAAAATAGGTCCTCACAAAATGAGTTTCTTAGAAGACACAGTATTTTAACATAGTTCGACAACAGGCACCAATGCCACTTGGATGAAAGTGAAGATATATGAACTTCATGGCACAGAGGAGGCAAGCCCCAAAGTATACTTCCATATCTTGCCTTGAAAAGCATCCAAGATATGTTCTATGTTAATTAAACACAAATCTAATCTATATAATATTATCGCTTCTACCTTTAGCTGATAATATTGTATGAGAGGAAGCACAGAGATTTTACAGTATTTATGGTAGATGAGTTTCAGATGTCTCACGAGAGGCATTATTTTCCAATTCAAGGATTCCTGCCACATGGCTATAGAAGTCGAATCAGTAAGATTATATCCCAAATATCTAAGCGTAGGGGTTTGTGTAATGTGAGTGTCAGCTAATGTCAACACGTAATTGCAGAGTTTTCTTTTACAATTCATACAAATAACAATATGAGACTTAGATGGGCTGGGAAGGAAATTGAACTTGTTAGCATACTTTACAAACAAGTCCAATTTGTTCGGTAGCCCAAACGGCGTGCAATCAAAAAAAATTAAATCATCTGCAAAGGCCATCCAGATGAGCCTCAGTTGGCCCAAGCAGACAGGGTAGATGTTGTAGTTCTTCCATAATCATTCATGTCACACATGTATAGATAAAATAAGACAGCAGCTAAATTACAACCCTGTTTGACACCGGTACTAGTTGGTATAGGGTCAGTAAGGGACCCTTCTTTGTTAAGCCAAACCCTGTAGATGGTGTTAGTATGTAGTAGAGCAATGATGGCAATCAAATTAGCAGGTATTCCCAAGATAAACATTTTTTTCCATAAAAGATTTCTGATGACTCTGTCGAAGGCAGCAGTCTTGTCTAGCGCCACCATATAGACAGGGCCCGAAAGAGAGTGTTTTGTCAAATGAAGAATATGTGCCAATATAGTGGGGCTTATAGGACAGCCCATATATTTGCGGAACTCCAACTGATAACGTGAAAGTACATCATTTTGGACAATATATCTTTAAAAGCGCTCCAGAAATAAACAGGTAAATACTTTCAAGGCGGCGTCCATCAGGGCGATTGGTTGATAATTGTCAGAATCATTGGGGTTACCCTTCTTGTATACCGGAATAATAAGCGCTGAGCACCATCACGAGGGGGAAGAGATTTTGATTAAAAAATATGATCAAATTTAAGTTTAAGAATGGATGCCCATAAATCGGTGTCCATTTTTAGAGCACATGGAGGAATTCCATCTGGGCCAGCGGATTTTGAATTTTTAAGCTGTAATATGGCCCATTTTACATCTAATACGGACCACAGTGAGACATCATCCATTAAACTTACAAGATATTCACAAAAGACATCCTGATAGCATTTCAGAATCTGGTATTCAGCAAAAATATATTCAGCACATACGTCTGCAGATATGAGAGCATCAGACTGCCTGTACGAATCACCAGTAATGGTTCGAAGTGCCGCCCACAAATCTCTAGGGTTGTGATTAATTAAATTATGCATAATGCGCTGATTATCCATAATGTACAGATCAATTTTTATTGATTTTAGCTTATTTTGATATGATTGACATATTAGTAATTTCTGTCTAAGAAACTCCATAGATGTATAAGGATATTTCTTGGTCTGCCTAATCAATGCATATTTCTTTTGGCTTGTGCCACGTCCAAATTGTAGATATGAACATGGGACAATTCCAGGCCACTGAGTTTTTGAGACAAGTTGATTGAAACAATTTTTAATAACTGCAAAATTGCTTTCTTCAATTTGTGCGTCATTACAACTGATCACTACACCGTAAATAAAAAGGTGCTTATTGTGACGGATAGCACATGCCCGATTTCTGCAAAGTAGGGGACGATCCAATTTCGTCAGAATCAAATTATATTCCACTTCCCAAGAGCTATGTGTGGCTCTGATTGCAAATTCAATCAGCATATGGTCTCCCATACATGGATCAGAGATACACACAGGCTCACAGGTATAAAGGAGGCATGTGGAGTCGATATAGGACCTAGCATGCCCTCTTGCCCATGTGTAGTCATAACCGTTCCTGAGTGAATCAACGAGTTGCAAGTCCCAATCAAGAAGGTAGTTTACCCATATCTGACCTTTTTGTTGTATACTGTGGCACAACCTTCCCTCATCATTATCATGGCTTAACTAAGGAGCCCTACAATATGCATTAAAATCACCACCTATAATGATCTTATATTTGGGGTATCTTATTACTGCATCCTCAAGAATGCAATCCAAATTGGTGAACATCTCCAACTGGGAGTGCTTTGAGGGGTTCCAGTACATACATACCACAATGTACGGTTCACCAGGATCAGAGTGCAATATAAATTCAACCGCCAATATGTCATCTTTGCAATACATCATTTTAGAGGATGCCCTCATAGCATTGTTAACCAACATAGCAACACGCCCCGAGGGTCGACCCAATATTCCTCTATTTGTAGGAAGGTCATATATTACATACCCTTCTACAGTAAAATGAGAAGGGCTCATGGTCTCTTGGACTAAAAGAAGATCAGGTTTGGAATGACTGGGCATCCCAACCACATACAAAGGTTTCCGAAGACCACATGCGTTCCAGGATGTCAGATTAAGCACATACTTGCTACAGAGTTAAAAAGGATTTTTTCTCTGGTGCATTATGCAGCAGAGGTTCAAGCCATGTAAGCTCTTTAATAGCGGCCGCAAGTACAGCAAATTGTTTCAGGTTGTCTTCATTTGTGCCCAACAGGAGCACAACTTGGGAATTACTAACCTGTTTGAAGACCCTAGGAGGTTCGGTTTCCATGAATTTGGTAGCCTCCTTGTTAGTCTTAAAGATATAAGGCGTAATGCCTATCATAGCCAAGTCAGAGCATTGCTCCCATCAATTTTCATGATGATAAGGGAATGGTAGTGGCAAATCATCTGGTTATTTTTGACAGTCTGTAATATTATCCTATCTATATCTTTGGATATCACTTTTCGAAGTGAAGGTATAGATTTAAATGCCTTCAACAGGAATGTCCTATTCAGACTGGATCTTCCATTAACCGCAGGGTCGCTCTCCCATCCCATAATAAGAGGAAGATCTGGGGCTAGTGAGAGACAGGCCAAGGCTTCAGCCATGTCATTATCAACAGGGCAGTTCGCTGGGCTAAAGGATTTATTAATTTTAGGGTCTGTGAACTTATCACTATTCAGCATTGATGGAGGCGCTGGGAGACTTATGGGATTAAATGGAGAGGCAGTGCTGTTAGCCACAGCGGCCAAGGTCTCAACAACCGCAGCCGGGCACATTCTAGAATCTGACTCTGCTTGAGGGGCCAGTATCCCATTGGTTGACAGACCACGATTAGTGGTTAGCTGCAAGGGGCCAGCCTGAGTGGACAGATTACATGTAGTGGCTTGATCTTTACTCAAAGGGCTGGTCCGTATGTTACCTACCCCAGTACGATTAGCATTCATTCATGCAAGCACCGGTCCCACTACTTTTTTTACTTTCAACAATTGCATAATAGTTCAATAAATCAGTTCTGTCGGTCAGAGAGTGCCAAGTGGTCTAATGTAGGGTCACCACAATGAGCGCTTTTGAACTACGTGGCTCCTTCCCACTCATCGTACCCACGATCTTATTAGTAGAAACCTTGTTGACAGCGGACTTGTCAAGCCTAGGAAGGCTTTTGTGAGTATTTTTATTTATAGCTAAAATCTCATCGTTGAGTTGCTGTAGATCAAGAATAACGTCCTTGTGAGAGATGTTAGCTATTTTTTTGATATTACCATTGTTTCCATTGATTTATTTAGGAGGATTTATAGCTTTTTTTCTGCTACTTGTACCATTTTTTTCCTATGAAGTCACCTTTTTTGAGCTCTTTGAGCCAAGCGTTTCTCTCTACGAGATAGGCATAAGTCAATAGACTCCAGACCGTCCAAATCAGTAACTCCAGCACGACATCCTTCATCGAGGACATCATTATTTTCTTCACATTCAATAAAGTCGGTAAGTGCTGAGGGGCTACTAGGACCCTCATCAGTATTAAGTACTTCAGCCACAGGAGGTTTAAGCTCAGACGGTAGAGTCAAATTAGCCCCTTGCGAATCCAACATAATCTGTAATTTTGCTTCTATTTTTTCATAGTTGTCTACAACAGTTTGTAATAGCTTGGACTCATTGATCTTTATATTTCTGTTACTATTCAGACACCCTCTAGCTGCAATGTCGGCATAGGATTTGGCATCGGTTTCGGGGAGAGGAATATAATCATCCGTTTGTGCGTTCTTTGAGCACATATTAGTGCCTCCTTTCACCACTGACGCCAGGGCCAACATTGTATCGTATGCGAAGAACAAGCCCTCAAGTTTGTTTAGTTTGCCCACAATATCTGCAAGAGTTAATTTAATTTCCCGAATTTCCCAATGCGTTTGTTTGTGCCCCTTATCCAATAAATTAAGGATCTGTGTGAGCACAGGAAAAGGATAGTTGTCTATAACACTATTCTCGGGATCTTCAGGGGAAGAACTCGTGGGACCTTGTGGGGCATTACCCATAGATTCATTATTTCCTTCCAGTGTTGTCACTGAGGTTCTTTTTACCAAACTCCATGCTTGAGTCGATATTTTTTGTAGCATACAATGGAGAACTAGGTGATAACTGGTAGTTAGTAGGGCGTGATCTAATATCACTAGCAAAGGTAACAGGCTTAGCGCCTACCAGATTGTTATGGAACAATTTTCTGTGTGGCCGGGGTAGAAGGACCCAAAGATAATCGTATGCGTTTACCCAGCTCTGCCTCTATCACCGGTGCAATAATAGAAGTGTCAGTATGATTAGTGAAATCTTCCTCTGGTTGCGTGTTTTTATCAAGGGCATTTAGAGGCATAACATGAGAGGGAGCCATGGTTTCAAACAGGCCATCGTCTATGTTAATTTCATGCAAACCAAAGTTTAACGGTAGAGCATCAGAAGGATGATGGACAAGGGCGGTATGAGATCCCACACTCGTTACTGCGTGCACAACCATAGGTAAAGACCCTACCAAAAAGAAGACGTTCAATACAGGAGCCTATAACCACAAAGTACAACTGGTGTTTATAATTACAAACTCAAAATTGAAAAAAACAACAAACAGAAGCATTTCTTCAGATGCACACGTCACGGAGAGCGACCACCACATACACTATACCGTGTGTGCTTGGCCATAAAGAGGAGATACTATTGTAATAATGAGATACAACATCTAGGTCACCATTGCCATGTGCACGTGGCTAGAACGACGTGATATGTAAGCCACGTGTAGTGTAAAGTGCATTCTACAATCATTAATAATAATAATAATTTGGCACTTATATAGCGCTACGAACCCTCAGGTATCGGAGCGCTGCTTATTATTACCCACGGTGTGTGGTGCTCATTTATCAACCTCGGAAGGATGAAAGGCTGAGTTTGGGACTGCCGGGATTCGAACCTGTGTTAGTAGGCTCTGCACGGATGTCAAAGCGAGCGCTCTACTCGCTGTGCCACTTGACCGGCTCATTAATTGCCTTTACTAGTGTGCACAAGCTTATTTCCAACAACACCTGCAACACCATTCACAGATTTTCTAGTTTGCGGCTACAATCATGTGTACACAACAACTTTTATGTGGCACACTAAGGAAGCACGTTAGGCAGGAAACAATAATAGTTTGCTGTAACCATTCACATGAAAACATACAAAGCCGCTACACTCACCGAGAGGTAAATGTGAGAACAAATTTATACAAACCACTGCGACCCACGGGCCTCTGCTCCCCCGAACATCCAACCAGTTCACTTGCGGTCACTTCTGGGTGCGCGTGCACTCCGCAATTGTAGGCTTGCCGGGAGTGGGGGGCATGGCCAAAATGGCAGTAGAAATGCTGCGGGTCACAAAAAAGACAAAGAGAGTGTAAGCGAGGGAAGTGACTTATACAAAGTTCCAACAAAGTCCCCAAGTCCCAACACAATAGGACAGAGTAATTACTTGCTGCAATGTCCGCAATACTGGGCCGTGCAGACCCTCCCAGGGCAGCCCTCTGCCCGTGCAGCCCTGTGGCGAAGGGTCACAAGGCAAAGGGTGGCTCCAACAGAGGCAGTTCCAGATCGTGTCTGCAAGTGTCCACAGGGGAAGCAAGCTGCCTGCCGTTAACCAGCAACTACTAGGACCAATACGGTAAGAGTGGCCCGGGTTAGGAGCAGAGCAATCACTCTGCCCAGGAACCTTAGCCGCTTAGCAAACCTATCTGAAACACTGAATATCTTCAAATGCCGCTCTCTCTCCTCCATTCTTAAATCTAGCTGTGTTTAGACTCGAACTAGAATTGCTCTGCTAGGTATAGGTCTCTGTCCCACTATACAGGATTCTCAAATCTAACTGTGCTTAAGAGTGTACCCAACTGTTCCAATTGACTCTCAGATCTAGCTGTGTGCAGACTCATACTAGAATTGCTTTGCTAGGTATAGGCCTCTCTCCCACTATACAGGATTCTCAAATCTAGCTGTGCTTAGGAGTGTACCCAACTGTTCGAAATGACGCTCAAATCAAGTGGTGTTTAGGAGTGTACTCTATTATTCTGTTAGACGTAGACCTCTCTCTCACTATACAGGATTCTCCAATCTAGCCGTGTTTAGGAGTGTACCCAACTGTTCCAATTGACTCTCAAATCAAGCAGTGTTTAGGAGTGTACTCTATTATTCTGTTAGACGTAGGCCTCTCTCCCACTATAAACGATTCTCCAATCTAGCTGTGTTTAGGAGTGTACCCAACTGTTCCAACTGACTCTCAGATCTAGCTGTGTTTGGGAGAGTACCCAACTGTTCCATTCAATTGACTCAAATCTAGCTGTGTGCAGACTCATACTAGAATTGCTTTGCTCGCTATAGGCCTCTCTCCCACTATACAGGACTCTCAAATCTAGCTGTGTTTAAGTGACACTCAAATTGGATTGTTAGGCCTTAACTGTGTCTGGGTTGGCACTCAAACTGCATTGTTGGGAGCGGGCAACCCTCAAGCTGCATTGTTGGGAGCGGGCCTCTCTCCCACCATACGGGACTGTAGAATCTAGCTATGTTTGGTCTTGTGCTCATTTGCACCGTAGGGAGTGGTCCCCCACTCCCACTATACAGGATTCTCGAGCATAGTTAGGCTTAGTCTGAAGCCCGAACCTAGTCACACCGACTTAACGCACTCCTAGAGAGGACTAGACTGTGATAGTATTGTATCAACGCCCTACTGTTAGCTCATTTGCACCGTAGGGAGTGGTCCCCCACTCCCACTATACAGGCTTCTCGAGCATAGTTAGGCTTAGTCTGAAGCCCGAACCTAGTCAAACCGACTTAACGCACTCCTAGAGAGGACTAGACTGTGATAGTATTGTATCAACCCCCTACTGTTAGCTCAGAGAACTACATAAACAGCTACCAAACGTAGTCCTACACCTCCCGACTACTGTACGGCCAAGCACCCCAACCCTACCCCCACCAGACTACGCTCCGAGGATACATAGCCAACCCACCTGAAGAATAGACAGCACAAAAAGCACCCAAACTTACTAACACAAGAAGAAACACCAGTACTGCCATCACAAGACACCGCAGCCAACAACTCAACCGGCATCCCCGCACCGAGCACCAAAATTTCCCAGACCAGGAAGGGGGCGCAGAGAAAGAGCACAAGACAAGGCCACATTGGACAGAGATGCACAAATCCAACTTACACCTAAAGCAACAACCGCAAATGAAGGAAACACACAGCCAAATACCAAAACGACCAGAACGACCTTCCAAAGGGAACAATCCTTATATCTCACACCTTACCTCGCAACAACCCCTGAACCTTGATAACCCAATGATACAGAGACATCAAGACACACAAAGAACAGCCCGAGACAACCAGGAAAAATACGGGAGCACCCAAGAAGAGTCTGGGTAGGCTCCAACCCCATCACCCCATACATCACAAGAACAGAGGGACACCATCAACACCCACGCCACACCAGACAAAACAACAAAGCTCTGATAACCAACAACCCAAACATCAACCTAACTGACCAATTCATTGAAGAAGAAACCTTTGTGGATCTTCATCAAACCGGCGTGAAAAGAGAGGCACCGCTATTGAACAGCCAAGCTTTCAATCTAGCAGGATGCTTCAATGAAGATGCAGCCTTCGCTGATCCTCATCCTCCCCCAGTCAACGCCAATAAAGATGCACCGCAACCAAACAACTGCAAACCAAAACAAGGAACCACTAACAAGCAAAACCACACCAAAATGATCCACTGAAACCTAATCAATGCAAGGTCAATGTCCAAACATGCCACTGAAATATACGGTCTGCTCTGCAATGGAGGGATCGACATTTGTAACAGAAACATGGCTAGACGACAACTACAAGATCACCCTCAACTGCCTGCCTGAATACTTCAAATGCGTCCAAGCAAACAGAAAAACCAAAAGAGGGGGTTGGGGGGCGCTGGCAATATCAAATTGGAAGATCCACTAAACATCGATAAATGCGAATCCTTAATCATACGGCTATCACTAAGCACCAAAACAAACCTGAAATTCATACTGATATACAGACCACCAACCTATGATGCTACCTTCGTAGACGCCTTCACAGAAGCAATTGCCATCCTAGCCATCAGAGACGCCTTCACAGAAGCAATCACCATCCTAGCCATCAAACACAATCACCTGATCGTCCTCTGAGACTTCAACATCTGGTTTGAAGAAGAAACCATGACCATACAAATATCTTTAACCGACCAATTAGCAGCAATTAATCTACAACAACTAGTCAAAGGAGCAACCCACTCTGCAGGGCATTCACTTGATGTAATTATCGCGAACAAACTACTCCTTACCACTGCACCTCCAATTCAAATACTCTGGAGCGACCACCTCATCATCCCCTTCGTAATCAAAATGACCACTCCAGTAAACAGTCAACCAGACAAAACACTGAACATCATTAAATGAAACTGGAGAACCATCAAAACCTCCAACCTTATTGAACTGCTGCAGCTCAGCAAACCACACCCAACATTTATGGAAGAAGATGACCTGGACAAAAAGTTGCCCTGCTGAACTCCAGGATTATAACAACAATAGACCACATCGCCAAAGAAAAACCTTTCACTCCTTCTCATAAACGGGCAATGGCAAAATGGTTCACCCCACTACCCAGCACCATGAAAAGAAAAAAACCAAGACTAGAACATGACTGGAGAAAACAAAACGATGATGCGAATAAGCTGAAATTCCTACAACACAACCGTGCATACAAAAAGGAAATACAAAAAGCAAAGAGGAAACACTACAACAACCAAATCTTTGAAGCACCAAACACCCAAAAAGAACTCTTCAAAATCATAAATGAAATTAAAAATCCCCTGGGGTGCAACAACACACCTACTCAGTCTACATAACTATGCAATGACCTTGCAGACCACTTCAAAAACAAAATCACCAGCATTCAACAAACCATACAAAGAAGGCCACCGAATCTGACTACGATCCCCACCTACACTCAGGAGAAACACCCGAACAAACCACAAAGCTTTCCAGAAATATCAGTGGAGACATTTGTCAAACTGGTAAATGAAAGCAATAAATCAGGGTCTCGCAAAGACCCCTGCCTGCCCGACATATACAAATCGATTCTTAAACAAGGAACACCAATGGAATATCACAGGAACATCCTCAACCTCTGAATCGCAACTGGGAAAGTGCCACAAGCCTTCAAATCTGCATGTCAGGCCACTGCTTAACGATACAGCGGGAAAAGTAGAGGACCTTTCCAACTACAGACCTGTCTTCAACATCCTGCACACAGCCAAACTGCTCGAAACGTGCATATACAAAACAACCCAAGAATTCATAGAAGAGCACGGCTTACTAGAACAGGCACAAGTTGGCTTCATACCAATGAGAGGAACTGAATCAGCTCTCCTCTCAATATAGGACGACCTAAAAATGAATGCAGATTTGGACAACAGCACTGCCTTGATACTCCTAGACCTATCAGCAGCATTCGACACAGTTAATCACGACACCCTCATAACGAGATTAGAAGGACTCAGAATAACAGACACCGCTCTACTATGGATCAAATCTTACCTAAAAAACAGAACGGAAACCGTATGGATGAAACCCTTCAAATCCAGCCCAAGAGATTCCACCTGTGGAGTACCACAAGGGTCATCCTTCTCCCCGCTACTATTCAACATCTACCTTATCTACTTATCAGAATCATCAAAAGTCACGGCCTTACCCGCTACAACTATGCCAACGATACACAAATCTTCAAAATACAAGACAACCCAGAAATAAACTCAACGCTAGAAAACTGCCTCCGCAATGTATTCATCTGGATGAACTCCAACTGCCTCAAAATCAACCTAGGCAAAAGAGAAATAATGATCGTCAAAAAAATGGGACAAGGGAACTCGGGACAACCCCAACACCCTTGCCAATTGTAAAAAACCAGGGTGTCCTGATGGACAATAATCTCACGCTACAGCCAAAAGTAAACGCTCTTCTCAAGAAATGCTTCTTCCTCCTGCGAGCAGCAAAGAGGATCCTACCGGTCCTATCATTCGCCAACAAAACAACCACCATCATCGCCCTCGTCATGTCCACAGTAGACTACGCCAACAGCCTAAACTTAGGTATGCCTGAACGATTCTTAAAGAAACTACAACGCATACAAAATGCGACAGCCAGACTGCTTCTGAAACTACCCCGAAGAGAACACACCACACCAGCGCTGAAATCACTACATTGGCTACCAATAAAACAATGAATAAAATTCAAAACAATGTGCATCACGTATAGAGCAGTACACAACCAAGGCGCTGAGTTCCTGAGAGACAAACTGCATCTACATCAACCGACAAGAACGCTCAGATCAAGCATTGACATCCGCCTGGAACCGAAAGCCTACAACAAAAGAAACCTCTAAGGATCTTTCTTCTCTCACCAAGCACCGAAAACCTGGAACGACCTTCCAAAGTACATACACAACACAAAAAACCACCTGCTATTCAGGAAACTACTCAAAACTTGACTCTTCCCGTCATAACTAGAAAGACCGGCCACAGGTGCACACTCACAACTAAAACATTGATGAACGAAGAGACAGATCCTGATCTACACCAAGCAATCGACAGAAAAACCCTAAGGAAAATACCCCACGACATACCAAACGAACAACCGAGAGATAGCAGTAATAGGACCCAAGACCCAACACATAGCAAGACATAGACAGGAACACTAGGACGACTGATCAATAGGACCCCGACCCTAAACCATAGCCACCCCCAACAAACCTAATCACGGCATACAGCAAGGGAATAGGAAATAGGAAACCCGGTACCATCAGCTCAAAGCCAGAGGGTGAGAAACGGAATAAGCACCCACATTACACACTACTCATCAAGATACAGCGGGAACCACAATGCACCATCACACGCAAACTACAACTAAACAATAGCCCTAAGGAAGTCACCCCATGGAAACCAAAGAACTAACTGAAAGATAGTCATGATAGAAGGAAACTAACGACTGAATACACAGGCTGACCAAGACGGGTGCAATAGGACGCCTCATCAACAGCACTCTGACCCTGACCCATTCAAACCTTCAACTGACCAGTGTCACATTAGATAACAAGAGAATAGATAGTACCAACCCAGCTCCACACCCGAAGAAAAGGTTCAGACACACCTATTATTCCATATAATATTCACTATGATACAGCTGGATCCATGCAGCACCACCACAACGAGATGGCCCATAAGGAACCAGCATCAACCCAAGCCATAGGAATACATCTCAAATTGAACCAGAAGTACCTGAATCAGGATACAGACCCCACTAATCCCAACCCTCAATTTTCTGCTTACTCAACCCACACAACCTTTTCTCTCCCAGCAATCTGCACGCACTTTACCATACCGCATCAACAACACATAAACAGCACCTACAGCACATGAGGTCTCGCCCGATCCGATACTTGCACCAAAGCCCAGCACTCAGTGTATACCGCAAGAGCGTCTAGGGACCAATTCCATTGGTGACGGTGCGCTATATAAGTACCTTTAACATACCATAAAATAGCAAAGTTCCACAGGGTTTTGCCGCGTTTGCTAACAGGAATGTTTCCTCTTAGCGACGGAGGACCTGCAGTGAAACTGAAACACAAGAAGCAAGGAGATGCAGTGAGTCCTGCCAAACAGCTCACTTAGGGTCACTTCCGGGTGGGTATTATTCACTGTAGTAATATATTTATATATATTATTACTATACTCTTCTTTTTACAACTTTATTACAGCTGTAAAAGTTATAGAAGTTGGGAAATACAACAACCAAATATACACTATACAAATATAAAACATCACATATAGTGACACTTGGATATAACATAAATTGCCCAGTTCATGCCATCAATCAATGCATGGACATGACAAATTACTGTATATTATCACTATCTATTGTCAATGGACCATGAACCTTGATGGTCTAAGCCATGGGTGCACAACATACGGCCCGCGGGCCAGTTGCGGCCCGCCATGCCGCTTTGTCCGGCCCGCGAGGCACAAAGACTTTCCTAATGAAGGGCGGCCCGCAAGCAGCATCGGCCGCCCTCCATTAGGAAAGTCTTTGTTGTCTTTCGGGCCGGACAAAACACTGGCCCTCATTGGTTCAGTGCACACAAACCACGCAGCTCCTATGAGCCACGTAGTGCGTGTGTGCTGCACCAATGGAGTGCCAGCACTACGGCTGGCGTGGCCAGTAAGGCATTTCAGCATTGCTTGCCACGCCAGCCGTAGTGCCAGAAGCCTCGCCAGCGTTCCAGCACGTCTGGGTAAGTACATGGTGGGGGGGCTGTATGTTTGTGTGTGTGTGTCTGTCTCGGGTCCGTCCTGACTGTGTTTTTTGTTTTTGTATGTATGTTGAGATGCGGAGGTGAGGGGGTGTGTCGGGTGTGTTTGTATTTGTATGTCTGCAGTGTATGTTGAGATGCGGGGGTGGGGGTGTGTCGTGTCTGCTTGAATGTGTTTGTGTGCAAGTGCAGTGTGTATTGAGATGCGGAGGGGGTGTGGGGGTCGGGTCTGCCTGAATGTGTTTGTGTGCAAGTTCAGTGTATGTTGAGATGCGGGGGTGGGGGTGTGTCGGGTCTGCTTGAATGTGTTTGTGTGCAAGTGCAGTGTGTATTGAGATGCGGAGGCGGTGTGGGGGTCGGGTCTGCCTGAATGTGTTTGTGTGCAAGTGGATTGTGTGTTGAGATGCAGAGAGGGGTGGGGGTCTGCCTGAATGTGTTTATGTGCAAGTTCAGTGTATGTTGAGATGCGGGGGTGGGGAGTGTGTCGGGTCTGCTTGAATGTGATTGTGTGCAAGTGCAGTGTGTGTTGAGATGCGGAGGGGGTGTGGGGGTCGGGTCTGCCTGAATGTGTTTGCGTGCAAGGTCAGTGTATGTTGAGATGAGGGGGTGGGGTGTGTGTCGGGTCTGCTTGAATGTGTTGGTGTGCAAGTGCAGTGTGTGTTGAGATGCGGGGGTGGGGTGTGTATCGGGTCTGCCTGAATGTGTTTGTGTGCAAGTGAAGTGTATGTTGAGATGCTGGGGGGGGGGGTTGGAGGGGTCGGGTCTGCCTGAATGTTTGTTGTTGTTGTGTGCACATTCAGTGTATGTTGAGATGTGGGGGTGGGGGGTCCGGGTCTGTATGCGTGCATGCTTGTGAGTTTGTTTGGTGAGTTGGGGGGTGGGGGGTTCAGGTCTGTATGGATGCATGGTGTATGCATGTGAGTTTGTGTGCCAAGTTGGGGGTGGCCGGGGTTCGGGTCTGTATGGGTGCATGGTGTATGCTTGTGGGTTTGTGTACCAAGTTGGGGGTGGTGGGGGTTCGGGTCTGTATGGGTGCATGGTGTATGCTTGTGAGTTTGTGTGCCAAGTTGGGGGTGGCGGGGGTTCGGGTCTGTATGGGTGCATGGTGTATGCTTGTCGGTTTGTGTGCTGAATTGGGGGTGGGGGGTTTGGGTCTGTATGGGTGCATGGTGTATGCTTGTGGGTTTGTGTGCTGAGTTGGGGCTGGGGGGTTCGGGCCTGTATGGGTGCATGGTGTATGCTTGTGGGTTTGTGTGCTGAGTTGGGGGTGGGGGGTTCGGGTCTGTATGGGTGCATGGTGTTTACTTGTGAGTTTGTATGGTGAGTTGGGGGTGGGGTCTGTATGGGTGCATGGTGTATGCTTGTGAGTTTGTGTGCTGAGTTGGGGGTGGGGGGTTGGGTCTGTATGGGTGCATGGTGTATGCTTGTGGGTTTGTGTGCTGAGTTGGGGGTGGGGGGTTGGGTCTGTATGGGTGCATGGTGTATACTTGTGAGTTTGTATGGTGAGTTGGGGGTGGGGTCTGTATGGGTGCATGGTGTATGCTTGTGGGTTTGTGTGCCAAGTTGGGAGTGGCGGGGGTTCGGGTCTGTATGGGTGCATGGTGTATGCTTGTGAGTTTGTGTGCCAAGTTGGGGGTGGCGGGGGTTCGGGTCTGTATGGGTGCATGGTGTATGCTTGTGGGTTTGTGTGCTGAGTTGGGGGTGGGGGGTTCGGGTCTGTATGGGTGCATGGTGTATGCTTGTGGGTTTGTGTGCTGAGTTGCAAGTGGGGGGTTCGGGTCTGTATGGGTGCATGGTGTATACTTGTGAGTTTGTATGGTGAGTTGCGGGTGGGGGGGTTCTGGTCTGTATGGGTGCATGGTGTATGCTTGTGGGTTTGTGTGCTGAGTTTGGGGTAGGGGGTTCGGGTCTGTATGGGTGCATGGTGTATGCTTGTGGGTTTGTGTGCTGTGTTGGGGGTGGGGGTTCGGGTCTGTATGGGTGCATGGTGTATGCTTGTTAGTTTGTATGCAGGGGTGGGGGCTTTGGGGTCTGTATGAGTATGTATGCATGGTGCATGCTTGGTGGCATGGGGCATAGTGTTTGCTTGAGGGGTGGGTGTCTTGGGGCATAGTGTTTGCATGAGTGGTGGGTGTCTTGGGGCATAGTGTTTGCATGAGGGGTGGGTGTCATGGGGCATAGTGTATGCATGAGGGGTGGGTGTCTTGGGGCATAGTGTTTGCATGAGGGGTGGGTGTCATGGGGCATAGTGTTTGGTCAGGGAGTGGGGGCTATGGGGCACAGTGTTTGCTTGAGGGGTGGGTGTCTTGGGGCATAGTGTTTGCATGAGGGGTGGGTGTCATGGGGCATAGTGTTTGGTTGGGGAGTGGGGGCCATGGGACATAGTGTTTGCATGAGGGGTGGGTGTCATGGGGCATAGTGTTTGCATGAGGGGTGGGTGTCTTGGGGCATAGTGTTTGCATGAGGGGGGGTGTCATGGGGCATAGTGTTTGGTCAGGGAGTGGGGGCTATGGGGCATAGTGTTTGCTTGAGGGGTGGGTGTCTTGGGGCATAGTGTTTGCATGAGGGGTGGGTGTCACGGGGCATAGTGTTTGGTTGGGGAGTGGGGGCCATGGGACATAGTGTTTGCATGAGGGGTGGGTGTCTTGGGGCCTAGTGTTTGCATGAAGGGTGGGGGCCATGGGGCATAGTGTTTGGTTGGGGAGTGGGGGCCATGGGGCATAGTGTTTGCATGAGGGGTGGGTGTCATTGGGCATAGTGTTTGCTTGAGGGGGGTGTCATGGGGCAAAGTGTTTTCTTGAGGGGGGGTGTCTTGGGCCATAGTGTTTGCATGAGGGGTGGGGGCCATGGGGCATAGTGTTTGGTTGGGAAGTGGGGGCCATGGGGCATAGTGTTTGCTTGAGGGGTGGGGGCCTTGGGGCATAGTGTTTGCATGAGGGATGGGAGCCATGGGGCATAGTGTTTAATAAAAATTAGGGGTTGAAAAAGCCTCCTGCCACGCCACGCCAACCGCCCCGCCCCACCCAGTACTTTTCGGCCCACTATAGCCATCATGTAGGGTACTTTCGGCCCTCTGTCAAAATCAGTTGTGCACCCATGGTCTAAGCAGAAGGGCCTCACTAGGTGACCTGTTCCCCAACAGTGCTGCATTTGCTCTCCAGCCAATGGGGAAGATTATTGTATGGCCAGTGACTGAGTACTATGGGGGAATTAAGTAGGTGCCCAGACATCCTGCTATAGCCCAATACTCCCTCAACCAGATGATAGTCTCTGAAATCAATTCTAATGGAGTCATAAACATTGGCACCCTGTCAATACAACCTGGTGCAACATGTAATTTTGTTCCCGGCTGACAAATGAGCATCCCCTCACAACCCAGAGCCAGTAAAGGCATTTGTTTAGGAGGGCAGCTCATGATATTTTAAAGCAATCTTGGGCACCTTGTAAAGTTAGAGTGACCCCTGCCTCTGATAACAGAGGCCTGTTGACATGATCATTAGGTCTAGTAAAATTGCGACCCGCTACACTTCTCTGCAGGTTGGTTACCCCAGTTGTCCTAGCTTATTTTCGACCCTGAGGGAACAGTAATGGGGGATGGGGAGGACAGTAGCTAGCCCCGCTTTGAACATAGTCAATTGGACCTATATTGGACAATGCCTCTGCTTCCACTAGGCCTGATGATGGTTTTTAAGTTCAGGCCTGTTCGTTGGGTCTCTATTGCTTTGGTTGGTATCAGTGGTGGCAGTTGCAACTGAGCTGTTTCAATCGCAGGCATCGGCGAACCACCCTCCATTGGATTCACTTGGGCCTCTCCTTCAGCTCTCCAATCAGTCAGGAGCTCCTCCTTAGTCGTGCCCTTAATTACAAATTCAATCAAATGCAGTACCAATTTCTTAAGTTTGGCAATTTCAACTAGGACTGTGCTGCACTGGCAAACACTAGACACTGGTCACTTCCCATCTGCATAAGTTGAGATGTCATTGACCAAAATTTCACATGAAGTAAAAAGACTGCATTGGGTTTTAACTGGCAACGACTCGCCAGAAATCCCCCATCCTGCAGATAACTTGTTCACAGTCCCAGATAGACTGTTGTACTCCAATGGACCTTTAAAAGACCCCTCCTGCCATGGGGATTTAATGCAAGGACTTACAGGGGGAGGAACCTCATCTGATTTGGGCATCATAGGCATTGCATTGTCCCTATTGCAGATGGTAACATACTGAACGTGGGGGGGTCATAAGAACCAAAGGTGTCAGGAGCTGGGAGGTTGGGAGACACTATACAGCTGGTGGACTTGGGCAATCCAGAGTCAGAAGCAGAGTGAAAGGGGAAAACCCCCACGGAAGAGGGGACATCCATGGGTAGGAGCAAAGGTACGTGTCCGACAACTTGGGACACTACACGCAGTTCAGAGAATACAGAGTTTACGATGTTAGCAGGGCCAGGGTCAACAGGATCAGCCGGGTCAACAAAGTCACAAAGATCAGTTCGCCCTCTCCCCAAATCCAGGCTGACTGGAGAAGCGGTCAGCGAGACCAAAAAGGTGTTGATTTCAGTGATTAAAAACATGGGCTTCACCAAAATATCTTCCAACGCCAGATGAGCTTGGTTCTTTGTTACATGCTATTGGCAATTGAATTGGCAATTATTACTACACACCGGCCTGGTTCCTATCTTATTGGTGGTATAGAGGCTATCTGTTAAGTGGCATTATATAGGCTGGAGGCTCACTAAAGTTGAATCTGCTAAGTGCTTTGTTGTGTGGCAACTTGATTGGGGAAGGAAAGAACTCCCTGGGTTGAGAGTGACCGTCCAATAAACCATAACAGAATTGGGGGCTTGTGGCCGGGAAATTACTTGAGAGTTTTCACTTGTATCATTTGCAGTAGTAGCAGACTATTCATTTGGGTGTAATTCCATTGCCGAGGATAGAATGTTGTGTTTGC
This sequence comes from Ambystoma mexicanum, assembly GCF_040938575.1. NCBI lineage: Eukaryota > Metazoa > Chordata > Amphibia > Caudata > Ambystomatidae > Ambystoma > Ambystoma mexicanum. Next base: position 1,233,969,427 of record NC_090923.1, on the reverse strand, counting down.
ATTGCTAGAGTGCCCCTCAGACTTGTACCCTGGGTTCCAGGAAGGTGTATAGAGAAAACAGAAAATTGAAGGGAACTATTTTGAACTGACATTGTGAGTAGAAACTAAGCAGGAACGGGTTGAGATTTTGCCCCTGCATAGAGGGTATATAAAGTTGCAGACCACATTTTAGAATAAGCACCGTAGAAATCAATATGGCCAGTAATCACCTCCTATCCAAATTATTTATCAACAGTGAATAGGAGGAGGAAAAACATGAAATGTGGCAAAGCAGAATGATGCAGGAGGTTACCTCTGTAAATGTTGACATGTGGCAGGATAATGGTCTGTTGCAGCAGGCCCTAAAAGACTTTTATATGACACAAACTACTAAAGATGAGCAGACTAAAATGGCTCAGCTCACAGCATATTTGTACTTCCATTTTCTGATAGTGGAAGAATAACATCAGAATAGTGTGGCCTCTGTGCAGCACCAAGAGCTTAAACAATTAGAAACGGAAGTGCAACAGAGCCACATGTCTGAGTTAAAACAAGTAAATCTCATTGAGCAGATCAAAAATAAGTTAAAAAAACAGCAACGAGAAAATGCAGAGCGTGCAAAGCAGTTCTCTCTACTACAAGAGTAGCATAACGAATATGTTGAAAATCTGGCCGCACTGCAACACAAATTAAATGATCAGGTTACTCATAATAGAGTCATGTTGGAGGACATGATCACATTCCAATCGCATATAAAACAATTGAAAACCAAAAATAGCCAATTAATTAAAAAAGGGATAGACTCTCAAGGTGAGTTTGATCAGATGAACTAAGATCTAAGATAGCAGTTGCGGGAAGAAAAGGAAACATTAAACCATTAAACGTACGTCCTGTTTCAGGACGTACGTCAATTAAGGACATATGCAGAGAAAAATTAGTCAGATTCTCAGGAATTGACTGACATTAGGTCGAGAAAATGCACAATTAATGGAACGTGTGAGGCAAGCAGAGATTGAACTAGTGCAGGCATCCCAGGGCAGAAATGCTCAAGAGGAAGAGATTAGTCTCCTGAAAAAGAAATGCTCTGAATATGCGCACACGATGCAAACTTCACAAAATGAAAAGGAGTCCAATTATGAAACAATCAATGAACTAAAGGATTGATTAATGGCCCAAATTAGCCACTCAAGCACTTGTTTCAGAATTAAAAACACAGGTCCCTGCATCCCACCTAGAGATAGGGACTGAGAAAAACAGGTGTGAGAGGTTGGAAAATGAAATAGCCAAATACAAACAGGCTTTGAGGTACCCTGCCCAGTCAGGGTATGGAAAAATACCCTCCGAACACAGAGTGGTGACATCTCAACCAGGGACCTCAAGCCAATTAACCACTCCAGATGTCCAGAGTGCGGGTAACCTCATGCGTACCATTTATCAAGAACAGGGAAACATGAGGCAGCTGGAATCACCCAGGCCTAGTCAAACTGATCCAGAAGGCCAGTCCTTGTCTGACATCAATGAGGATTCAGGGTTACCAAGCAGAAGGGAAGGTGGTCGGACCAGTGTGCTCTGGGAAATGTAAAAATACCCTAGCGAGTACTTCTAACCAGGAGGACTCCTATGATGAAAAGATCAGGGAGCTGGACTGGCAGAAAATGAAGCTACACAGGGACCACCTGGTCTGCTTTACCGAGAGAGAAGAGTTCAGGCCTTCAAAGAGTATTTTTAAAACCTCTAGAAATGATTACAATAGAAAAAGTAATGTCGAGGGGCACTCTTTTTGTAAGATTAAAGTCTCTCAAATACAAATTATTTTCAATTTTGGTAAGATTTCCTAAGATATTCAGGTGCCACAGAGACAGGTCCTGGTCTCCAGGATCAGTATCTATAGAAAGTAAAAAGTAGTCACATCTAACCGACTGAAGCTCTGTGCACACTTTAAAGCACATAAACAATGCTAAACAAGTACTTTTGTGTTTTACACTTTTTCAGTCTAATAGAAATAAAGTAAAAAAACATAATCAGAAATTAAATTTTACAAATTAACATTTGCATTATAAATCATCAACTTTTTGGTTTTTTGAATCTGTTACCTCTTAGTAATTACAACATTGTACCAACAATACATTGCTCTCCTGATTTCATAAAACATGGTTTATTTCAAATTCAAGCATTTTCGTGGTTTAAAAGTCCATTTGTGTGGGATCAAATACAGGTATACAAATAAGTGATTTTCCTGGTATATCCGTTTCTCTCTTCTTCGATGCGTTTCGGGCTTACTCGCCCTTTATCAGGTTTGGACATATTTTCTCAGTGTTCTGTGAGTTCAAAAACTAAACAAACGTATGTTATTCTATTGGTTTCTTCAATTTACGGTTGTGTTAACTTCATTTCATAAATAAAAGCTCTAACCTGCTGACCTGTGTGACTAGATCTCTCCTAATTGCGCCAGAATTCGTTCCAGTTATCTGATGATCTGTGTTTTTACATATCATTAGTCGAATCTGCAAATAAATCGAGGTTGCTCATATTAGTGTGGTTATGGCAAGTGGGCTAGAGCTAGGATCAGTCGCTAGCATATAGCGCTGTATCCCAGCTCTAAGCCCGAATTTTATTAAGTACATAAACACTTCAAAAGGTGCAGTTTTGATGCTCACCTCAACTCAAAGAATGATTTGGATTGTGCTGGAAGGTCGCTGTGTCTGATTAGAGAACGGTGAAAATGATGTGTAACTCCTTGCTTATTAAAATTAAGTCTCCTTCTTGACCAATTCCTACAAATCCCTGTTAGTCTTCTGTTTCCTGACTCCCAGTTGTCTTTCACTCAGACATACAGGGTCAAGTAGTGAGTTTGTACCTTTAGTTCACGCAGTGTCTATTTCGCCTGTTCGCATACTCTCTACTGTGCGTTGTCGGCCGTGCCGTGTATTTTAATCGCGTTGTCCTCACTGCCTTTCATACTTCTCAGGGATCCATTTATCCTTCCCAAGTCTATAACAAGATATGTGTGTTTGTACCACTATTCCTTCATTCATTGTTACATTCTGCGCTCACTCAGAAATTGCTGTTCTTTACTCACCGCGGCTCTCAGCTCGATTCAAGCATTTCCCTCATTCAGTGCGTTTGCATGCTGTGTTATTGTCGTTGCTATGGTTTCCTGTTTTTTTTGTCGGCTTGTGAATGCAGAGCTAAAAGAGGAGAATTAACTTTTCCAATTTGCCGGGCGCCATCTTTGAATGGAGCAGATTTAATAAGCATAATCCATGTACTACCTTTGTGTTCCATAGATTGTTGAATATACTTTGCACAAGTTAATATACACTCGAGTGTGTAGAGTATGTGTTTATCCGTGGCATAACTTTCATTTAAATTTAGTTGCTGTGATTTTTTGTTGCTGTTTTTACACCACAGTGACTAGTTGTATTTGAAACTGCTGTTCATATGTCTCGTTTGTTCAAGTCTATAGGATTAACCAAGTGAACATTAGTTTAGGCCTGTTAACACTTTCCTGCATGTGTTGACATGCTATGGTCTTCAAAGTCTGTGTGGATGGATGGTGCTTGTATCCTTTTCTATAAAAAAAAAACAGGTCCCAATCCATGTTCATCCCGTTTGGGGACAAGGAGTTGAGGCGATCGATCCAGTAATTTTCCCTTTGAAGAAGCAATTTGTTCAAGTTACCTCCTCACCTTGGTGTGTTGACTTGTTCTAAGATAATACATCTTATTTGAACAATGGTGTGTCTATGGCTTTTACAATGTTGTGCCACTGGCGGTTTTTCTGATGCTAACCGTATTATATTCGGACCACCTGGTTTTGACATTCCTGGTAGAACTGGGACACAGCGCTATACGCTAGCGACTGATCCCAGCTCTAACCCACTTGCCACAACCACACTAATATGAGCAACCTCGATTTATTTGCAGATCTGACTAATGATATGTAAAAACACAGATCATCAGATAACTGGAACTAATTCTAGCGGAATTCGGAGCGATCTAGTCCAACACACAGTTCAACAGGTTAGAGCTTTTATTTATGAAACTAAGTTAATGCAACCATAAATTGAAGAAACAAATAGAATAACATTCATTTGTTTACTTTTTGAACTCACAGAACACTGAGAAAATGTGTCCATACCTGTTAAGAAAAGCGTCTCGTGGGCGCTGAATACCTGAACTTCCAGTTGATGTTCGTGGTGAAGTAGCCAGGCTGTCCGACTGATGGTTGCTGAATGTGTAACGCGAGGAACCAGCGCAACACCCACCCTGAAATCAAACAAGGTCAGTGGTGAACCAGCTCCCAACGCCACGGATGCGCACTTCCCTGATTTGTGTGACGTCGGGACAGTGCAAGCACTGACAGGGAAGGCGGGTCTTGACTGGATGGAAAATCCACAGCAGGATACAACAGCAAAGCTCCAAGAAGTAGCAGTAGACCGATGAAGAGAACTGAAGTTGGCAGGTGAAGTTGAAAGGAAGAGTAGGCAGAGTTACTCCAGAGAAGGCAGGAGGCAAGGCACTGAACCAACAGGCAAGGAGGCAGGAGGGACGAGGAACCCTGGGGCAGAACAAGGAGAAAAGAACTGGAAGGCAGGAAGGGAGCTAGGAAGGAGAAGGCCCAGGGAACCTACTGGCAAGGAAGGAATGAGGCAAGAATTTCCCCAAGGGCTGACAAGGGAAGGAAACACCAGCAAGGAAGGACAAGGAACATAAGGCTGGAAAAGCTGACAAGGTGCTACCCAAGAGTAACACAGGCGAGGACGCGATCAGGAAACAAACCGCGTTGAGACGCGGTTTGTTCAAGCAAACTGGCCCTTAATATAGGGCAGGCAGCACCCGGGAGGCTTGGAACGCAAGCCGTGCTGTACCCGGGTGCTGACGCGCCCAAAACGAGGCTTGGGAAGCAAGCTTGTGACTTCCCGAGCGCTCTGTGGACGGCGCATGCGCGGAGGGCGAAACAAGGCCTTCCGCGCATGCGCGAAGCACGCGAAAACCAGGAAGCGGCAGGAGCCGCAGATGACCGAGGTCCCCCCAACCTGTATCAGGAGTAGATGCAACAGGACGGGGCGCGCAAGGACCTGCAGACGCGCCCCGCACCCCAGGTAAGTGGCATGACAATACCTGATGAAGGGCAAGTAACCTCGAAACGCCTCATAGAAGAAAGAACGGGATGTACCAGAAAAATCACATATTTGAATATCTATATTTGATCTCACACAAATGGACTTTTAAACCATGAAAATATTTGAAATTGTAAAAACCATGTCGTTATGAAATCAGGAAAGAAACATATTGTTGATACAATGTTGCAATTACTAAGAGGTAACAGATTCAACAAACCAAAGAGTTGGTGATTTATCATGTGAATGTTAATTTGTGAAATTTAATTTCTGATTACGTTTTTTACTTTATTTTTATTAAACTGAAAAAGTGTAAAACAAAAAAAGTACTTTTTTAGCATTGTTTACGTGCTTCAAAGTATGCACAGAGCCTTAGCCACATCGGTTAGATGTGACTCCTTTTTACTTTCTATTTTAAATACCTCCACACATTCAGGCAGATAGGGGGAATGCACCAGGGATGAGGAGGATGAGTACTCCCCTGTGCAAAAAGGAGATTACAAGGGAAATTACCCTGAGAGTTCACAGCACCACCGGAGAGAAGAGCCCAGACCTGGAAATTCTGGGAGGTTTTCACAGTCTCATAGAAGTAGGGAGCACCTAGAGGCCCGGGAAGGAACCCCCAACAGTAGCAGCCCTAAGTCAGAGGGTTGATGGACTCTGGTGGAGCAGAAAAGGAAGTCTGCCAAACAGAGAATGGTCTGGGGAAAGACCCAATTCAGCAGATAAAGGCCATAAAAAGCTTCATGACTTCCTACCACAAGAAGGCCAAATATTCTGTATGGGAGCATCTAGAGTTTTATGAGCAAACAATGACATCATTTGGAATAAGAAATTATAGAAATTGCATGGAGTTTGTCAAGTGGACATTCTTTGCAGGAACTGGAGGACCAAAATCACCATAAATAGTCCACCTACAAGGCAGCCATTTTAAAACGCTTCTCCATTCAAAGAAACCCACAGGAGGCCCGCAAGGCGGCATACAACCTGCAGTGTGGTGGAGACCAAGTGCCTAGAGAGTTTGTGCAGGAGTTGAAATAAGCATTTGCTTAGAATTCTAGGTGGGTGAACACCAATGGCAGGGGGTTCATCAATACATACTTCCATGTGCTCCCAAGATACATTATGACCCAATTAGTAAGGGGTTTTCATGAGTGTAAGACCCTGGACTGGGTGATTAAACAGGCCACCACGATCTATGAGGTCCAAAAGCCCTCTGAAAATATAAACAACCCTAAAACCCCCAAACCATCCAACACACCTGCGGCTGTAAAGGTGGCAGAGGAAAAAAATGTCCCTCCATTGAACTTGGAGATAGGGGGGCCTAAAAATACTCCCCCTACAAACATGCAGAACAACAGGAAGAAGATACCCTTGGAATCAGCCCAATTAAGGGGGGAGTCCATCGGGATACCAGACAAATGACCATTCTGATCCTATCACCTATGTAAGTACAAATTACAAAGGTACAAGACCTATAACCAGATATATGGACTACACCAGCACAAAGGGGGGTCGAATCAGTTAAGCACCACCCTCCGAATGGAAGCAATATTCCACTTCCCAAGTTGAACTTCTTTCCCAGGTACACCCCAAGTCCTAAATTCCAGAATAATCCTCCTCTCTATCCCAGATTTCAGGACAATAGATCCCTAAACCCATGAGAAGGGAGACCTACGATGGAAAGAATCTGGGAAACTGCCAATACCCGAGGTACTCCGGGAGAAGGGACAGTTACCCTTTCTGGGAGCAGCAAAGAAATAGAAATCAGGACCTTCTTAACACCTAGAAAAAGTGTCACAACGAGAGCGACTATCCAGAAATTAACCTAAGACTCAGTCTAACCCTCAACTGGAATAACCGAACATCCGGGCCAGAGGTGGGGCGGGGGGGTGACTGAAAGAAAATTTCGACAACCAACGGATTCCTGAGGAGTGGGAACGGTGGGGGGGTGAAAGGAGCTGGGAAGCCCTAGAGGCAGTGTCCCCTCCCACCGGAGCAAAACCCCTGGAAACCTCTGAGCTTGAATATGAATATGAATCTTCTACTCCCGAAATGGTGCAACCTAAAGAACAGAAAGTAAGTAGGAGAAAGCAAAAGAAAACCCACTTTGTGGAGGAAGTCTGCATCATCCCTTTTGAAGGAGAAGAATCCCTGGAGGATTCGGGTAAGAAAATCTTCTCTTTCAGGGAAGGGGGACCTCTCCCAAGGAAAAATGGGTTCCAACGGACCCTGATTTTGACTGAGTAAGTATGGTAACCGACCCAGAAAAAGAAGTTCTTAAACCCCAACAATGTCACCCAGATGACTCTGAAATCACAGAGGTATCCACCCCCCAAACAGGTTCTGAGAACTGTCGCTAGTTAAAGGGGGGCAGCAAATAATCAGGGGAGACAGAGGATCCCCCGACTCCATGTCTGTCTGGATGTCAAATCTTTTACAGCTTCTCGGCCTCCTACACATGAAACTGTCGAAGATCGCACAGTGTCGAGTTCAATATAAAAAAGTTAACCGCAAGCTGGCACATAATGTACATTTTGTTTGTCCCCTTGAAGAGAGAGAAGGAAGATTTTATGTTCCTATCAAGGTACAGGGTCAGTGTGCGTTAACAGCCCTGGTGGATACTGGATCCCAAGCCACCCTCCTGTCCAAAAAGACCTTCGACCAACTGAACTCTGGAAATGTCACCAAATTCCTCTCACACCTCTTCTCTGAGAACTCCAAGACGTCAATGGGATTGATATTTCCATCTAAGGGACTGTAGATCTGGAAATACAAATTGGGCAATATAGGGTGAAACACCCAGTGATAGTCGTGAGTCCAGAGGGCACACCTTGTCTGTTGGGGAATGACCTCCTTCAGAGGTTATCACCCCCGAGTGACTGTGTGAACAAGGTCCTCTTGACCCAGACTAACCAGCCGATCAAACTAAAACAATGCACAAATTATGTGAGTTTGAATGGCACATGCCATGCATTTGAACAAAGATCAGACAAAATAGAATTCCATTTTAGGAACAATCAAGCCCCAGACATCACTGTCATCTCTGTAGCAAAACAAACGGGTGATGGGAATCCTTCTCCATTCTTGAAATTCAACCTCCCTCCCAGTTTTAAGTGGCATTGCACAATGAAGGGAAATACTCTCAAATTTTATACCAGTCTAAAATCAGAAGAAACCCAAATCCCATGACAAAAGATGATGAAAAACCAGCTCAAATTCTGACCGACATCAGATAAAGGGTGAACAGCTCTTTTTCCCATTCAGATAAATGAGGGGGAGGAGCATGTTCCCGCCAGAGTATCCCTGAATAACAGAAGAAGCTTTATCAGCGAAGCATTATTCTGGAAACTCCCAAAAGATCAGACCATTCCCACATTTAAATTGATTGATAAATGGAAAATAGGCCTTTAAACCTCAAATTCCAAACATCTCCTGCCTAGCAGGAGTCTGCTAAAAATGTCCATTGGTGACAAAAGCATAGAACATAATTGTTGGGTCATGAGAGAAGTCCCTTCCGCCTTTTATTTTGGCAGTGACATTCTCAATCGATTTGCAATTAATTTGGGCCCAATTATGGACCCAATAAAGTCTGGTCCCGACTGGGGGGTAGATCCGTGGGCTTTGACAATACTGAAAAAGAATCGGTCAGCTCAATTGCTGCCTTATACGGAGAAGTTCAAGTGAGAGAAGAGATTACCATCCCAGGACAGGTGCAACAATTTACAATTCCCCTCAAAATTAAGCAATGACACAACCTCAAAAATCAGGACGCATATGTACATTTTAATTACCATCTCCAAAAACAAGGATTGTATTTCCATACAATGCCGCTAGTTGACCTAGAACACACCATTTGAATATTGGTGGATAACAGTGACCCTCAAAATATCACTTTGTTTGCAAACGCCTTTATTGGAATGGTGTTTGATGCCCAACCTTACTCTATTGATTTAGGTAATGAGATCATTGGACCAATTCCAAATGACTGCTTCAATATTAACGACAGTATCCCTCCTGAAAAGAGTTTTCCCAGGCAAGAAATGGATTTCTTGGTGTGCACTTCCTGCCCTTATGGTGTGGAAGAGGTGACCTGTGACATTAGGAAGGATGAGGTGGTATGCCAAGTCAACACTGAATGCCTCCAATCCTTGGAAACTCACATCCAGGCCAGCACCATAACAAGAGATCTCTACACCCAACTGAAGGATACCGCCGATATTGTCAAGCCTGAGGTCTTTCCAGGTTTTGAGCAGATGGTCGAAGAATGGACCACTCTTGCTGTTGCCTGAGAGAACGAGGAGCAAAAACAAGCTAAAACAGGTGGTTCTCAATTTTCAGGATATCTTTTCAGTGGCCTCATGACTGTGGATGCACAGATATACATTCAACAACTATACCCACGTAACCTGAGATGTCTCCAGTATTTGTGAAGCAATACCGGTTACCTCTCAAGTCCATGGAGTCACTCACGGGATAATTCGCCCAACCCACAGTAACCAGGTACTGGGGATACTCAGACCCAACGGCCAATGGAGACTATGTGCAGACCAGAAGGAGTTGAACAAACGGGTCCACATGTTAAGATGGCCACTTCCCTACATCGATAAAAGGCTGGCACAGATCCAAGGGTCAAAGGTGTACACTGCCATTGACCTGACCAACGGCTACTGGACAGCACCCGCGAGTAAGAACACCAGTACAAGCTTGCCTTTATCTTGGGGGGGATCACCAATACACGTGGACCTGAACCCCTTTTGGATACATAAACTCTGGCAACTAATTTAACATCTTCCTACACAAGCGATAATAACTATGCTATTTAAATTACATAGTACCTCTTATGTTGTCTCCTAACCTCTGGTCCTATCTAGGCTGTACATTATTACTATCTATTATAAATAGGTCACTCAACCCTTGGTCCATGTAGGGCCGGGATCAAGTGGGAATGGGGTCCGGAACAATCTGAGGCAGTAAAAAAACTAAAGAGAAGCCTTTCCCAAGCCCTTTGTTTGGCTTACCCCCATCAAGAACAAGGAGTTCTTCTTGGAGAGGGGGTTCTGCAATACTTGCTTAACAGCGGTATTGTACCAAAAGCACAACAAGGTCAACAAAGTAATCTCGTACGCGAGCAAGACCTTGTTCTCTTTGAAGGAAAAATTCAACAATTGTGAAAAGGCACTCCTGGCAACGGTGTGGGCATTGATAAATTACCACCTGTTCATCCAGGGAGAGCACATCATTGTGGAGACTCCTCAAAAACCCTTGCAATACTTACAAAGTGACCAAATCCGAACAGGGAATGTAAGTAATTCCAGAGATTCTTCCTGGATTCTGTCCATGCAAGGCTTTCCTGTGGAAGTCATATATGGCCAAAATAAGAAGAGTCTCCTAGCGCAAGGATTGACTGACTTGCACGACTGTGCTCAAGAAAACTTTCTTGAGGACGAAAGTCTAAGGACCCATGACAATATGGAGGTGTACCTTACTTCTTCGCACAAAGTCTATGAGGAAGACAAGTCAGGGGATACCCACAGTTTATGTGGATGGGTGCTCCTACCATGTGGACAATCACAGGGAAAAGAACTAGTGGCTGGCATTGAGAATGCCAGGTGATTAATACCCCAGAACCCTCTGCTGGTTACAAAATAGAACCAGGAAGTATGCATGTGGCAGAGTTGATGGTGGTACATCAAGCCCTCCTCACTGCCATGCACAAACAACTCCAAGAACAAGTCATAATCACTGATTCAGATGTCAGGAATGGGTTTGTGGAACACCTGATTAACTAGTAAAATCGAGGCATGCTGTGCGCAAATAATAAACTGCTAAAACATGGGAAATTAATTTAATGAATTGATGATCTGGTAACCTCTAATGAGAGGACCATCTATTGGAAAAAGATTAGAGGTCACTCCAAAATAGAGGGACCAGCCAAGACTGGGAATGACTTGTCTCACCAGTTGGCAAAAACCAGAGCCATTCACTGGGATCTCATAGAAACCGAATCCCTGTTGGGGAAATCCAGGTCACTGCTGTCACCAGATCCCAAACACATGCCAATAATGGACTCTCAACTGCCCAGTGGAGTAAAGACACCCCAGATGCAGATTTCATTACGGAACAAAAAGAGGACCCGATAATTGGTAAATGTCATCAACATATTGAAGACCCTGTGAATTTTCCTAGGACAGAATCTGATTATATCGGAAAAGAGGATCTCCGGGTATTGATGAAGTTTTCCAAAATGTTTCGAATCCAAAATGGTTTGTTGGTACTGGTACAGAGATCCCTATCAGGATTTGACCAGTGGGTGGTACCTACCACATTCCGAAGCCTGAGGTTGATTCACGCCCATGACGTGGCCACTGCTGGTCATGGGGGTTTCATATGCCATTAGAAAACCTGCGTGAGGTTGCATACTGGCCCCATATAGGTCAGGACCTCAACATCTACTTAAAGGGGCTCCTTGTGTGTCCCCAGTTTCAGCCACGTTCTCTCACACATAGAGCTCTGCTACAGAAGGGGATGGGTAACACTGCCTTGGTCGAATTTGCAAGTTGATTTCTTCGGGTCAGTGATTCGTTCCTCTAGAGGAAACAAATACATGCTGACGGTAACATGTTTATTTACCAAGTGGGTAGAAAGTCTTCCGGACCCAAATTGTAAGGCGGAGACACTGCCACACTAATGATAAACCACTGATAAGGTCACTCCAAAAATAGAGGGACCAGACAAGACTGGGAATGACTTCGCTGACCAGCTGGCAAAAACCAGAGCCATTCACTGGGATCTCATAGAAACCGAATCCCTGTTGGGAGAAATGCAGGTCACTGCTGTCCCCAGGTTCCAAACCCATGCCAATAATGAACTCTCAACTGCCTAGAGGAGTAAAGAAACCCCAGACGCAGATTTGATTACTGCACAAAAGAGGACTCGATTAATGGGACATTTTATCAACATATTGAAGACCATGTGAATTTTCTTCGGACAGGATCTGATTATGTCAGGAAAGAGGATCTCCGGGTGTTGATGAAGTTTTCCAAAATGTTCAGAATCCAAAATGGTTTGTTGGTACGGAGATCCTTAACTGGATGTGACCAGTGGGTGGTACCTGCCTCATTCCGAAGCCTGATGTTGAGCGACACCCATGACGCAGCCACTACTGGGCATAGAGGGTTTCATATGACATTAGAAATATTGCGCAAGGTTGCATACAGGCCCCACATGTGTCAGGACCTCTACAGGGGTGTCTTGTATGTGCTCAGTTTAAGCCAAGTTCTCCCACACAAAGAGCTCCCCTGCGGAAAAGGGGAATGACACTGCCTTGGTCGGATTTGCAAGTTGATTTCATTGGGCCAGTGATTTGCTCCTCTAGATGAAACAAATACATGCTGACGGTAGCATGTTTGTTAACCAAGTGGGTAGAATGTCTTCCGGCCCCGAATTATAAGGTGGAGACAGCTGCCACACTAATGACAAACCACGTCTTCTCTAATTTCGGCCTCCCGCAAAGGACTGAGTCGGACCGAGGAAGTCAGTTTACCAGAAAGGTGATGACCAAGATGTAGGAGATTCTAGGGGTAAAATGAAAACTCCACATTGCTTACCGCATAGTCTCGAGCGGGGGAGTTGAGGGGTAAAATAAGACAATTGTGGCAATTTGAAGATGTTTGTAGCGGACTCGACCTAGTTGGGAGTGGGACATCCGATTACTGCTAGTCCTGATGGCCATTAGCTCCATGCAGTCTTTTGCAACAAAAATGTCTCCATTTGAGCTCATAACTGGACAAAAGATGGTGCTACCTCAGAATCTGCTCTACAGAACTCAAGAGCAGACACTGATAAACACGTCCACTACCCATGAGTGCATTGAACATTTCAGGAAACACCTTTAGCATGCTTTTGTTTATGCTCAGCGCAATTTAGAAAAGTCGGCAGAAGAAATGAAAACTAACTACGACTTAAAAACGACCAAGAATGAGTACGAAGTAGGCGACAGGATCTACCAGTACAATTCTCAAAGGAACTCGACCAAGGAGCGGAATTCCTTCCCTCTTGGCGCAGTGCCTTTGAAATAATCGATACATTTTTCCTGGTGTCTATAAGATCTGCATCCCTAAAGGAGAACATACGGAAGAGAAATGGGTCCATATCAATCAATTAAAGAGCTGTTCAAGGAACTCATGGTGGCAACAGTAAAGACATACACAAGTGATCACAGTTCAAGGGTGTTTATTGAACAATGAATGCAGGGTGAAAAACTGCCTAACCTAAACTTAAATCTAAGGTGGGAGCAAGCGTGGACCATCAAATGAAAAATAAGGCAGTCCTAGTGGCATTGTGTCAAAATAAGGGCCTATACTAAGGAAAACCTATTGACAATCCCTTACAACTAATTACAGAAAGAGTGTAGGATAAAGTTTCAAATAAAAGTGTTCTCAAATAATAAGTCAGGATGGCTTTAGCCAGGGGTCTCCCTTCCCCACGTTTTGAGCACGGGACAAAGTGGATCTCCTGAGCACAACACACGCTTGTGAGGAATAAGGGCTGGAAGCGCACAGGAGTCACACGTTTTGTCTCTTAATCCTCTTGGGCTAGTTTTGGAGGCAAAGACTACAATTCCCAGCAAGCCACGGGAGGTCGGTAGTTCTGTGCACAATCAGGAAGAAGGTCACGTGTGCGTTGCCAGCTGCAGTGATTACAAACAGCATAAAGAGCAACAGCGCGTGAAACAGGTGTGGCTTATTACGAATCCAGGAGCGGTTGGCGTGAGGAGCATGTCGGCGAAACGCTGAGGAAACCATGGACGGCAAAGCTCTGCCCTAAAGCTACACGAGGTTTCGAGCGTTCTCTCGCACTGAGTTACATGCGGAATGGCGGCAGCATTGTCAGCGTGCTACTAATCCTCCGAGGAGTCCGGCGGGGCCTTCGGAGCTCAGATAAGTGCTGAAGGCATTGCGGGGTGGGGGCTTATGATGCATATGTTTTCTCTCGCATGAAGCTGATACTTGGCAATCACAGAAGGGCTGAATTTGGGGATAAAGCAATTGGTTTTGTGTAATAAGACACAAGGACATTACTGAACATTTTTGGGGCATATTCTCCTTGAATACAGCTCATTAAGGGTGACAAGAGTATTCACTCTCAAGGGGTGATGATGTGCATTAGTTTGTCTGGTTAAACCGCAAGGACATGCATTTATGTGTTTATGTATTGCAGCAGCAAGCTTGCCCTACGGGCCATGTGTTTCGTTCTTCATTTGTGGGAAAAGTTCCATTGTCCTGTGTTCATCCCGCTTGCTACTACATGTGCATGTTTTGTGCTCTATGTTTGTTCTGAAGTCAGGGGCATACGTATTAAGGTGTGTCCTGATCTATGTTACTGGGTATTCATGTAGTCAATGTTACAGTGTGTCAGGAACTAGGATATACAGGTATATGAAAGGAAGGGTTTTTCCCCCAGTGCTTCCCCCTACCTATCCAACTTAGGTTTTGTCCTAACCCTTTTCCCGGTTTCCCTAACTTCCCCTCCCCATCCACAACCTCTCCCTAACTCCTCTTCCCCCCATTGGCTGCCACATGGTGTTCTGTGTTACACTTCAGGCACCTGTGCCAACCACGGTGGGAGGGTCGAATTCATTCGGCTTCTGTGGTTCGGGGGAGAGTGTCGATTCTCTCACCAAAGTAAGTGTGTGTTTTGACAACGCTCAAGCTTTCCCAGCACGAGCCGACAGTTCCGTATCAGCTATCAAGTTCAATGGTGAAGTCTCTGTCACAAAAATCTGTTACCTTTGAGGCCTGATGTATCCAACAAACACAAAGTTCTGCTTCACGTATACCTTGGGTGATGGCTTCACCCTTGGGTCTCCCTCTTCCGGGCGTAGACCCTTCACAAAATTGTATGCAAGAAGTGGGTTACACAGTTCCTTTTCCAATGCACTCTGAGTGACAAATTTCCACCCCAGATCTCCCTCTTTCGGGCTCGGACCCTTTTAGACGTTCTGCCGGGTTCACTCATGCCAACTTTACAACACACTGTTCATAGGGACTTAAGCAAACTGGACTAATTTCCCTTAGCTTCTCAAACATCTGTCGGTCAGACTTTAGACGGTACAGAGGATTTTACAAGACCTCTGTATAACCACTTCAACCTTTTCTCGCCTCTTCCCAAGGGCTTCTGGTTACAGTAGTTTCTACCATCGGGTAATAGTCCAGAGTTTCATGCCTGAGAATCCATGTGGTGCCGGACTACTCTGTTACTGGTTTTCCCCTCTCTCGTCAATTGTATCTTTATTATTTCAATGTTCAAATTAGCCGTTGGCTACTTTCGTTCAACACAGTTCGGTTTCTTATAGATTCCCCCCTCGACTCACCGGCTGTGATGAGCCGCTTGCCTTTCTTTATCCTTGGAGTCAAGCTTGGTACCACCGAGACCAGCATCCTTCCCGGGCTTGGTTATCAGCGGAGGAGGGTCTTGCGAACAGTAGACATCTGCTGCAACACACGCTGGCTATTATTTGTGGTCTTATGATTCTTTCTGTGTAGGATTCACAGGCCTTGGTTGGAAAGGGTAAGGATGCTTCTCACCTCGTCACCCTCTCGGTCTGTGCCGTCTTTCTCCTACTCTTGAACTGCTGTGCTGAGTTAGCTCTCACGTTGTGTGGTCTGCCTTGCTCGTCCTGTGCTCTCGTGCTCCACCTTTTATCCGTGTGGGGAATTTTATTCAGTCTTGCAAGAACCAGTTAAAAAACAGCTTGATGTATGGCCAAGGGGAGGAAAAGAACCCAAGTTGGGGGTTTGAGCTGGGGAGAGGGGGCCGGGGAGTGAGTGGAGTGACTGTAGGTATTTGAGAGTGAAGTGAGCAGAAAAGGCGGCGGGGCAGAGGGGACATCGTTCCACTACTTTTTTTCTACTCTTCAACCACTGGGTATCACTCAGCAGTACTGGTATATGCCAATACACTCCCCTAAGGAGTTCCAGAATAAACTGTTCACAATGATGTAGGCAAACCGTAACATCACTGACAGTAAAAGCATATATGGCAAGTTGTTAGTTGCAAACATTAACCATTTAGGAAATGCTCTAATATTCAGAGTGAATGAACCAAACACGGGGAGGAGACTAATCTCGTCCACAAGCTGGAAAAGTAAGTCCACAAGCTGGAAAAGTAAGTACCCAGGAGGTGTGCTCCAAAATGAAAATATGCCACTAATAATACCCTAAAATGCTTCAACTGTAAGGATTAAAAGATTGGCAACCGAAGATGACAAAATACCTCTGGCTATAGTCTTCTGTCTGTTGTACAGCTGATCATTTCCGTGCTTTAGTTATAAAAACAAACTGTCGCAACATCTCTAAGACGCGATCCTACCTCTCTTGAAACAAGATATGCGTTGGGAGCCTAGCTGTGGTTCCCGTACCTCCGTTGCACTCAACGGTGGTGAGCGAACAGGAGACGAGATTATTAAACGTTCGCACAGAATTTACTGGATGGAGCCACTGACTGACTTGCGATGCTTAACAAGTAGAAT
Organism: Ambystoma mexicanum; assembly: GCF_040938575.1. Taxonomy (NCBI): domain Eukaryota; kingdom Metazoa; phylum Chordata; class Amphibia; order Caudata; family Ambystomatidae; genus Ambystoma; species Ambystoma mexicanum. The sequence continues at coordinate 1,233,952,793 of NC_090923.1, read as the reverse complement.
CCACTCACCTGTGTAGAGGAAAGGCCCGCACGAGCGCACCAGCACACGTGACAGAGTAGCGCCGAGGACTGCGATACGACAAAGCTGTTTTCCGCCGGGCACGCAACGGTAAGAAGGGCTGGGTTCATTCAGGGCCCTTGTGGCGAGAGACGTTGGTTACAGTGACGCACGATTGGTGTTATCAAATCAACCGCGGCGGTGAGAGGAGAAAAAAAACAATGGACATATGCTGGGATAATCTTAGACTGGCACACTCGAATCTCCGTGCCTGGCTACCCGATCCAACGTCAATAAGTACTGAGTTGAATGAAATCCTATGGAATATTCCTATAAAATGGTACAAGCAACATGGCTCTGAGGGAGGTAATCTGAAGACATACAGGCCAACATTCTGAGGCATCCGAGGGAAATTTCACGCATCGACGTCATTTCACCAAAAGGCCAGGGGTAGCAGAAGTGGCATCACATGCCCCTTGACCTCTGATGACATCACAGGAAGCCCCACTCCGAAGTGGCATCATGGGAAGCGATGGAACACAACCTTTCACCCCATGACAAAACAGTAAGTGGCATCCCATACAATTGTTTCTGAGTACACTAAGAACAATATGGTTGTGATATAACTGTAAAGTGATATACATTTCATACAGGAATGGATTACCATATGTATCTTTAATATCAGTGTTTATAGGCCCATATTATCAAATCACTGTGAATGCAAGCAGACGTCCAAGGCTAAATGATAATGATGTGTCATTATATAGCGCTTCATATATAACAAATATCATACATGCCAACCCTCCCGATTTAGGCGGGAGACTCCTGACTTTTCATGAAAAAATATTGCTATTTTTCACGTTCTCCCTTCCTAAAATACTTCTAGCCCCAATGCATCCCTATGGGAAAATGTGCGACTCCCGATTTCTCGGCAGAAATGTCGGAATGTTTCATGTCTGAAATAAACATACACTATCACCCAACCTGTTATGGTACTCATTTATCAATCTCAGCAGGATGAAAGGCTGTGTTGACTTGGCTGGGAGTCGAACCTGCAGATCACACACACATTGCAGCAGCTAGAGCTCAACCCACTGAGCTATCTTACCGGCTATAGCCATCAGAAAACCAGCCACTCCAGAAACAAAGAGCCACGTGCTGCTGGCCACAGCCCATGAGCCTCAATGTAAAAAAAAACATATTTTTTTGTACCTTTTTTTTAAAAATTTTTTTTTATTTTTTGGGTTAGCAAGGGAGACCTCAGGGGGTAGCAAGGGAGAACTGCGACCCCTGGCGTCCCCTATATGACATCCGCGATTTCACGAGATAATTCGGGAGAAATTAATTTCCCCATAGGCATACATTGGGGCTAGAAATATTTTAGGCAGGACTATGTGAAAAATAGCAATATTTTGCTATACTTTTCATTTCAAAATCGTGAGTCTCCTTCCTAAATCGGGAGGGTTGTCATGTCTGCTGAAGAGGCACGCTAAAAACTCAGGCCAGTCCCAACCCCTTCCTCTCTAACCTCCACTGCCTCTGTCCTTCACCCTCGCCTTGTCTCCTAGATTAACAACCCTTTTCTACAACCTTCCAGAATATTAAGACATGTGCCATTCTGTGAACAAACCATAGAAGTGAATAACCCCTCCAGGGGAGCTAAAATGGTTTCCCATTACAATCCCCATGTAATGTATATGAAGTACGTAAACCAAGAATGAATGCATTACAGAGCTACGATTAACATGCATTAATTTAAAAAACATCCGTGGATGCCATGCATATTACACACCCATCATACATAGAACCGTAATGGGCTATGTGACACGTGCTTCTTAGCTTATTGGGGTTCCCACAACCTAGTCTTTCTGAATAAATTATTCCTCATCGATCAGGGGTGTTATGCATGCATACCTTAATTCCTCAGAGGAACCTTTCATCTCTGAAGAATGAAATGATCAAGGCTATTTCAGGGGTTTCCTCTCCACCGTCCTTTTAAAAAATGGGTTAATCAGTGGGACTTTTTAAAGGGGTAGTTCACTCAAACATTGTATTGTTTAAAAAGATGGGCCATAGTGAAAAATATATCTACAAAATATATGTATCTTGAGACTGTTTTTTCTTAACAGTCCGAGTGAGAGGCACTCCCCAGTTCTTTGAGAAATCACCAGAAAATCAGTTTTCTTTTGGAAAAATTGTCCTCTTTATTATGCAGACCATGCACAGCACATGACTGTCAATAAAAAACACCTAAAATGTGGTGCTCCATAACTTATGGCTCCAATCGACGCGTTTCGCGGTTACCTCACCGCTTGTTCACAACAAGTGATCCACACAATCAACACTGTCTAAAAAAACCCCATGTGACAGGAAGTTTGTCAAAGAAAGAAGACTGAGTGGCCCAGGGCTTTCGGATCGGCCATCTTAGAATGGGTTCAACAATTCAATATTTGTACATGTTACATTTTCATTTAAAACCCACTTTACATTTGAAAAAATTTAATTAATTATAAATATTCTTGCCATTTAAAATCAATTAGCATAAAAACAGAAAACAGAAAAAGTGCAACGTGCAGTCAGTTCTTTAAAGTGCATAGTGCATTCCCCAACTTTATATGTTTGAGTGGGCTCATTCCCTGTGCAAATCTAGCAAAGTTAAAGTGCAAAATGGTATTCTTAAAGTGCCTCGTGCTCCTGTTTCTGTATATAAAGTGCTTAGTGCAACTGTGCTTCTTGTTGTTATATATTGCTCATTCTTTGGCAAAGTTATAATGGGTTTCGGGAGGTATTACTAATTTATCCCGTCTTTAAAATCTAAATGTAACAGATGACATGTAATCACAAGTAGGAGTACCCCGTATCGCAGTCTGTGCCGATACCAATCTTTTTACATTTTGCTGTAATGAGACATTTTATGGCTTTCAACCGGAAAACAGAGGCATCATATAGTGTTGTTTTGATTTTTTTGTCTAAGTTGGAAAGACATAATGTCTATAGTTAGTGAACCTTGGTTAAAATTCAACATTTTGAACGCTATAGAAATTATTGTTAATACAATTAAGATTAATTATTGGATATGTGCCACAACCTATATCAATTCATACTGAAATTCAAAATATGAATGCCTCATAAACAGTGTGTCTTAGAGAACAGATCATTTTACCACTGCCAATATTAGAATTTACCGGTTACTATTACTGAAATTGTATTACTGGCGCCACCCTTCCTTGTCTTCAAGAATCCTGACACATGATTCACCATTACAAGATTTAAGAATCACCCTAAGTGCATATAACCGAGAAAAGAAGGTTCCCACACTGGGCCTTCATATCGCACAACTGCTTCATCCCCTAGACCATAGTTTAGAAGAAGAAAGACAGGGAGATATGAGAGAAGAGGAAGAAATATAGAACGGAGGGAGAGACACATCGAGGGAGGAGAATAAGGAATGGAATAAAATAGGATAGAATAAAAGTAGAATAGAAATGATGTCAGATACTTGGGCATAAGTATTCTCCCTTAGACTAAGAAATTAGGGTGCAAGGTTAATATATCAAAGGGACACAATACTAGTCTGTGACAGTTATTACAGATTGACTTAATTATAAAATCATAATTGTCCCAGAAATGTGTACATTTCCTCATCCATATTATGGCCGATTGGATGTTTGGTTTCAAAGTCTAATATGCAACATGTCTCTTTCTGATGGAGTGTTTTTTCACGGTCACCTCCTCTTGGTTCATTATCAATTTTATGGATACCAAAGAAATAGAAACTCTGCATATTGTTAGCATGATGGTCTTTAAAATGTTTGGCCATTGGGTAGTTGTGGTCCTGATGTCAGATAGACCTTACGTGTTGCTGAATCCGTATCTTCAGCTTGCATTTGGTGCTGCCTATGTACCATTTCTGGCAGGCACATCCCAATGCATATACCACGTACTCTGTTTCACATGTAATAGCATCCATTATCTTAATTGTGTTCCCCAAAATTGGATGTTCATAGGTTGCACAGTTTCTAGCATATCTGCAAATGTTGCATTTTGTGCATTTATAAAAACCCAATATTTGTGATGTAAGCCACGTTCCCTTTATCAGTGTTGCATCACTTCTCATGAAACTTTGCACCAAGGTGTCCTTCAAAGAGCAGTTGCGTCTCAGGCTTATTTCTGGGTACAATTTCAGATTACATGCAAGGTCTTTGTCTGCCAAAAGGATCTTCCAATGTCTTTGAAGAATGCGTTTGATTTCCTGTGTTTCGTTATCAAACGTCAAAATTAATCTTGTTGTATCTTTATCTTTTTCCATTCTGGCTATTGTTTTCGGACCTGTGAGGAGGTTCGATCTTTCCTGCTTTTATATAAGCTTTCTCAATAACATATTTATTTATATATATATATATATATATATACACAAAAAAAAATATTTTAAAGTTTTTATGTTGAATATTTGGGAAATGAGGCTCAAAGTTTTGATATCGGGGCATATGAAATGAAGCAGCCTCCTGTGTTCATGTTAAGCTCTGCTCTCATGCCACTAATCAAGCAAAACCCGCCTACTGTGAGCTTCTGCTTACTGCTGCCAGAGAGCAGAGATTAACACGAAGAGAGGAGGCTGCCACAGTATTCATACTTGCCTTGACTTTCTTTTTATGTTTCCTGTGCTCCCCAAGTCCACGGGATCACAGAAAACGTAAAATGAAAGGCATAGCAATTATAAATACTTAGCTGGCTGGCAGCAGAGTCTTCATAATGGCTGTCACTTTCTTTTTAAGTTTCCTGAGCACGGGAAACTGAAAAACAAAAGTTGCATCAATTATAAATACAATGCTGATCGCGGCTTGGTACTTATAATTGCTGGGACTTTTGCTTTATGTCTCTTGGTCTCCCGGGGGATGGGGGAGCCTGGGAGAAGCAGACAGAATTAAAAAAAAGAAGTGGTGGGGGCAGGAGTCTGACAGCATTCTCTGCGCTCAGGCACTAATAAGCAAAAGCTCCCAGTAGGGGGCTTTTGCTTGATTATTGCCACAGGAGCAGAGTTAACATAAGCACAGGTGGCTCATTCATTTCACAAAATGGATGCCTCCTAGTGCTTGAAATGTATGACAATTTATAAAATTCATTACCCAAATTGTGTATATAGGAACTTAATAAAATATATTTTTATATATATTTTTGATTATGGCCCATCTTTTTAAACAATAACATTTTAGTGAACTACCCCTTTAATGTGGCAGGTATTATGCCATATGCCATTAGAACTTTTGGCATCTGGCAACATGGATCACCTTACTTGGAATGCTTCCTTTTTAGTGGGCAGTACTTCTGCAGGAAGTGTAAGTGAACCTCAGGCACTCTCTTTAGAAGATACTTAGCCCCTCCTGCGACCCTTTCACGCCCTTATCTACTCCTCTCTCTCAGCAGCCCCCCTCACAGCTGACACTTCTCCACCCTGAAGGCGACCCGATAGCTCACTGGCAGCCCACTCGCCTCAACCCCCCAATACCCCTCAGACCGCTCCTCCCATATCGCTTCCCACCCGTCCAAACCCACCCCTCACTGTCCCCGCCCACCCGGACAGAAATAAGGCAGCTTGCTGGCATGCATACACCCATAACCCATTTCTTTACAGCCCATTGTGCATCTTGCTCTATAAACCATGCACCTACACTGAACATCCTCTCCCATGGCAATGCTGCACCACCCCTTGGCTTCCAACTCACCGTCCTCCACCCCACCCCTGCAGACACCTAACTCACACTTCCCTTCTCTCAGTGCAGCACTCGCTGCCTGGGCCAAAATAAACCCATTTGCAAACCCGCTCCCCCTCATGCACACCCCTGTGCCCCGTAATCGGCACGCAAACCGCCCAGAAGGTACTGAGGACAAACTGCCAGCTACACATTGCTCTCCACTTCTCCTCCCCAGGTCACCTCCGGCACACCAACCGTACTCTCTACAGTTTTACCCACCCAATCCCAACCTTGTCCTAGCCCTTTCACGTTCCCCCCCAAAACACCCTTGCCTGAACAATATCCCCCTAACCCTACCCCCTCCTGAACCTCCCACTACACACTCGGACAACCATGCTCCTCACGCCCCCATGCACAACCAGATCCGTCTCCCAATGCCTAGCTCACAGCAAAACCCTCTTCTTCTATCGTGAATTATCATCGATACCAGATCAGTCACCAAAATTAAACACAACGTTTTTGACCTCATATCGACTGAAAACCCAGACTTTGGTGCACTAGAACCTAGAGCATTCCTAGTGCCTAATGGGATTACCACAATTAATGATCTCAAGCCCAAATAACCAGATAGACTGAAAGAATATGGCAAAGTACTACTTTATTATCAGTTCAATAAAGTAGGGAAACCTGGTGAACAAACAGATTGCAGCTCATACAGTCTCAATGCATTTCGGTTACACAAAAGTTTTTATACCTCGACATGCGTCAGCTATGACGTCATCCTATGTGGCTACCAGTAAAAACCTACTGGGTGGAGGGATTGGTTAAGGGAAATGTATACATATAGTTTGTGTAAGTGTTAGTATCAACATTGGATGCCTCTTATCTGGTAGGCACGCCTTGAACTACCTTCAGTTATGTAAAATACAGACAATGTAATACCAGCAGCTGATAGGCCCGTGCAACTATGTATGGTCCACCATTACATAGACCCTCATGACTGGTTGGCACTCTCTTACCAACCTTTAACATTCAACTTTGTTAGCAGCACGTAAGCAAAGAAACCAAAGTGCAAGGAAACAACGTCAGACAACCGCCTTTCTTAGCTTATTAGCCTACCATCTGTCATCAGTTAGACCCAAAGCCAAGGCTTCTTCTTTGTAGTTGACCTTGCTGACTGTTCTCTTCCTCAGAACTTTAGAGGGAGTGAAAGTACATTGCTATCTTCGTCTGGAGCCTTATGAATAGGCCGTGTTTTCCAGTCCTGAATCACATGTGAGGAGACCATGATTTTGTCCATGTTGCCCTTCCATTTAACCGTGTTATTTGATTCAGTTATATTGGGTGCTATTACTCAACTTGGCCTCTGGAGACTTGGTTGCTCTATTCTGCATGTGCTGCCTACATCTTTAATTGAACAATACTTGGCACTCGCAATTATTCACTCCTTTACTTAATCTAAGAGAAATATGTCCTGTGTATGTAGCTTATCCTTGACTCCTTTCTAGCCATGTAGTTGCTCTTGCTGCAGCATCCTTGATTCTGAGCCAAGCAAATACTATTGTTTCTTGCACAAATTTATATTCCAGTCCCTGTCAGCATTGCAGCCTTGGTTTCCCTTCTCAAGGCTTCTTGCTTACTATTATATGATGCCGATATCCATTTTCTTAGCATGGCTGCTTTACCTGCATTCTATTTCCTATGTTAGCAAGCTTCTCTGTGTCTCATCTACCTTGCGTTTCCAAATATATACATTTATTACAACACTTGTCACTTATCTTCTTAGTGTATATGATTTTCTTGATATTCGCATATATGTTTACTTCGTCACTTTCATCACATCTTCGTTTGTTAGATGTCCATACATCGAGTTCAGTGTGTCCACGTATCTTCTCTCTTTAGTGGCGTCACTTTACATCTGCCAGACCTTACTTATAGTTCTTCTATGTCTAGTGGTGCCTGCAGACCCATGTCTACGACATCAGTTCGAGGGTACATTCGATACAGTTGTCTGAACGCATAATGTCTCTAATACCTCCAATGTGGTATTGGAATAATACCAGGTGTGAAGCACAGTGCTTTCTTGTTGTTCTTCCAGTAGGACAGAGGTGAGGGGGTGGGCTCTATAAATGGCATGTACATCTGCCTCTCTACATTGCACCCTCTGGTTAAGTCCTCAACCTCCTCCTCAGTTTTCTTCCCCTTTTCTTCACACACTGGTTTCTTTGGAATTTATATCTTTGTCACCCCACTCAGGTCACCTGCATTCTTTATGTGTTCAGGTCATAAGGCAACACTGCCCAGTCGGTGAACAGAACACCCAATGGCCCTCATTAGGACCCTGGCGGTAAGGGGTTTACGCTAGCGTTAGCTGCGCCGACCCCTTACCGCCAATTCCGAGTTCCCAGAGCGCCATGGTCATTTTTCCGCCCGCTTTTTGCGGGCGTAAAAATCCATGGCGCTATGGGACCTCGGTGTTAATTACGCCACCGTAGTGTACGGTGGCGTAATTAACACCTTCCCCACTCCCATTGAGCCCTATGGGGCCGAAATGGGAATGGGGAAGGGTAAATGGGTCAATGGGGACTTACCGCCCCGCCGACCTCGGAATGGGGCGGTAAGTCCGCCATCCGCCATGGCGTAAAGGGACTTTGCGCCATGGCGGAAAAGTCCGCCGATGGCGGAATAAATCCGCCAGGGTCGTAATGAGGGCCAATGTCTCACATAGTTCTGATGATCTCTTGGGATAATAAAACTTAGTTCCTGGGGGTGCTATAGCGTGTCATTTCAGGTGCTCACGGGTGGTGTTCTTGGTTTGTGTGTGCTTGTCAGTCACAGCATTCATATCGTTCATTATGTTCATTCCAACAGCTTTCTTCACTGTCTTCTTACATTGTTCTATGGTTGTTCTCAGGAGACAGAGTCCCAGCAATAATAACACTAGTATTGCTATCAGTATCTTGAATGCATTCGCTAGCCAGGTTGGAACCCATGAGAACAGGTATAAAAATCAGTCTTCATCATCTTCGGTTTCATCTACTTCTTCCCCCATTTTCATATATAGGGTCCATAGAGTTATATCTTCTGTCAATGTTCTATTTTCACCATCATGGTAAGGTGTGTATGTACAGCAAGAAGGCCCAATCACTCCACCAATGCCTCCTTCCATTGCTGTAATTAAGTCCAGGACATACCTGTTTTGGATGGTCATGAGTCTGATGGCCCTCATTTCTTCTTTAATCGCATTAAATCCTTTTATTGTCGCGTTACATGTTTGTAGCAGTTCCCACCTTGTGATTTGTAACTTGGCGTTTAGTGCAGCTTGAGGTCTTGGCATGAATATGGCTGTAAATATCACTGCCATCCTAGTGAACAATATATGCTCATCTGGGATGTCGTGATAAGCTTCTATTGATTTTGTCAAAAAGACATTTTCTCTCTTCTGTCAGGTGAGGTTAAGCGACCTCTTCTTCCTTTGATATGCATCCATTTTCGGATGTGCATCCATTTTCGGATTGTTGTCTATGTGGAGGTCACTTTGAGAGACCACCAATGCAGATACATGTATCACCACGATAGAATATTTTCTTCCCCAGTTTAGAGGCAACTTCATGTAAGCTCTGGATCCACAAGCCCAATAGTGGTTCATCAGCACGGAAGTACCTCCTTTCATTCTTGGTACATTGATTACGTGCCTACATCCTTTATTTTCTCCAACATTGGTCTGATTACTGTTTCTGAACCACAGTGTTGCATTCTTCTTTGGCAGTATGGATACAGGTGCTGCTTCATCTTCGACCCATATTAATAACTTCGAATACTTGGCCCATTCCTTAAGACATTTGTCATTCACTACTTGCACTATATTCACTGGTGCTGTTATCAGCAAGTGTGCACTGCATCTCATCATTCTTTCTTCCCATCCTGTACTGGTGGCTACTTGTCCGTATGTTAATAGCTGGGGTCTCTCCCAGCATCCTGACAATCCAGTGTTTCCCATGTGTCTGCACAGTCCAGTCTCTTTTGTTCAACCATCTACAGCTCTCCCCTATTTGGATCATTTTAATCTTCGAGTCTTTTATCATCTTCTGTGTTTTTATGTAGGCATCGTCATATGGGGACTTTCTCTTTGACATCCATCGTAGGGTTGCCCACTTCCCTTCAAATTGTCCTCTTGTCATGCATGCTGCTAAATGTCTGAGGCACTTTGCCTCATGTTCAGGTATTTCTCTTGGTAGAAATGTTCTGGCTGTGCTCATGGCATAAGGGATGAAATAACATACATGGCAGCTAGCATCTGATGGTCCTCTCCCCACCATACTCATGTGCTGGTACCATAGGTTATTTATTAAATGGTCTGACTTATCAAAGTATGCATATACATCCTGATAATCTTCTCCAACATCCCTCTTAAGCAGATTAATTTGTTTGGAGTATCAGGGAAAACATCACTCGTGCTTTTGTTAGGAATAGCAACAAATGTCACATTATTGGACACTCCACCTATATTATAAAACCTCATTTGACGAAATGCTATAATAATAAGAAAATAAAGATAACACATTGTACAAAACATAGTTACAAGAAATATTGCAAAAGAAATCAAGCGCTGTCCCATTCTCCTTTTTCAACGTTTTGTTCCTGTTACTCTTTATAATAACCACACTTTTTTTATAACAGAAATTGTAATAATATTGCAATGAAGAACTAGAGGATAATGGGAGCTGTCTTGGGTTTTTCAAAAAAGGTGACAATATTTGTGTTTCATTTCACTAGAGCTGGATATGATCGAAGTGTGTATATATATATATATATATATGTATAAATATATATATACACTGCATGCAGAAATGTGTGCAACGTTATAGGCAACATAAAGTGTTTTCTGCTCCTTCGTTTCTTCAAAACATTGTCTCTTTAACAGTGATAGTTCTGTGAACACTGAAAAGTTATTCATTTCCCTTTAAACCTGGGAATGATCGAAAGTTCAAATTGTTTTTATTTTGATGACCGCTGTTGGCTCCTGGTAGCCGATCTAGTCTGCATACGCAGAACTTCTTCTCTTGCTTCACTATCAGCGGGTGCCGGAGGGGTAGGGATCTCTCCTTTGTAGAGCTTTACGTCATTCAAATGCAACAAAATGTGTCTTCCTTGAATCTTCACAGCAGCAAGGATAGCCTCCTCTACTAGGTGCTGTCCCTCAAAACGGGGCCTATGCCAAGTACGGGCAAAGATTTTGATGAGCACTTGGTCTCCAGGATACAAACTAAGTGGTTTCAAAAGTTCAGTAGGGTTGATCGTTTGGCTGTCTTCAATCTTCTTCGACCCTTCCCTCTGATTCTTGATCTGTTGGGATATAAAAGAAACACTAGCAGTCATATTTGTCAAATAATCATGAATCTTATCCCCTAAATTTTAGGCTACACTATGATCATCGGTTTTTATTTGCATGGGCGGAGCAACGAGTGCTCTCATGCAGCATCCATTCACAACTCATGAGGAGTGAGGTGGTGATCTGAGCCAGGCTGGTTTCTTAATGCAAATAAGGCAAGGGGTAGGCAAAATAGCTATCTCTTCTTCAAAGTCATCTGTATCTTAGCTATCCTCTCTTTGAGGAGTCAGTTTAAACGTTTGCAAATACCAGTTGCATGTGGGTGAAAAGCAGGTGAAAACCTATGCTTCATACCTAATAGAAGGGATATTTGTTCAAACACCTCATTTACAAAAAGCGGCCCATTATCAGACCTCCCGTATGAGAAACTAACTTGGCAGCACATGTGCCATCGGGGTGTGTGCATGGACCTGCCTAAATCCACCAGGAAAAGGGACATACTACCACTAAGATATATCTGTAGCCATTTCATGTTTGTGACATATCCACATAATCTATATGCAGATGCTGAAATGGACCATTGGGACGGGTATTGCTCTTTTCACTGTTCGCAAGGTGTGCCCTGCTGTGAATTTATGACAAACAAAACAGTTCACAATAAATGTGTTGGAACAAATTTGGCGAAAACCAGTCTTCTGTGATCATGGCTGCACTACTCTCTCTGGTCATGCACAGGATAGTGAAGCTGATCCAGCGCAACTTTCAATAATGCTAGAGGCATAACTGGCTTTCCAGTACTATCTTGTCGCCATATAACCTCCGTTGGGGATAAAGAACACCCCTGTCTTTTCCATAAATCTTGATCTTCCTTTGGAGCTCGACCTTGCAGCTAAATGAACTGTATAATGGATAACGTATTAAAGCATTCTTTCATCATCATGCATTGTTCTTAAATTTAATTATTGGGAAAATATGCTGCTCTTGATTCAATGTCTGCAGCTTCTTTACCGTGAGAAATCATGTCTGGCCTCTTAGTATGGGCTGCGCATTTCCCCATGACAATAGCCAATGGGAGCTTTAATTTCTAAATAAGTTTAGCCAATAGCAAAACATGTTGCACTGGTAGGCTGTCTGCACAGAGGAAGCCCCTCCTTTTCCAGCATGGCAATCCTGTGTGTACAGTTGACGTCACATAGGCAGAGTCAAAGTACTCTGTCTCTACCTCATCTCTCTGAAGTGCAGCAATTAGTGCCACTAATTCTGCAGCCTGTGCGGAACAATGCGAAAGCAATCTTGCACTAGTCACTACTTCAAATTCACCATTCTGTTTTAACTTCACTATTGCTGATCCTGTATGTCTTTCCTGTCGTTTCCTAGAGCTTTTGTCTTTAATATGGGGAATATCATCAGAATCCTCCTTTTCTACTGGTTGTGCTATAAATGTTGCTGGATTCACTACTCTACATCTAACGATTTTGATCGCTGGATTTGAAATGATTACCTCATATCCTGACATTCTTTGTGTACTCAACGTGCTTTTAGGTTTTTCCAAAATGGCAAATAAGGAATGCTCGACGAATAACGTCATTGAGCACCCCATTGTAATACTTGCAGCTTTTTCAATTTGCAAAAGCAGCAGCAGCTAATGCTTGTTCACAGGTGTAATGTCCTTTCAGTACTGGATCTAAAATGCCACTGTAATAAGCTAATGGTTTATGTCTATGTCCTAATGTCTCCTGCATGAGGATTGCTGTCATCGCCACTCCATTTGAATGCACAAATAAGTAGAACTCCTTATTATGGTCTGCCTTACCTAACACAGGGGCTGTACAAATCGCCCTTTTTAACTCTTCTTCAAATCCTTCTGTCTTCTGGTCTGTCCATACTATCTCACTTTTACATGTGTGCTCTTCTTTGAGTCTTTTTAAAAGTGCTCTAATATATGTATTGTAATAAAAAATCCAGGCCCTACAATAATTGCATAGGCCTAAATATTGCTGCATTTCCCCCACTGTCTCGGGTCTTAGAGTTTGCATGATTGTTTCTGCTCTCTCAGATGTCACCTTTCTCCCTTATTGAGAGATTAGCTCCCTTATATACAGGACCTCTTCCTGACAGTACTGTAGTTTCATCTTATCCACTTTGTACCCTTTTTCTGCTAATAGTGTCACTACCCGGACTCAATCCTCTCTGCGTTTTTCTTCTTTCTCACTGCACACTGTCATCTACATACTGAATTATTGTGCTCAAAATGTGTATGTTACCTAGGTCCATCTGAAGCATACTATTAAATATTGATAGGGACTCAAAGTACCCCTGTGGTAATCTTCTATGTTTCCGTCGCTGGTATCTATATGTCAATGAGGTCAAATCTTAGGAGTCTTCATGAAGGAGAATTGAAAAGAAAGCATTCTTTAAATCTACTGCTGTCAAATATTTGGCTGTAGCTGGGATATTACATAATATTGTAGCTGGGTTCGGAACCAGAGAAAACTCTGCTTCAACAATATTGTTCAGTGGGCGTAGGTCCTGAATAAATCTCCACGACCACCCGTTGATTTCTTTACTAGGTACACAGTAGTGTTACTTGGGGAATCTGATGGTACCAATATTCCCTGCTGTATAAAAGCGGAAATGGTTTCAAAAATACCTTCATCTGCTTCTCTGCAAATGGGTGTCATGATTCCTGCCCCTCATGTCCCCATCCCTCCAAGATGTCAGGCTGGAGCCAGGCCACAATCACCTACATGGCCCTCAAGGGCCTCTCCATCCCTCCAAAGACCCACTTGGAGTCAGACTTGGCGCTTGTGGCACCAGACTCACTCACTCCCATAGGATAACATTGGGGATTGGACTTGTAGTGCATTGATGGGGACAAGATGGATGCCCCCACATATTTCGGTTCCCAGAACTGCATGTGCACTCTAGTCTTTTGGGTGTGGTTCAGCCCAGAGACACCTGGGATACCCAGAGACTATATAAGCCACGCCCAGGCTGAGAAACCTGCTTTGCATTTTCTGTACCTGCAGCGTGACACTCACCGTGTTCGGATCGGTCTCCTGCATCTTTCTTCTGCGCTCATCTCCTGCAAGTACAAGAACACTGTTAGGAACAGCCTTACCTTGCAGCGCTTCTGCCCATCATTCATCGCTCCTTCTGTTCTGCGGGCATTTTCGGCTTTGTCATTCCCATCCCGGCACGCCGCTTCCTAAGGAAAAGGGAAAAGAACAGAAAAAAGGCATTAGTAAGCATTCTGAAAATCTTTGCTTATTTTTAAATACTGTACGAGCTTCAAACGCTTACCTGAATCCCAGCCACTCTGGGGAAACTCTGTCTCCGGAACTTCTCATCCATCTGCAAGAGGGAAAGGACACTCCAGGTTAGCGTGGAAACATCTAGAGGCGCCGCATACCGCGTTTACTCACCGCATTTGTTCTACATAACCGGCATCCACGCTGAGAACATTGCGGCACCTAAAAGACACAGGAAAAGAACTCAGTTCAATACAAATACGAAAGGGGTGCATCGCGCATCACGCTCTCACTCACCTTCAGCGCTACTCATCTCAGCAGCACGCCGCCATCCCCGGACGCCGGCCATCATCTAAGGAAGGAAAGGAAAGAAGTTAGAGAACTGTTCAAAAGACTCATTATACTTACCTGTCGGACTCTTGCCAGTGAAGTAACTAGGCAGCAATGAGCCTGCACCAATCAACGCGCCCCTGCGCTGAAAGCAGGATGGAAAGCACACTATACAAAAAACAAGGTGAGCTGTGGATCAAAGGGAAGGGTTGGACCCCGGGGAAGATGGGGTTCAAGCACACAGAGACAATAGGGAGTTAAACTCTACCAATCCTGTGTTTCAGGCCCAGTCTCCAGTTGAATAGTCTCCAGGGAAGGGTTCGAGGTCATAAGAGGTCAGAACAGGCTGAGTGACGTCCCCGTGGATACTAGGTGAGCGTTACAATGGGGTACTGTTTTGCTTGGGGTAAAATTGCTCCTGGCGTAAGCTTTATTTCAACTGCCCCTGCACGGCTCAGTAAACCCACATCATATGGACTATTCATCCATAAAATACTTGGCACCCTTTCTAGATCTGTCTGCAAAAAATTATGGTTTCTTCCTTGCCAATGCCTTTCTCTACAGTATTTCCTCATTATCCATTCTCATCCAATAAGACTTATAAAAAATACAAATTCCTTGTCTGAATTCTCATCTCTGAACAACTCCCCGTCTGTCAAGTCTGTTTGTCTACACCCTTTGTCAAGAGCTATTACTGTTCTCCATGCTCTTCCTTCGTCGTCTGTCCTATGAATAATCACCCTTTCCTCCCTTACTATTACTTCTGCCAATTCTATGGGAATAACCTGTCCTTCATCATCATCCATAAGTACTTCTGGCCTAAACAAAAATGTGCCAGTTATTGTTAGGGAGAATTCTCTGTTTAGGCTGAATTTCCTAACCTAGTGAGTCCCCCAGCAGCTTTGCTGGATCTCTGGAGTTTTTTTTTTCATCCTGCCAAGAGTGAGACTCTTTTCCTCCCACTCTTGGACATGAATGTGGTTGATTTCTTTGAAAGTCAATGTGTTCTATGGGCTATGGGGTCTTTTACTCCATAGGGCCTCATGTGTTTTGCTATGTGTGTTACACCGCACCCTCTGTGCCGTAACACTGGGGTGTCCTAGAGGATCCCCACCATAGACTCCATACCCTGGGACTGACTACTGTCTCCCAGGGCATGTAAAGTCACCATTGGATTTACTAGACCTACATTTACTAACAGAACTAGTACAAACCATCCTATTGTGGACGTATTGGTAGGGGTAATTCGATTACCCCTGGGTCTGTTGTTCGAGGGGGCACTGTCCCGTCCCCCTCGTCGAGTTTTGGCTGGTGGCAGTGGATACTACTTTTTATATTCGACTGCAAATATATTCCTGTGGGATTCTTCCCATTGTTCGAGACTAATACTATTTCACATTAGTCTCTAACATACCGCTGGTTTATTTGTCTTAAATAAATCCACCGGTTGGTATTTTCTGCCAGAACTCGGTTTTTAAAATGGCGTATGTGTTCGCCTCTGTAACTCCGAAACAAAGGTTGAGCCCTTTGTTTCACCTTTGGCGGGCTTCTTGTAACGCTCACCTGATTCCCGTAGAGGCGCCGGTCTTGACTGGGCGTATACCGTATCTTCAAAGGTGATGTGTAACACACGGCTGGCTCTTTGGGCTGGACCTCTGTGCACTGTATGTCTGGCTCGAAGGGTAAGATGTCTGCAGATAGAAAATGTGGGATTAATGAACTGGGTTATTGAATGTCTCTCTCTTCTTCCCTTTCTCTTCTCCTGTAGAACCCCAAAGGTTAACGCTCTCACCTTAGGTAAGTGAACGCCGTGCTCTCCATCTGCCTCGAGGCAGGGTGCTGTAACCAGTTTCTTCACTGGATAAGGGGAGCAGGCCTCTTGACTTCAGAGGACTGCTGTCCGTCGTTTACTGCACGAACGGTAAGTTTCGAGTAATTCTAATGTCTTTAAAGTCTTTAGTAATGATGTCTCTTGTTTTGCAGGGTTCCGGCGATGGCGGATGGCGGGCTGAAGTGAGTTGAAGATGGAGCCCGTGTGATGAATAGAAGCGCCTGGAAGCACGTAAGTAAGCGCTTGTTGCCTGCTTCACGATGCGCTCTAACTGTCTTTTTATTTTGCAGGTACAAGTTCGGGGCGGCTGCAGGGTGCCGGAATACCCACTGGGTTAGATGTGGAAAGGAGTAATGGCACGTGAGTATTAAAGTTCCCCAATGTCTTTAAACGCACCTTGTTTTGTCTTTCAGATGCGGGATGCAGCGCCGAAGGCCTCCGGAGCGTGCGAAGAGTTGGTAAGCTTTTGTCTTTCAGATGCCGGAATGCAGTGTGAAGACCTCCGGACCGCACAAAGAGTAGGTAAGCCTTTGTCTTTCAGATGCCGGAATGCAGCGCGAGGCGTTGGTGACAGCCGATGGACCAGGTAAGTGAAGAGCTGTCACTGAAGACCGTAATGCTAACCTGTTCGTTCTTGTCTTTATAGGTGTTGCTGAAGACTGGATTCAGAATGGTAAGCCTTTTTCCTTAGGCCCAGGATCAGATGCAGAAGACACGATGAGCGTTCTGCTGCTGAGGATGCAGAATAACGCAAAGCAAGATTCATCCATCGGGTGTGGTTTAAATAGCCTCCTGTAGTGCTTAGGTGTCTCCTTCCACAGCCACGCCTAAGAAAAGAGTTCCTGCTTTCCAGAAGAGTTCCAGTGTTCTGAATCTAGGGAGTGGCTCCTGCCCCACCCAACAGGAAAAGTAGTTCCAAACAGAAGAGGATCAGAGACTCAACTGGCAGGCAAGTAAGCAGCATGCTCTGCTGCAGGTAAGTCCACCCAAGCATTATGAGCCCGGCGCTTCCAGCGCTGGGACTGGGCATATTTATGAGCCTGGTGCCACTGGCGCCAGGACTGGGTCCAAAAGGTCCCAATTGGGACTGGTTGGCACTCGGAACCTGGGTTATGGATCTGCTTCCAAGGGAGTTGGGAAAACCCTGACCTTTTGGAAGCAGAGATCATGACACTTCTGCACAGAAGCCCTTCAGAGTAGTGCAATTCTGTCTGGGTACCACAGGGGGTGTGGGAAAGGGTTTAGGCACCCTCGACTGAGTTGCCTTGCCAACTCAAGTCGCACTCTGGTGTGATTGGCCCGAGTGGTGAGCCGCCCCGCTCACCACTTAGCATGTTTGATTGACAGCTAGGCTGAATGAATGGGGGTTTTCTGCATAAAAGCAGGGCTTTTGGGACCGGAACTTCAGACGTCGCCACAGGACCTAAGAATCCGACGAGGGTAAAGCTGAGCCGACCTGCAACGACGACACCTCCGGTGGAGCCCTGCTGACCGACTCACCACTTCCCAACGACCGAGGAGATCTCCCTGCTGGAGAGTCTTCTTCCCCTGACTGGTGGGAACAACCAGTCCCTTGCTTTTTCTCTTCGCTTCCAGGACATCTATGTCAGGGATGGCACTCTATAAAGAGTGGCACAGGACACCCAGAAAGGGTTTGGGTGGTTGTGCCAAAATAAGTGGACAGATAGGTACACACACAGCAGAAAGGAAAGAGAACGAAGAGTAGGCAAGAGTAGTAAGGGGAAAGGTACAGAATGAATTCCCTCTTGGGGTGTATGCAGATATAGGAAAAGAGTATTCCACGAACCTTAGGAAATACTCTAGCCTGCTGCACAGTTTGCTATAACAGAGGTCCACGCTGTTTGCTCATGGCTTGGAACAGCAGCTATGGGTGTCTGTAATGTAGAAGCGAGACAAGGGAAGGGGCAGAGGTTGAAGAGGTTGACTGATGGGAACCAACAGTCAAGCTCTGTACAAAAGGGTCTACAAACAGTACAAGAGAAGATACTTACAGACAAATCCAGGAAAGGAGGTTGATAGCAAACTAGTAGAAGGAAAATGAAGGGAAAGTCGTGTAACAGGATAGGATAGCAGAGGACAGTAAGGAACAAGGCTGAGAGC
The DNA here is from genome assembly GCF_040938575.1 of Ambystoma mexicanum. Classification (NCBI taxonomy): domain Eukaryota; kingdom Metazoa; phylum Chordata; class Amphibia; order Caudata; family Ambystomatidae; genus Ambystoma; species Ambystoma mexicanum. The sequence continues at coordinate 1,233,934,238 of NC_090923.1, read as the reverse complement.
TCAGAGGAGCAGGAAAGCAATGAGCAAGCCCACAGGAGCAGGGCTGTAAGGTAGAGAGCCAAGAGGAAAAGGGCTTAGGGCAGCAGAGTAAAGCAGGCTGCACGGCAAGGAACCCAGAAGGACCGGGCAGCAAGGAGTGAGCCCTGAGGGGCAGGGCCGCTGACCGTAGAAGGTTGCAGAGGACTGTAGAGGGCTGCTAGGCCGAGAACCCAGCGGAAAAAGGTAGGTAGCAAGCAGCGGAGCGTGATCAGCTGCAAAGTAGGAAGCCCAGAGGACAAGGGCTGTAGGCATCCGGAGTGAGGCAGGCTGCAGAGCAGGGAGCCCAGAGGACAAGGGCTGAGACTGGAAAGCAGCAGAGCGTGATCAGCTGCAATGTAGAAAGCCCGGTAGGGCAAGGGCGGAGGCTGGAAGGCAGCAGAGCGTGATCGGCTGCAATGTGGAGAGCCCGGCAGGGCAAGGGCGGAGGCTGGAAGGCAGCAGAGCGTAATCGGCTGCAATGTGGAGAGCCCGGCAGGGCAAGGGCGGAGGCTGGAAGGCAGCAGAGCGTGATAGGCTGCAATGTGGAGAGCCCGGCAGGGCAAGGGGGAAGGCTGGAAGGCAGCAGAGCGTGATCGGCTGCAATGTGGAGAGCCCGGCAGGGCAAGGGTGGAGGCTGGAAGGCAGCAGAGCGTGATCGGCTGCAATGTGGAGAGCCCGGAGGGCAAGGCTGTGAGGAAGAGAGCCTGGAAGGCTATGGCTGTAGGCAGCGAAGAGTAACAGGCTGCAAGGCAGGAAGCCCAGAGGAGCTGGACTGAGGCAGGGAGCCCAGAAGGCTAGGGCTGTAGGCAGCAGGGTGTAGCAAGCTGCAAGGCAAGGTCCAAGCAGGAGTGATGGTAAACAGCATACAAAGATCCGTAGAAAGACACGAAAGGTGGAGGAAGGTCTCTCAATGCAAGAGGCTGAGCCACTGCAGGCAGCAGCCTTTTATACTGCCTAGCCCAGCACAGGGGCAGGCTAATTGGTTGCACCTGGCTAAGCACACCTGCGGACATTCGGCCACCTCCCTCTCTGTTCCTGAGCTGGTGGAAGCAGAGCCAATCCCTAGGGCTTCTGGGGGGTGTAGTTCCTTTGATGACCAATAGGAACAGCCAGGAATCGATGCTTATAGCCAAGTGCATTGTGGTATGCGTAGTTTGTTGGAAAAAATAATAAAGCACCAAAGTCTCGCAAAGGGGAAATAAAGTCCCCAAAGTAAATATAGATTGATCCAAGAGTCTGCTGTAAATAAATGATAAACAAATAGTCCATATTGAGCGCAAATGGATGCGCCCATGGCACAGGCATGACAGTCTAGTGGTCGAATTGCCCGTGCTGAGCACCCCGTCAACCGTATAGCCATTAACCACTGTACCGGGACCAAAAGGTGGTGCCTTGTGATTGAGCACTCCGCGGCTGGTCTCTTCCCTGGTGGTGCAACGATCTTCAACTTTCCTCGACGACGAGATCATCTCATCTTCTGGCAAAGCCCTGACTTGCATCCACCACCAGGAACAACTGCCCCCGCCAGAGCTGCCTCTTCACTCTCAAGGTACTGTGTCCGCCTGGCTTCCCTTGAAACGGTTAGCGTGAGGTGTCTTAAATCCTTACCTTTCCATTGGGTCGCCTCCAGACCTTCTTAAACATTTGTTCTAAACTGGTCCAACCTTTATGTGACATTTTGCTACAAAGACTTGAAGTGCATTTCCACTGTGGTACTTTTGGGACATACCGCCTTGCCTCTCTCCAAGTGGGCCTGGCCTCTGAACTTTGTGATTTACAGTAGACCCTGCCTTGCTTGCCTTGCATTTGTTTCGTAAAAGTGTTAGTACTGAGTTGGTTTCATACCCTGCCTTTTTCTCTGCCTTTCTAACGAATACTAGAGTGCAATCTAGGTTAAAGCATTCACCTCTGTCTGCAAATAAGTGGTGCCGTTGAACCTAGACTTGTCGAAATATTGTTATGGGATTGATATATACTTATAGTAACTGTGATTGAAGTTGTTTGCCATATTAGTGCCAGTGTGTTTTCCATAGATGTGTTTTTAAATAAATAATTATATATCTTTACACCCAAGCTCTGATCAGTATCTGCTTGTTCTACTGTGTAAATTGCCCTATCCTGTATACTCCAAATACGGCCTAACTCGTCTTGAGAGAAGTCTGACTGCTCAGCCACAGCTACCAGGTAAATCTGGGTGGTGCAGACTGCTACCAATTCGGTTTACTGCTAACTCCTGTAGACTTTTTGCAGTGATCCCAGAGGGAACTGCACAGGTTTCTGCCTAACAGTTATCCTCAGTAATTTACCTATCAATCCAGGAAGTCATGTCAACAAATATTTACTCCATACAAAAATACTTCTGGATCTAAAGGGACACCTCGTAGTGCTTTTTGGCCGTTAAATGCTAATATAAATTCTGTCACATTCATGTAATGTATTCTTGCAGTGGAACATATTATCCATTTGTCAGTAAAAGATATCATCATATTAAGTTTTGTCATCAAGTCATGTCCTAATATGTTAACTGGTGTCTGTTGAGAAAACAACAATGGCATAGACATGTCATTTTATACTATTGAAATTGGTAATTTGTCAGTAAATGGAACCAAACTCATAGCCCCAGAGAATCCCTGTGCATTCATGGTGATGCCAGACATTGGATACTTTCCCTGTCGCGCATTTGCAAAAGTGCATTTGCAAGAGTGTATTTGTGACTGCTGTCTCGCTGGCGAACGCTGCCCGTTTCCATTTGGACTTCCAGTGCTGCTGTGGATCCTTGTGAACTGTCCCACCTGACTGCTTACTGCCGTGAACATCCAATTGGAGCAGGTGGTACTGACTGTTTCGTTTTGAAACTTGGGAGGATTGAGTTTTCATTGATGCTTAATTAGCAACCACCTTAACCGTGTTCGCTTTTTTTTCTTTTTTTTCCCCTGGGTCTGCAGTTTTGGTCCTGCCTGCTTCCTGTCAAGGTACTGAAGCAGTAGGATCCTGCAGGAGTGAAGCTGGCCCACCAAACCCCCTAAGTCTGCCTGCTCAACAATCTTTATTCTATTTAACTATTGGCCAGGCAAACCCGAGGGGAAAGGGGAATGGATAAAATAACAAAAGACAAGAACTCCCACTGCAGGTACTTCAGACCGTCTTCTCCGGATGGCTTTTAAATCAGTGGAGTTCCTAAAAGGAAAATACAACCTTAAGTAAATAATATAAACTTCTTTTCTGACTCTCTCTATCTCTTTAATATTTTTCTAGTTACCTGTTGCCTAAGCTAGATTTGCTCTTAGGCTGCTTCAAAGCGAATGCTGTTGCTACTTGAAATGCTCTGTACGAACTTCTCTTCTATGTACATCTTCTTTCTTTTCAAATCTGTGATTTTAACAAAAGATATCCAACAATGTAGTTATTCCTAAAGCTAATGTGTATCTTGCTTCAGTTTATTTTATTACACTAAATAGATATTAATGTATGTCAAATACCTTCTACCTCTGATGTGTCTTTTATGTTCACTGGAAATTTCATACTCTGCAGGAGTTCTTATTTGAAAACTTCCTCAACGCTATATTTTTCTTGAAGAAAATTATTTACATCAGATCACGCTCACTGGGAAATCGCAACTGACACACTTCGTTTTCTGAAGCGCTATCTTCAGACGAATGCCTTTGAAGAAATACTGTCCGTAACACTTCACGATGCATTAAAAAATAAATCCAAAATGGCCGCGACGTTAGCGCTACGTCGAAAGATCCTTTCTTCTAACCGCGCTGCAAAAATATGATAGAAGCCAATCACAACGAACTAAAACATTGAATAATATTTAGAGGGTTAGAAAACAAGAATTAGAATTAGTAACTCGGCGAAATAGATCCGCGCGCCTGGTTAATGCCAAAAAACCCTTTTAAACATCAAAAAGAAAAATGACTTATTTTTTCTATTGTTTTAAACAAATAGTTTTTCCTTTTACATAAATTTGCACTGCATAAATGATGTCTAATATCGTCTTCAACTTAAAAGTCTTTGAATCTTCTCCCTTTTAAACAAAAATTCACTTAGCTTAGTTCCGTTCTTCTTTTAAGCTTCAGCTGCCCAGCAAACAGGTTCTGGTGAAAATCTTCAACTTTAGATTTCTTTCTTGCCTCTTTACTTATTAAATTAGATTTGGAAACTACAAAAGATTCTAGACTAGTAAATGTAACTTATACTTAAATTTACTGGAGCTAAAAATTACATGACCTAACCAGATGAAAACGTTAATGAAAGGCAGTTTAGAATTATCAGGAACATTCTAAATGACTACACAATGCTGCCTGCATCAGAATAAACCAATCACTGCTGGGAAAGTGTTCCACCATCTTGGCTTGGGAGTGTTTCATCTTTCTACATGAAAGTGAGTTAAGGAAATATGAACTAGCTAAAAGGATTAATTAAATACTTCTATAACATCCCCTTCTAACTTTCTTGGAATAGCCTTTGAAACACCCCATTCTCCAAGGAAACTTGCCAATGTGAGATACAAATTGTGAGATCCCGACAGTACCCCCCCGTAAAGCCCTGTCCCAGGGCCTGGTTTAAAAGGCTGCAAACGATGACATTTTTTGGTTAATTTAGGAGCATAGACATCCTCACTCTTAACCCAAGATCTCTCTTCTGGACCATACCCTTTCCAGTCCACTAAATATTGCAAATGACCTCGAACAATTCTAGAATCCAAAATAGCTTGAACTTCATATTCAGAATCATCATCAGAAAACACTGCACCAGGGGCTCTCATCAATCTAGTGTCTTTTCCACATGGCTTCAACAATTTAACGTGAAATATAGGATGTATTTTAATACTAGATGGCAAATTCAACTTCACAGTCACAGGGGAAAATACCTTTTCAACTTCAAATGGTCCAATAAAACGGGGACTACATTTGTTTTTTCCTTTCAAAGCTAAATTTTTTGTGGACAACCATACCTTATCCCCTTCTTGATATTTAGGAGCCTCCCTACGTTTCTTATCAGCAAATTTCTTGTAACTCAATTTGCTTACTTTCAAAGCTCGAACTGCCTTCTCCAAATTTTGTCCCATAATTCGCAATCTACACTCCACATCAGGAACCTCCACCTCTTCAAGAACCACTCCCCTAAGAAAACGTGGATGAAATCCCTGATTTACAAAAAATGGTGACATGGAAGTAGAATCCTTTACAGTGTTGTTATAGCAGAATTCCGCCAACCACAACAATTCCACCCAACTGTGATCAGAACCCAAATAACAACGAATGTATTTTTCTAATTCTTGATTTACTCTTTCAGTTTGGCCATTACCTTCGGGATGATAACTAGTTGTCAAGTTAATTTCAATTCCCAATTCCTTACAGAATGCCTTCCAGAATTTTGAAACAAACTGTGTGCCTCTATCAGAAATTACTTGACATGGTAGACCATGAAGTTTCACTACATTCTGTAGAAAGGCCTGTGCTAAAGACATAGCTGTGGCAGCTCCCTTAATGGGAATAAAATGTCCTGCTTTGGAAAAAACATCTACTACTACTAAAATTGTAGAGCATCCTTTGTCAATTGGTAATTCAACAATGTAATCCATTGATACTGTATGCCATGGACGAGGCGGAATTGGCAGAGGTACTAATAATCCAGCAGGCTTTTGATGATCTGATTTTGCTCTAATACAAACTTCGCATGTTCTAACATAATTTTCTGTGTCTTCACGCATCTTTTCCCACCAGAACTCTCTTCGAAGAAGTTCCAAAGTTTTCTTAACTCCTGGGTGACCAGCCAATGGTGAATCGTGACAATTCTTCAATGCTTCTTCTTGTAATTCCTCAGAAGGAAGGTACAATTTCGCATCTACATAAGGTAAACCTTCTTCAATACTTCGCACAGGATCTCCAGCTTCCCATTCTTTCAATTCTTCTTTGGATAGTAAACGATGAATTTGTTCTCGAAAATCTATTTCCTTATGCACTTCTCCCACCACAAAATTCTTCTCAGACAGAAGTAACACTGGAATACCTTCATCAGACTTCAAACTTCCAGGAAAGCATCTAGACAAGGCATCTGCCTTCCCATTCAAACGTCCTGGCTTAAATGTTATTACAAAATCAAATTCTGCAAAAAACAGTGACCAACGAAGTTGTTGTGATGTTAAGGTCTTGGCAGAACGAAGAAATGTCAAATTTCTGTGATCTGTTAAAACTGTAACTTGATGACGTGCACCCAACAGATAATGTCGCCATTCCTCAAATGCTGACTTGATGGCCAAAAGTTCTCTGTCAGTAATTGTATAATTCCTTTCAGCTGAAGTGAATTTCTTTGAAAAGAATGCTACAGGATGAAGCTGACCTGTTTCAGGATGACGTTGCGATAAAACTGCTCCCATGGCACAGTCAGAAGCATCTGCTTCCACAAAGAAAGGTTGATTCACATTTGGATGTAACAAAATTGGTCCTGAAATAAATCTTTCTTTAAGAAATTTAAAAGCGTTGTCAGCCTCTTCGCTCCAAACAAATTTCATTCCTTTTTTTAACAATTTAGTAATGGGAGAAACTACCTGTGAAAAGTTTTGAATAAATCGACGATAAAAATTTGCAAATCCAATAAAACATTGAATATCTTTTACTGAACTCGGTTGTGGCCAATCCTTTACTGCTTTTACTTTACTTGAATCCATTTCAAGACCTTCTGGAGATAACACAAAGCCCAAAAATTCCACACAATTAGTGTGAAACGGACTCTTTTCCAGTTTTGCAAAAAGATGATTTTCACGCAATTTCATGAATACTTTCTTAACATGTTCCAAATGTTGTTTCTCTTCTTTAGAAAAAATTCAAATATCATCAATGTACACCACTACAAATACATCCAGATATTCGCGAAGAACTTGATTTATAAAAAATTGAAAAGCCGCTGGTGTGTTACACAAACCAAACGGCATCACCTGGTATTCAAAAAGTCCGTAACGCGTTCTAAACGCGGTCTTCCACTCGTCCCCTTTACGAACAGTGAAAATCTTAGCTCCTTGAATCCTGTCTAACATTACTGATATTAAAGGTAATGGATAACGATTCTTTATAGTTATTCTATTCAAAGCTCTGTAATCAATGCAAGTTCTCAGGGTTTTTGTCTTTCTTGGGAACAAAAAACAATGGTGAGGCTGCTGGTGATTGCGAATGTCTAATAAAACCTTTAGCAAGATTTTCTTCTAAATATTCTTTTAAAAACTCATTCTCTCTCTCAGTTAAAGCATAAATTCTTCCACAAGGACTGGTGCTCCTACCTCAAGATCTATCTTGCAATCAAATTCTCTATGAGGTGGTAATTCATTAGCTTCTTTTTTGTCAAAAACATCCTGAAACTCCTTATAACACTCAGGTAAGACTCCAGCTACTGCCCCCACAATATGTTCCTTCACTAATCCTGCTGCTAAACATACTCCTATCGGTTTAGAAATTTCTTCCTGACCATCTTCTGTCAATCTTGCCAAACATTGTTCTTTACAAAAACCTGACTTGAACTCTACTGTTCTCCTTCCCCAATCAATCAAAGGATTATGTAGAGATAGCCAAGGCATACCTAAAATAATCCGTAATTGTGGTGCATCTATTAATTCAAACTCGATTTCTTCACTATGTTCCTCCCCAATTTTCATCTCCAATTTAGTTGTTGTCTGAGTTATCAAACCAGAAGTTAGGGGAGATCCATCTACAGCTCGTACTTGCTCTGGTATTCCCTTTTTAACTACTGGAATTCCCAATTTACCTGCCAAACCAATATCAAAAAAAGTTCCTGTTGCCCCAGAATCAATTACATATGGCCCACCACATTTTGGCTTACCTTCCCAAGTAAAGGATACGTTTAATGTGATGTAGGGAACTGCTGTCTGGACTGTATTCGCCACCTGTTGACCTTTTCCAGAGAATGGTGGAAAACGCTTGGGCGCTCGTGGACATTTACCAACAAAATGAGTACTATCCCCGCAATAAAGACATACATTTTCTTTTCTTCTTCTGTCTTTCTCTTCCTTGGTCAATGGAGGTCTAACTAAATTTACTGAATCTTTCCTCAAGAAACCCTTAACTTCTTTAACAACTTGTTCTGTTCTGGGACGTTCACTTCTGAACCAAACCCTATTCTCAGGAAAATGTCTTCGCTTTTCCAACCTCCTCTCACTCAACCTCATATCCAATTGCATGACCAAATTAATCAAATCTTCACTTGACGTGGGTCTCTCTACAATATTTGATAAAGCATCTTTCAACTCATCACGCAGACCTCTATAAAAAATGGAAGCTCTTTTTTCTTCAGGCCACCCACTTTCTAACACTAATGCTCTGAACTGTGTGATATAAGAAATGAGCTCACGATTTCCTTGACGTAACTCTAAAAGTTCGCCATCAACACTTTGAGTATATGTCCTTCGATCAAACATCTTTCCAAAGACCATCTTAAAATCCAACCAACTATGTAATTCTTCAGCCCTTCGCTCTACATAAGGCACTGACCAAGCTGCTGCTTCTCCAGTTAGATAAGAGATTAAAAATGCTACTCTGGAGGTGTCTGTGGGAAAAGCCTCTGGTCTGCACATGTAGTGTAATTCACATTGCATAATGAATGATTTGAATTTTCTAAAATCTCCTCCAAATCTTTCTGGGGGTGCTAATGGAGTGGAAATCACTGTACCTCCCGAAAAACTATTTATTCCTCTCCCCTTTACGGTAACTTCTCTGGCTTCACTAATAACTTCTTCTTCTGGATACAAAGTAGGTGGTTCTGTGTCAAAACTAAAAATCAAACCTGATGTTTTAGCTGAATCTCCTTTTTTAACTTGGCTATTCAACTCCTCCATCTTAACTCCCAAGGACAATGTCTCCTTCCTAGTCTCCCTTAATTCTGACTTTAATTCTAACAGAATCTTTTCCAATGCTACTAAACTCAACCCAGATTCGGCGTCCATCTTCACTCAGGCAGGATCAAATACGTGGGCCTTTCATTCTGTCAGGGTACTGAAGCAGTAGGATCCTGCAGGAGTGAAGCTGGCCCACCAAACCCCCTAAGTCTGCCTGCTCAACAATCTTTATTCTATTTAACTATTGGCCAGGCAAACCCGAGGGGAAAGGGGAATGGATAAAATAACAAAAGACAAGAACTCCCACTGCAGGTACTTCAGACCGTCTTCTCCGGATGGCTTTTAAATCAGTGGAGTTCCTAAAAGGAAAATACAACCTTAAGTAAATAATATAAACTTCTTTTCTGACTCTCTCTATCTCTTAAATATTTTTCTAGTTACCTGTTGCCTAAGCTAGATTTGCTCTTAGGCTGCTTCAAAGCAAATGCTGTTGCTACTTGAAATGCTCTGTACGAACTTCTCTTCTATGTACATCTTCTTTCTTTTCAAAACTGTGATTTTAACAAAAGATATCCAACAATGTAGTTATTCCTAAAGCTAATGTGTATCTTGCTTCAGTTTATTTTATTGCACTAAATAGATATTAATGTATGTCAAATACCTTCTACCTCTGATGTGTCTTTTATGTTCACTGGAAATTTCATACTCTGCAGGAGTTCTTATTTGAAAACTTCCTCAACGCTATATTTTTCTTGAAGAAAATTATTTACATCAGATCACGCTCACTGGGAAATCGCAACTGACACACTTCGTTTTCTGAAGCGCTATCTTCAGACGAATGTCTTTGAAGAAATACTGTCCGTAACACTTCACGACGCATTAAAAAATAAATCCAAAATGGCCGCGACGTTAACGCTACGTCGAAAGATCCTTTCTTCTAACCGCGCTGCAAAAATACGATAGAAGCCAATCACAACGAACTAAAACATTGTATAATATTTAGAGGGTTAGAAAACAAGAATTAGAATTAGTAACTCGGCGAAATAGATCCGCGCGCCTGGTTAATGCCAAAAAACCCTTTTAAACATCAAAAAGAAAAATGACTTATTTTTTCTATTGTTTTAAACAAATAGTTTTTCCTTTTACATAAATTTGCACTGCATAAATGATGTCTAATATCGTCTTCAACTTAAAAGTCTTTGAATCTTCTCCCTTTTAAACAAAAATTCACTTAGCTTAGTTCCGTTCTTCTTTTAAGCTTCAGCTGCCCAGCAAACAGGTTCTGGTGAAAATCTTCAACTTTAGATTTCTTTCTTGCCTCTTTGCTTATTAAATTAGATTTGGAAACTACAAAAGATTCTAGACTAGTAAATGTAACTTATACTTAAATTTACTGGAGCTAAAAATTACATGACCTAACCAGATGAAAACTTTAATGAAAGGCATTTAGAATTATCAGGAACATTCTAAATGACTACACAATGCTGCCTGCATCAGAATAAACCAATCACTGCTGGGAAAGTGTTCCACCATCTTGGCTTGTGAGTGTTTCATCTTTCTACATGAAAGTGAGTTAAGGAAATATGAACTAGCTTAAAGGATTCATTAAATACTTCTATAACATCCCCTTCTAACTTTCTTGGAATAGCCTTTGAAACACCCCATTCTCCAAGGAAACTTGCCAATGTGAGATACAAATTGTGAGATCCAGAATCCCACTTAAGGAAAACACACGCGCATTTGCAAAAGTGGATTTGTGACTGCTGTCTCGCTGTCTAGTGGTATAACCGGGAGCGGCGGAGCCTGTTGGTATTCTTTCTGCACAGTTCTCCGTGTAGTAAGGTTGAAGATAAGGTCAGAGTGTAAACTGCGCATTACTTTAAGGAATTAATTCAGCATTTTGATTGACTGCTGGTGACTCTTGGGCAGCGGTTATATCTATCTAAGTGAGTTTTGTCAGCAGTGTTAATTGTTGATAGCCACTTGTACGTTGTGGTGCCAGCAGATTATAATTGAATTTATTCTCGTTTAAGGAAACAAGAGAATGGAAAATATTTATTTTACCTTGAAAACTGGAATGCCTGCTGTAAATGTAGCCTTATTTAAAGAAGAGGTTCATATGACTCCAAAAAGTTTGGCAACTACTTCTAACACACCAATAAAACAACAAAAGAAAATTGCATTGGCTCGACTTGGAGACAAGAAAATATCGAACAAAAATAGAAACCATTCGATAACTAAAGGGTGTGATATTCGCCAATACTACAATCATGGGGTTGGTGTGGAAAATTAAAAAAGTAAAGTTGAATTGACTAAAGTCAGCCATGCTAAACATGATAAACTGCATGAATTAAATACACGACTTGATTTAGAAGTGGCTGCTATTAAAAACAATGTGGCGATTTGTTCTGACTTGAGTGTCGTGTAGACCGATGAGTCCTCTGTCCCCAAGTGACGCACAGGGGAACTTAATAGAAACCCGCTGTGCGACCTTTGAGGCCACAGGTGGGAGATGTCTTCCCAGATCCACGGAGCCTCTGGAACACCGATGCTGCTGTCGAGAAGGAACGGGGTTAAGTACCAGGCAATCACAATACAGTCAGATAAACAAAAGGATCTAAAATGTCTTACCTATCTGGTGTAAGGGTAACCCAGGTAACCTAGTAGAGAGGTTCGAGACTCAGATGATGCGGCGGTCCCTGGAATGGTAGAACCGCAGGTTAGCGTGGATGAAGGGTTAGCCACCTGTAGGAGAGAAGGCTTGACTTGAATCCCAAGAAGGGAAAGGGCGTAGAAGTTCAGCAAGGTAACCAGGGATGATCCAAAGGCAAGTCGAGGTGAAGTCCAAAAATCCGGCAACAGGTCAACAGTTCCAAGCAAAGGTACAAAAGGGGTGTCCGAGGGAGTCCGAGGTAGAGTTCCGTGATCAAGATAGCAAGGAGCAAGTAGTAACGCCAAACAGGGTCTGAAGCCAGCTGAGAAGCAATGAGTGTTCTGTCTCTCAGACCTTTATACTGTGTGTCTGGGAGTCATGTGACGTCTCTGGATCATGTGACGTCCAACAAGGACACGTGACTCTGGATCACGTGACCGACGGGGTGACGTAACACCGCCCCTTCTGCTATACGCTCTCCAAGGCAATTGCCAATGCAGAAAGGGTTGCAATCGAGCCCGTACACCAAAGCCGGTACGGTTTTTTCGGTTCTTTGGGTTAACCGAATCACCTGAGCCTGGAACCGTGGGAGGGGATGGTGGAGAAATGTGAGCAGTGTTCTGATGTGTAGTGAACTGATGTGCAGAGGATCGTCTAACATAGCCCCCCCCAACGGCCCACGACCCCGTGGGCAGGACGTATGATCCTTATGGAAGCGGGCCACCAGCCGAGGGGCGTTCAGATCCAAGGCGGAAACCCACGAACGCTCCTCCGGGCCGTAACCCTTCCAATCCACCAGGTATTGGAGCCTACCCCTAAACCATCGAGACCCCAAAACGGCCGACACCTCAAAGACATCAGGAGAGGACAGGGACACCGGTGCAACAGGGGTACGGAGGCGGACAGAATCGGGGCAAGGCTTGAGGAGGGATACATGGAATACAGGATGGATACGCCAAGAACTAGGAAGCACTAGACGAAAAGCCACCGGATTCACTACCTGTGAGACTACATACGGGCCGACAAAGCGAGGTAGCAATTTCCGGCAACCCACTAGGCGAAGGTGACGTGAAGACAACCAGACCCTAGAACCCACCACTAGAGGGGGAGCAGCCAGACGTTTGCCATCCACACGGGCCTTCATGGCAGTCTTCGCTTCCGTGAGATGCACCACAGTACTAGCATGTACAGCAGACAGATCTCTAAGACACGTCGTGGCCGCAGGATTCGAAGAACTAGAAGCATCAGGGACTGGCAAGACCTTGGGATGTTGGCCGTAGAGGGCGTAGAAAGGAGAATAACCTGTAGCTGAATGAGCCGCGTTATTGTACGCGAACTCAGCAAGCCGCAAAACGGCCAACCAGGAGGTCTGATGTTGCAATATAAGGCAGCGAAGATACTGCTCCATAGATTGATTCGTCCTTTCGGTCTGCCCATCGGTCTCAGGATGATATGCCGAAGAATACCTGGTGTCAATGCCCAACAATTTAGTCAACGACCTCCAAAACCGAGAGGTGAACTGTGATCCCCGATCGGATATAATGACCGAAGGGAGGCCGAATAACATGAACACATGTTCAAAAAACAAGTCCGCCAAGACCGGGGCTGAAGGAATACCTTTACAAGGGACAAAACGAGCCATTTTTGTAAACGTGTCCACCACTACCCAGATGGAGTCAAAGCCTCGTGACTTGGGGAGATCAGTAACGAAATCCATAGTCAGTGTATGCCAAGGCCTGGGAGGAACTGGAAGCGGAAGTAGCAACCCAACCGGTCGGCCTCTCCGATGTTTAGCCTGAGCACACACTGCACATGAATTGACATAGCAGTCTACATCGCGCTTCATAGAGGGCCACCAACACCAGCGCTTGAGAAGATCTAAAGTGCGCTCTTGACCGGGATGGGCATTAAAAGGGGCATCATGAGACCACTCAAGGGCCAGATTACGAGTGTCAGGTGTGGGAAGGAATAGACGTTCATGCACGAAAGGCAACCCATCAGAATACACGGGGTCCCATTCTCGCAACTGGTCGGAATGATTGCTAGTCCAGGATCGGACCGAGTCTAATAATGACAATGAAGGTGTACAAAGACAAATCACATGACTCTTTCCGAGAACAGTGTCAGGAAAGGTTGGCAACTCGACCCCCCCTGGGGAACGTGACAAGGCGTCTGCTTTTCCATGTGCAGTGCCAGGACGATGCATAATACGGAAATCAAAAGAGGAAAAGAAAAGATGCCATCGGACCTGTCTGCTATTAATGCACTTCAATGAGGCCAGATTCTGTAAATTCCGGTGGTCTGAGTATACAGTGATGGGATGTTTGGCCCCCAGAAGATGATGGCGCCAAACACGAAAGGCATCCATGACAGCCAATAGTTCTTTCTCCGTAACAGTGTAATGAGTCTCAGTACTGGAGAACTTACGGGAATGGTATGCCACTGGGTGTAGTTTGCCTGTTGTAGGACACGTTTGTGACAGTACCGCACCGAGAGCAAAAGATGAAGCATCTGCCTCTACTATGAACGGAAGATCAGGATTGGGGTGCTGGAGTACCGGTGCGGTAGTGAAAGCAGTTTTCAGAGCCTCAAAAGCCTCCTGATGTTCCCCGTGCCAATGATAGGGTACCTGAGGACTAGTCAGAGCCGTGAGCGGCGCAACGATTGTGGAAAAAGAAGAAATGAAACGTCTATAAAAGTTGGCGAATCCCAAAAAGGCCTGCAAGGACTTGAGTGTTTGAGGTACTGGCCAATCTAATACTGCTTTGACCTTAGATTCGTTCATGGATAACGCCCCAGGGGTGATGTGGAAACCCAGAAACTCAACCGAAGTTTTATGGAACTGACATTTCTCAGGTTTGGCAAATAAGGAATGTTCTCTCAAACGGGATAGTACTTCTTGCACATGCTTTACATGGTCATCAAGATCACGAGAAAAGATTAAGATGTCGTCCAAGTACACAACCATGTAAACGTCCAGAATATCCCTGAATATGTCATTCATGAATCGTTGGAATGTGGCTGGGGCGTTACATAGGCCAAAAGGCATGACTAAATATTCGTACAAGCCGTAACGAGTACAGAAAGCCGTTTTCCACTCGTCTCCCTCGCGAACGCGTACTAAATTGTATGCGCCACGTAGGTCGAGCTTGGTGAAAACGGAAGCATGAGTTAAATGGTCCAGAAGTGGGGTGATTAACGGGATTGGATATCTATCCTTTTTTGTGATAGCGTTAAGACGTCGATAATCCACACAAGGGCGTAAATCCCCCTCCTTCTTGGGTACAAAGAATATGGGACTTGCTGCTGGTGAAGTGGAGGGACGGATGTGTCCTAAACGTAAGGCGTTCTGTACATACTCTTTCAATGCTTGTTCCTCCGAAGGGGACAAAGAATAGATCCTGCCCGAAGGGATAGCGGAATCAGGAAGTATTTCGATTGGGCAGTCATATGGTCTATGTGGAGGAAGTACCTCGGAAGAGCCCCGATCGAAAACCGATTCGAATGCTTTGTACTCAGGCGGAATCCCAGACACCAACCCCCCAACAGTATGTGAATGAACAATCTCTGGATCATCAACAGTGAGTTGAGCTAAAGCACCCAAGGCCCGAGAAGGTGTGTCAGAGGCTTGATGGACCGGGAGACAATAATTCTGACAGACTTCGGACTCGAAGAGTACAGTCCCTGACTGCCAATTGATCAGTGGGTTATGTTCGCGTAACCACGGTATTCCTAGTATGATACCGAATTGGGGTGTGGTAATTAAATCAAAACATAAGGTTTCTGTGTGTGTTTCTTGTATGTTCAACAAGAGTGGTGCAGTTTGGTGTCTAACAGGACCAGAAACCAATGCAGAGCCGTCTACGGCTTGGACATGTTCCGGTCGTGTTTTTACCACTAAAGGTAGGTTGAGGGAATGGGCCAAATCAATATCTATGTAATTACCAGTGGCACCTGAATCAATGATGATATTGACTGCATGAAGAAGGCCTGTAGAAGGACATAGAGTAGCCTTTACAGAGACGGGTTGGACACGAGCAAAGGCAAGAGAGGTACCCGGAGATGATGACGGGACACTCGACCTGTTCTCCGGATCTAAGGTCGAGCCATCCGAAAAACCTGGCTCTTCTGGGGACGTCGAGGACACTCTTTCACAAAATGTCCAGTGGTGCCACAATAAAAGCATGCATTGTCCACCCTTCTACGTTCCCTCTCTGATGTTGTGATAGGACTACGTAAACCTCCCACTTGCATAGGTTCTTCTGTACTGGAAGCAGGAGTACTAGCAAGAGTAGGATGGGACGAGACCCCCAATTCAGCTCTACGCTCTGATCGTCGTGCATCTACCTGCAAGACGAGATCAACCAATTCCTGATACTGAGTAGGCATAGAAGGGATCACGGATAAAGCATCTTTCATGGTGTTACTCAACCCCCTATAAAAGACCACCGCCCGCTTGTTTTCTGGCCATGATGTTTCTGCGACTAGCTGATTGAAACGGGTGATGTATTCTATCAAAGTCTTTCTACCCTGAGTCAGTTCTAAAAGCTCCAAATCCCTAGACTGCGCCTTGTGTCGAGTATCGAATACTCGAGACATTTCTAGAACCAACAAATCAAAGTCGTAAAGGACTGGGCTGTTATTCTCTAGCAGGGGATTAGCCCAAGCGGCAGCCGTTCCGGCTAAATGGGAGAGGGCGAAGGCGGCTTTAGTAGTGGAAGTAGGAAAAGCCAAAGGTCTGCATAAGAAGTGTAACTTGCACTGATTAACAAAGGTTCTGAATTTCTTGGGGTCACCTTGATAGCGTTCTGGAGCAGCCAGGGGGGAAGGAGATGGGAGGATTATTGGAGTTGGGACTGTAGAATTAGCCAAGGGAGGGGGTGTAGTGAAGGAGCTGGCATCTCCAAACTCAGGGTCTGCAGGAAGGGAATGCTGAACACTCTGTATGGAATCCAACCTTTGGTGGATCACTGTGTTCGCGGCTGCCATATCTGCCCTTAATACTGTAATTGCCTGGACTAAAGCAGCTATGGGTTCTTCCGTGGATCCCTGCATCGTCAAACACGACTATACGGCTTCTCAGTCTGTTCTGACTTGAGTGTCGTGTAGACCGATGAGTCCTCTGTCCCCAAGTGACGCACAGGGGAACTTAATAGAAACCCGCTGTGCGACCTTTGAGGCCACAGGTGGGAGATGTCTTCCCAGATCCACGGAGCCTCTGGAACACCGATGCTGCTGTCGAGAAGGAACGGGGTTAAGTACCAGGCAATCACAATACAGTCAGATAAACAAAAGGATCTAAAATGTCTTACCTATCTGGTGTAAGGGTAACCCAGGTAACCTAGTAGAGAGGTTCGAGACTCAGATGATGCGGCGGTCCCTGGAATGGTAGAACCGCAGGTTAGCGTGGATGAAGGGTTAGCCACCTGTAGGAGAGAAGGCTTGACTTGAATCCCAAGAAGGGAAAGGGCGTAGAAGTTCAGCAAGGTAACCAGGGATGATCCAAAGGCAAGTCGAGGTGAAGTCCAAAAATCCGGCAACAGGTCAACAGTTCCAAGCAAAGGTACAAAAGGGGTGTCCGAGGGAGTCCGAGGTAGAGTTCCGTGATCAAGATAGCAAGGAGCAAGTAGTAACGCCAAACAGGGTCTGAAGCCAGCTGAGAAGCAATGAGTGTTCTGTCTCTCAGACCTTTATACTGTGTGTCTGGGAGTCATGTGACGTCTCTGGATCATGTGACGTCCAACAAGGACACGTGACTCTGGATCACGTGACCGACGTGGTGACGTAACACCGCCCCTTCTGCTATACGCTCTCCAAGGCAATTGCCAATGCAGAAAGGGTTGCAATCGAGCCCGTACACCAAAGCCGGTACGGTTTTTTCGGTTCTTTGGGTTAACCGAATCACCTGAGCCTGGAACCGTGGGAGGGGATGGTGGAGAAATGTGAGCAGTGTTCTGATGTGTAGTGAACTGATGTGCAGAGGATCGTCTAACACGATTGTAGGAAGTGTGAAAAGTGGTAGTATGATATCAGACACAACGATGGAAAATGAGAGTAAACGTTGTGATGATAAGACACATGAAACAATTAATGAGAGTCCTCCAAAATTATGTTCTGTGGAAGCTCAACATAGATTAAGGGAAGCTTACCAAAATATGCATATCACAGGACAAGTAGATGAAGAGGCTCTTAACTTCATGGACTTGAGTGCTGCCTCAGTCTATGAAGAAGAAGTTGTTTTTGTTCACTCTAACACAGGTTATCTAATGCAGGTAGATGAATTGTCCCCAATTCGAATGCAAAATTCAAGCAATCAGAACTTGCCAGAGAGAATAAATGAGACTATTGATCCCCAAATCCTAGAAAGTAAAGGATCTAAAACAACTCCAAATTCATCAGTAAGTTCTGATATAGAAGCGTCTCTAAGTTCAGTGTCTTTTGTACCTCCAACTCCAAGGCAGGTGAATATACCTTGGGGGGGGCATAAGTTATCTCGGTCTGATAATAATCATACGGAAGAAACTGAATCACAAGTGGACATGAATACAACACTACTGTCAATGAATACAGCCTTGCTATCCTTGGCCAAATTGTACGAAGCCATGGATCAAAAAATCAACTATCAGACGATACTGTTGACAAAGCTGACTTATCAAAATAACGAAGAGGGAGCTGTGGGGGAAGTAAGAGAGTATGACCCACAGTTTGAAATCTTCAGACATTGCAGTGTAAGGGATTCTGAGTCTCAAACAGAAATCCTTCAAGATGTTGGAATTAAAGGGCTGCTTCAATTTAAACAATTTAACTTTGTTGGTGTCAAAGGATCAAAAGATATGGATAAAGAGCTCAATCCTAAAATACAGATTGACCTAAGTAAGGAGAGTGGTGAGAAAATGATAACTTGTCCTGGTATATTGAAAAATGGTGATGTTATAACTATAGAGAAATGTCAGCAAGAAATGCTTCTTATACCTGTAAAAGTAAACCCAGGAAATAATAATTCTAACAAAGGACCGGGGGAGTCCAAAAAGAAGAGGGCCAATAAAGCATGTGCAAAGCCAAGACGCTATCTAAAAATAACAAGTGTTACAAAAGATAATGATGGCAAAAAGCAGGAGAATATTACATGTAAGGGGCAATCGAAACAACAAGTTGAGAAGAATAAGGGGAAAGCCACTTTTTTAAATAAAATATTTTTTATTGTTTTATAGGTTCAAACAAACAAAACAAAGACTAATTAACACTTAGTCAATACATATAAACACACAGGTATACATTTCTTCTTGGTGCTCGGCTTTTTCCGTTTTCCTCCTTATATTATGGATCTGATGCACCCAGTGAGTTGGGGGGTCATCCCAAGTATCTGCATAAGTTCGTTTCGATCACCCAACGGCTTGTAGGTCCCTCTTCTATGCCGTCAGTTATCCTCCCATCTTTGCCATATCTTGGCCACTTTCTCTGGGCACCCCTTATGGTATACACCCTTGTTTCCATCGGTATACATATGTCCACATCCGTCACCCATTTCTCGTACTGTGGGGGTGAGGCTGAGCCCCACAATTGGGCTATGTTCCTTTTTGCTAGTCCTGTGGATGTCGCGAACATAAGTGTTTCAAATTGAGACAGTTCTATATCTGCATCTATCCCCAATATCAGTAGTTTGGGGTCCATCGGCATCTCGCGGCAGATCACTATCGAGAGTCTGTCACAGCACTTTTGCCAGAAGTCTTGTACTTTTGGGCATTCCCATAGGGTATGGAAAAAGGTCCCTCTCGTTTGATGGCACCGCAGACAGTTGGGATCTGTCGCCCTTCCCCATTGATGCAAGGCCTCTCTGGGATAGTATATCCTGTGTAGGATCTTTAGTTGGATCAGTCTAATTCTGGCTGAGATTGCTGTTTCCCTGGGGTACATGAAGGCATTAGTCCAGTCTTCCGCTTGTATTGGGCCCACATCTCTTTCCCATTTTTCTTTAAGCTCTGTGAGCTCCATTGTAGCAAATGAGTGGATCGCATTGTACATTGTAGATGTACTTTTGTGATTGATTCGTTCCACCACTATGTTTCTCTCGATCGGGGTACATTCAGGTACATTCGGGAGGTCTATCTCACTTGTGGTGAGGGCATGCCTCATTTGCCTATAATGGTAGTGTTCTGTGGCAGCAAGATTGAATTCATCCTTTAGGATTTGGAAAGATTGTATTTCTACTTCTGTTAACATGTCTTCCAATTTTTCAATCCCGGCTTCTCCCCAGGCCGGCCATTTGGGGATTCCTCCAAGTTCTGGAAGATGCCTGTTATGCCACAGGGGTTGTCTCAATGTGACTTTTCCTTCCCATCCCAGGTGCTTATGTGCGTCTCTCCAGATCTGTGTCCTCTGTGCGGCCATTGTGGGTGTGCTTCGCCTTGATCCTTTTTGATAGAGGTTTTCAATCGGGGTGATCACCCGTTCTATTTGAGTGTCTGCTCTGTTGTGTGATAACATCTGGTCATTATGTAGGATGTCATTCACTACTGACATTTGGGCTGCCCAATAATACGTTTGTAGGTGTGGAAGTCCAATTCCTCCTTCCCATACTGAGCGCTGTAAGGTTTTCAGCGCGATTCGAGGGTGCCCTCCTCCCCACAATAGTTTCCGAAGTGTCTCATCTATTTTACAGAATTCTATTTTCTGTATGTATAATGGTGCATTCTGCAGGATGTATAGAAACCGGGGAAGAGCCAACATCTTGAACAGCGGAAGAGTCATCCAGTGCTTCACATTGTTCATAAATTTATCTCTCATTGGGTGTAGGTTTTTCTCTGTAAATTGTGTTAAATCTGTCGTAATCTGTATCCCAAGGTATCGGAATTGCTCTGTTTCAATTTTATATGGACAGTTGTTTAAAGTCGCTGGATCGAGTCCCTTGATCGGGAATAATAAGGATTTATCATAGTTTACCCTTAGGCCGCTGAAGGTTCCGTAGGTGTTTAATATGTTCGTGACGATGGGGCAAGAGAGTGATGGGTCGCTTAGGTAGATTAGTAGGTCGTCCGCATATAGGGACACTTTGTCCTCCCAGTCTTGTGCCCATTGGAACCCTCTCCATTCTCGGGACTCTCGCAGCATTATCGCTAGTGGTTCGATTGCCAGTGCAAACAGCATCGCCGAGAGGGGGCATCCTTGTCTAGTACCCTTTCCGAGTTCTATGCTGCGTGAGGACCAGCCATTTACTCTAACTTCTGCTGTCGGGGCGTTGTATAGGAGTTTGACCCAGCTTGTGAATTGGGGCCCGAACCCCATTTTATCCATTATGAACCACAGGGCCTCCGAGTGGATCGAATCAAAGGCCTTCTCGAAGTCTATGGTAAAGAGTGCCAGTGTGTCCTGTAGAGCCGGCGACCTTTCGATGGAGGCTTGAAGCCTGTGGATGTTCATTCGCGTGGATCTCTGTGGCATGAAGCCACATTGGTCCGGATGGACCAAGCAGGTTATCACTTTCTGCAGCCTGTTGGCTAGTATATTTGCTAGTACTTTGGCCTCCGTATTTATAAGGGAGATCGGTCGGTAAGAACTGCACGCGTCTGGGGGTTTGCCCTCTTTGTGTATTACCACTATGCTGGCCTTTCTTAGATCCGGCGGGAGAATTCCCTTTCCTTTTGCATGCAAGAACATTCGAAGCATATGTGGTGCCACTTCTGCGGTGCCTATTTTTTTCCATATTTCTACTGGAAAGCCATTGGGTCCCAGGGTTTTTCCATTTTGGAGCTGGGAGATGGTGGTCGCCAGTTCATCCTCTGTTATTTCAGCTTCGAGGTCCAGCTTCTGTGTTTCATTTAGTGTTGGGATGGTTAGGGTATCCAGTATATTGGGGGTCACAGGGGTCGTCGGCGGGGCGTATAGTCTTTCATAGTAGGCTGCAAAGGCCTCTGCAATATCTGTGTCCGTTGAGACCCATTTGTTGTTTGTGGTGCTTATCCGGCGCACTTGAAGGTGGCCCTCTTCTCTTCTTTCCAGCCATGCAAGCATTTTGCTGGCTTTGTCTCCCGTTTCATATAACCTGGCACATATTGTTCTATGCGCTTGCTTCGCACATGTCAGCGCCACATTATGAAATTTCTTTTGCGCAACCTGTAAGGCTGTGTTGTCTTCCATCGTTCCCGTGTCTGTGAACTTCGCCTCAGCACATTTCACCTCTGTCTCTGCGTCTTCCACATCGTGCTGGTGTGCTTTTTTGTGTTCTGTTGTCCAGCTCAGAATTACGCCTCTTAAAGTTGCTTTGTACGCTTCCCATATTATCCCTGCATCATCCATGGAATCGTGGTTTAGTTCAAAGTATGTTGCGGTTGCTTCCTGAACTTTCTCTGCTAATTCCGGAAACCCTAGGTCGAATGTGTTCATTCGCCACTTCGGCGGAGGCTGCGGTCTTCCTGTCTCAAGCAGCATCGTGAGTGGGGAGTGATCTGAGATCCCCCGTGGATGTAGTCGCCTCTGTCACTTTGTGTATACTTTCGCCGGGGAGGAAAAAGTAATCCAGTCTGGACATCGATGCGTGTGCGCCTGAGTGAAACGAGAATTGCCTCTAAGCTGGGTGAAGGTCTCTCCATGCGTCCTTCAGGCCCAGTGCTGACGCAAAGGTAGCAAGTTTAGTGGGTGTTGTTAGGTTTCTTCCCCTTGTATGTGTGCGATCCTCGCTGACATTCATCACCTCATTGAAATCTCCACCCATCACCAATGTGTCTGTCGGGTTGTTTACTATTATCGGTGTAATTTCTTCAATTAGGGCTGCCATGAGTGCTGGTGGCGAATAGATTGTCATTATTGCTATGGTTTGGTTCCATAGTGTGCCTTGCATGAAAACTAATCTACCTCCGGGGTCTTGGATTATTTGGGTTATGTCGATCGGGGTTCTTTTGTGTATCATTATGAGCACTCCCCTCAAGCCCATGGAGAAGCCTGCGTGGATTACTGTCCTATATTTAGTTCTCTTGAAAAATTGGCAGTTTGTGCCTGCTAGGTGCGTTTCGGTGAGCATCACTATGTCTGGGTCGTGCAGAGTTATATATTGCATTACTAGCCTCCGCTTTATGCTATTTCCCAGGACATTCACATTCCATGTCATGAAGGCTAGTTTTTTCTCCTTATTTCCTGTTGTGGCCATTGTCCATTAGGTGCAGTGGTATTTGCGGGTGGACTTCCCTTGCGATCTTCATATTTGTTTTGATTGCTGTAGCCTTGCTGAGCCAAGTGTCAGTTGAATACCTGTGTAACTCCCAACTCCCCCTCCCCAAACTCCATCCCCAACTGAAGCATCTGTCGGCCATTAAACAGAACATTTAACCAATGAAACTAATTGTGAGTGCGCTGGTCTCTTTGGTATTGGAGATACCTCAGTGTGCACTTGTTACTGCGGGGGGGGGCATGCCGTGCTGGTCCGTGGCCACCAGCATTCATTTTCCTGTTGGCAGTATGTGTTGAACAGAATCTGTTGGGTTTCATATCGTTTATGTTTACATTAGAGATCCGCCTTTACATACATATGTCCTCTCCCTGTGGTATTGCATCCATTTCTTGGTGGGGTGGTCTCTCCGGTGGTTCATTTAGCCGTGGCCGGTTTCTTCTCTGTTCTTGTCGTTTGCGTGGGTTCCAGTCTCCTGTCAGGTTTCTCTCTGCCCAGGTCCATGCCTCTTTGGGGTCAGTAAAGTGTATTGTCGTGCCGTTGTGATATATCTTCAATTGAGCTGGGAACAGGAGACCATATTTCACGTTCAACGTCTGCAGGCGCTTTTTGAGGGGGTTGAACGATTGTCTCATTTTCCTCACCTCTCTGGTGAAGTCTGGAAAGAATCCGATTCTGGAGCCGTTGTATGTTATCTCCCCTTTCGTCCCGGCCATTTGCAATATTGCATCTCGATCTCTGTAGTTGAGGATCTTCCCTACTACAGTTCGTGGCTGTCCTCCAGGAAGCAGCCTACCCGTTGGGATTCTCTGTGCCCTTTCTATTGAGAACATTTTCGACAGGGGCCTGGGTGCAAATAGGTCTGCAATCCATTTTTCCAGGAAGAGCTCCATACTTTCCCCCTCAGTCTTTTCAGGAAGGCCAAGGATACGGATGTTGTTTCTCCTTGACCTTCCCTCTCCCTCCTCCACCCTGCTCTCCAGTGTCTTTATACGTTCCAGTGCTTTATTCATTTGCTGACCCATGCCTCTCAGTTTGACCTCTGCGACTGATATCTGGGTCTCAGATTCTCCAGTGCGGGATGAGAGCTTCTGAAGGTCATGTCTAAGCAGGGAGACTTCTGTGGAGATGCCGTCCATTTTGACTTCCATGGATGTCCTCGAATTGGAGATGGCATTCATCACATCTCTTAAGGACAGGTTGTCTTCAGGGTTCTGTGTATCGTCAGACCTGTTTGGTTCCATTGGCCGGGGTATGGTGGTGGTTGTAAATTGTTCCATTGTGCTCTGATTATTCACTTTTTTCGTTGCCGTCTTATCTTTACCCATTGCGGCTGTTGTCTATTGATTGGTCGTTGTTGTGTAAATAGTGCGGGTGTTTAGGGTCGTGGCTCGCGTTGTGGGCTGGATTGCTCACAGGCACTTGTGGTTCATAGGGAAATTGGTGTCCAATGCAGGCTTTGCGCTTATACGGTACCTTATTAATTACGTGGGAGCCTTCTTTTATTGTATTTTATTGCGCTTCTTCCGGTGTATTTCACCATCAGTGTGTGTTGCCAGATTTTTGGTTAGTTCGTGGGTTTCACCTTCTCCTCGCTCCCCTTGATTATAGTGATTGTCGCAGCTTGTGTTCCAGCCTTAGGCACTTTCGCATGGCCACGCTGGATGTGGGGGAAGGGGGAGGGGTTTCTTGCTGTTTCCCCCTCTCTGGCCAATCTTCGCTTCTGGGGTTCGTGCGGGCCCCTCTGCCTCTTTGCCCTGGACGAGTCCTTGGTTGCTTCCTGTTGTATTGGTAGTTCGTAAGAGGTTGCTTATGTGTTGCCCGTGTCCTTTGTCTCAGGATTTGTCTCTACACTCCGGTAGTCTTTACCTAGCCAGTATTGTGGGCCATGTGGGGAGGGAGGGCGCAGGGGGGGGGGGGGTTTATTTCACCCTTGCACGGTGTTTCCGTGTCCCGCTTTGTGTCCAGCCCTCTCCCCTCCTTACTGGCTGAGTTATTCAGGGCGTCAGCAGGCG
This sequence comes from Ambystoma mexicanum, assembly GCF_040938575.1. NCBI lineage: Eukaryota > Metazoa > Chordata > Amphibia > Caudata > Ambystomatidae > Ambystoma > Ambystoma mexicanum. Next base: position 1,233,909,543 of record NC_090923.1, on the reverse strand, counting down.
CTCAACGTATTACGGAGCGCCTGCGACTGCCGGTCGTGTCTTCGTTGTGGCCTCGGAGGCGATGTTCCAGTCTCCGTCTCCTCTTCCCGGTTGCCGAGCGGGGTTGAGAGGACTCTCTCACTCGTGTCCACTTCCAGGTTTCCGGATCTTGGGTCGGCCTCCGCTGCCCGCTCGCTGTTGCGTCTTCCGCGGCCACTTCTGCTTCCAGAGTACACTTCAGCAGCGGCGGTGCAGAGTGGCCCTGATTTCTGTCCCCAGCGTCTCCGCACTATGGCGCCACTTGCCTCTGGGAGTGCTAGTCCGTTATGACCGCTCCACCTATATGGCGCGCAGCGACCATCTTGGAGTCTCAACAGTGCCGGACGCAATGATATTTTACCGTGAATATCTCGGGATCTGGTCGATGGACTGCTTCCCAACTTCACCAGATTGTAGCGACAGTTGTCTGCTCTTGATTCATGCGTCTGTTCAGCTCCGTTTACAGCAGTTTTGTTCAGGATGTCGAAGGATTATGCTGGCGGCCCGGGAGCTTGCGTGGATCACGTCTCCATGCTGAGCCCGTTGGCCACGCCCCCATGGGAAAGCCACTTTTGATCTGTGTTATAAACCATTAGATGATTTGGTGGCGGTGAGTAAGGCCGTGATTGAGAAAGAAAGAGTTCATTTGCAGGAACCCTCTTGTGACTCTCCTCCCGCCGAACAACCGGGGGTAGGTTTGGGTGGCCTGATGGATGCCCAATTGAGAGAGGAAATAAACAAAACAATAGAACATTATATTGCAAGGCATAAATTAGTTTTCAAAAATGGATTAGCAGAATTTGCTTATTCAAATATTTTTGATTAGCAAATAAATGTATTTGATTAGCAATTTTATACTCCTATTTTAAATGTCACCCAAAGTTAGTTTTACCCCAAGACAAACAATTAGCAAGAATACAGCATTTCTATGTACCTCTCAAGTACAATGAGTGTCTTAAAATGTAAAGGTTCACTGCATGAATGGACCACATAAATAGATCTGATTTTAAAAAAGCTCTGACTTTTTTTTCAGTTCAAGGCTCTGTGCAGCTGGGTCATGCAGCAGTCAGTGATGCCTAGTGCAGTGTCCATCAAATTGTCAACAAGACAATAATACAGATGTAATTGTGAGTGTGTCATTTTTATTTTATCATCAAGTTTCATTTAGCTAGTGTTCCGGCATATAACAGTCACAAGTAACTCCCCAAGATGAAGACAGCATCTACAAGGAGTTTGTGACACATTGGGGACATTAGTTATCTTATTCTGCCGAACCAAATGTCCAATTGCCAGCCTCTTGTTCTGCCCAGGTCAGTGAGGCCATGGTGCAGCACCTACCAGTTACTAGTGCCGTAAAGTCTCATGCATCTGCGAGACAAATGGGTACCAGCAAGTTACATTTACTCATCTATTTATGGTCTGGCTTATTGCAAGTCAGCAAAAAGTGAGATGATTTAAAAGATCAAAATAAATAATCTAAAGAGGGAGTGCCATCAAACACCTAAAAACCAATAGAAAAATCATCAGGGTGCCCAAGAGGTCGGAAATCTCTTCTCTAAACCTATGGCACACAGGCACCACATTTTGTGACTACATGGCATTGTGGGAAGTATTGAGTGGCAAGTTAGCAGCAAATTGTGCAATGTAATGCCCATCAGGCCACCAACACTGCCGAAGGATAAATAATGCACATTTCTGTTCTTGCCAGCACAGTGGTGTGGCTGGGTTGGGTCAAATTATTTGCCCAGGATCACACAGTTTGGTTAAGCAGTGAAGCCAGAATTTGCCAGCCATTTAAGCAACTTGCCACATAGCTTCCAAGTTCTAATTAGTAGTACACATATTTGTTTTGTTTCAAGAACTACAAAATGGTTGTTTATCTGCAAAGAACACAAATCACTCGAAGCAACCACCTTTGGGGGAGTATTTGCAACACCCTGAATACAGCGCAGCCACCTGCACCAATAACACATCCTGCTTGCAGAAGGCCTTTCAATAGTCGACAATTAAAAAGATATTTTTAGGATAAAAAGTTGGGCTAGGCTTTGCTTACCTCTCAGGCCCATTGTTATCAAGTCACAGTGGGTTGGGCCTCTCTGCCTAATCTTCCTCTACACTGCAGACCAATTCCTACAAAATAGGCAAAAAGCAACTCATTACCCACAACAATGCACACTCACTCTGGGGGGGGACTCGAGAATCAACACGGCCCCTTAGCACCCGCTATGGAGTGAAAATAATATTTCTCCCAACGAACGGGTGGGAGAAATAAATGCTAGTGCAGCCACTTGCTAACAGTACACCGAGCCCAGCAATCTGGAACAGCGTTGGGGCCTTTAGACTTAAACTAAAGAGGACTCGAGCCTCTGGAAGGAGGGCGGGTCCAGCAAATGCCCCCATCTTTCCAGTCTGCAAAGCACAGCAATAAAAGTCACAATTTTCGTTCTGGGGCTTTTAATATGCGCTTTGCAGTGCTCACATTAAAGTTATGGCCAGTGTAAAGCTTCCTACTGGCTCTGGCTGCCTGCCTCGTGATACATTTGGCAGCTAACCTTCATGCACCATTGCAGGCTCGGACTGGCCTATAGGGCAATAGGCCAATGGCTTAACCAAAAACGCAAAATGCTTGTGTGGGCCCATTATTTGGGTCAAAGTGGGCCACCTTTTTTTGCCAATGTGGGCCAGTTTGATGAGTTACTGGACTATATTGTGGCTAATAGCTTTGACCAGTGTTGCTGAATACAAATTCTCTAAAATGTACAATTTGCATCGCACTGGATCAGAAACCTCCCCCTTGGGTTATTCAAACAGCATCATAAAAGGAATGAATTCCCATTTGCAACTGTGGAGGACTTTTTCGTTGGTGCCCGAGACAATTGTTGTATGTTCCAGTCTGACCCTGCGCCACTTTCAACCCTCAGCAGTGGCGGCCGGGAGGCACACATCTTGAGCCAGGCCTGTTGCTGCTCACAGAAGCCTTTTTCAAAGGCCTTCTGTGAGCAGGCTGCGTTATTACTACGAGTGTTGGGTGTTAGAGAGTGGCTGGCAATAATATATCTCCTGCCCAAATGAGCGGGAGAAATATTATTCTCAGCCACTTGCTAACACTAGCACCCGCAGTAACAACGCAGCCTGCTCACAGAAGACCTTTTGAAAGGCCTTCTGCAAGCTGTGTGGGCCTGTTTTTTGGGTCAAATTAGTGGCCCACCTTTTATGCCAATGTGGAACAGTTTGAAGAGTTACTCAACTGAACTATTATAGTTTTGAACAGTGTTGCTGAATAAATATTCTTTAAAATGTACTATTTGCACATCAGCAACCTTCCCCTTGGGTTATTCAAATAGCGTCACAAAAGGAATTAATTACCATTTGCAACTGTGGAGCACTTTTTAGTTGGTGTCAGAGTCAATTATTGTATGCCCCAGTCTAACCTTGCACCACTTTCCACCCTCAGCAGTGGAGGGTGCAGGGGGGGGCACACATCTTCAGCCGGGCCTTTTGCAGGGTCCTGTTGCTCGGTGTTAGAGAGTGGCTGGCAATAATATTTCTCCCACCCGAACGGGCGGGATAAATAATGTTGTAAGCGACTTGGTAAAATCAGCACCCTCAGTAATAACGCAGACTGCTCCTAGTAAGCTGCGTTATTACTGAGGGTGCTGGTGTTAGCAAGTGGCTGACAATAATATTTCTCCCGTCTGTTCAGGCGGGAGAAATAATGTTGTCAGCCACTTGGTAAAATCAGCACCCTCAGCAGTGGTTGAAGTGTACGAAAAGAAGTAGTGGAACTATGTTCCCTACTGACCTGCACCACTCCCCACGGACCCCATCGCTACCCCCATCCCATGCACAATAAAAAGCCAAAAAAACATGTGCCTGCTGTTTGAGGGAACGTCCAGTGCAGTGCACTGAAAGTGCAAGTTTCAACTCTTCCTACACTTTTATTTTAAAACAAACCCGTTCCTGAACGGTTTCTTTTTAAAATGAAAGAGTAGGAATGGTAAAACTCAATTAAAATAAGTAGAGGAGCACCGCTCCCGCCCACTTCGACCAGTTACCCTCAGTAATAATGCAGCCTGCTCGCAGAAGGCTTTAAATATTCTTTCATGACATGAAAGAATATTTAAAGCCTTTTGCGAGCAGGCTGCGTTATTACTGAGGGTGCTGGTGTTAGCAAGTGGCTGACAATAATATTTCTCCTGTCCGTTCGTGCGGGAGAAATAATGTTGTCAGCCACTTGCTAACACTAGCACCCTCAGTAATAACGCAGCCTGCTCGCAGAAGACCTGCGAGCAGGATGCGTTATTACTGCGAGTGGCTGACAACATTATTTCTCCCGCCCGAACTGACGGGAGCGAATCCCTGAATATAAGACCTAGTGGTAAAAGTGACCATCACCAACTCTGTTTAGTGTGGGAGTTGGAGATTAAGCAGCCGCTAAAAAGCGTGGAGAAATATAAAGGCAATATCATTGCAAGTAATGCGAGAAATCGATTAAAATGGTCTAACTCCTCATTGACTAACTTTGATAGTCAACTGTCTTTCAATTCAGGGAGGGATTATGTTTCATCTATGCAAAGATATGTGTCGGTAAATGAATTTGTCCAAGGTTATAGCTACAAGCATATGCATATATTCGACATTGATGTCAAAAATAAAAAATCTGAAATCAGACAGCAAATATGTATGCTAAAACATCTTCCAATAGAAGAAAGGGTGATGAAAGTTAAACATCTTCAAACAGTGTACAAAAACTGGCAAAAAGGCCGTAAGGCACTTTACTATCAGAGGGATAGCGAGCATATGTTAAGGAAAATGTCCTCTAAATCATCATCTGAAACTTGGGGTGTGATAAATGAGGCAACCTATAAAGGTCAAAATTCGGTGCAGGTAAATTCTATTTCAGCAGAAACCTGGTGCTCATATTTCCATCAAATATATCAAACTCTCATAGTAAACAACCATCTTACTATTAAGAATGAAAATTGGGACCATCAAATGTTATTTGACCAGGAAGATGTACTGTTCTATATATCAAAACTTAGTAGCTCTCGGACCCCTGGCCCAGATGGGCTTAATAACAAAATGTTCAAAGAAAACCCGGAGATCTGGTCTAATATATTAATGAAAATATTTGAGGATGTGATGCTTACTGGGAATTTGCCTGACTCCTGGAGAAAATCTATACTTATCCCTCTATATAAGAAAGGCGACAGATTAGATCCAGCGTCTTATAGGCCCATTGCCCTCCTGGATTGTCCTGGGAAGATCTTTCCTAGAATACTGCTTCGGGAGTTTCATTGCTGGCTTGACAGTAAAGATTTAAGAGATCTATGCCAGACGGGGTTCTTAAAAGGACTAAGCACATGTATCAACTTGTTATTTTAAAATGCGGTCATTGCTAAACAAGCTAGGTTGAAATTACCCCTGTATGTCGCATTTGTCGATTTTAAAACTGCATTCGACTCCATGTTAAGGGAACTCCTTGTCATGAAATTAATGCCCGTGGAACATTCTTAAGTGGATCATTGATTTCCACAATCAAACGTCATTGCAAATAAGATTGAACAATGAGGGAATGTTGTCAGAGCCTGTTGGTAGTTCAAGGGGTCTTAAACAAGGGTGCATACTTGCTTCATCAATCTTTAACTTCTTTATCCTCAATTTGGGCAAGGAGCTGGATAACATTGTAACTGACTCACCGAAGATGGGGCCAAAAGGGGTTAAATGGTTGTTGTATGCTGAGAACCTCCTCCTGGTATCTCCTATGGGCCTACGCAATATGTTACGTGCTTAGAAAAATATGCAAGCTGTAACAAAATGACTATAAACATTTAAAAAAAACAGGTCGTCCAGTTCGGTAATTGTAAACAACGCAATAAGAAGTTTGGATGGCAGCTATATGGCAAGGAAGTGGAAGCAGTATGCGAATACACACATTTGGGGATAAACATCAGCAATGATCCTAATGATACTTCATATGAGACTAGCCTGATATCAAAATGGAAAAACTTGATATCCAAGTCAAGAATCATCACTGGCAAATATTGTAAATTTACTATTGCCCCTCTTCTGATCTGTTACAAACAGAAAGCCTTACCAATACTATTATATGGTGCAGAAACAAAATCAATCAAGCCTAGCAGTTTCTGGAATAAAAAGGAAGGGGTCTTTTGGAGAACAATGTTAAATCTCCCCCCTTTCTACGCCCATTGCCCTGATAAGGCACGAGTTAGGGTTAATATCTATACATGCCGCATATAAATGTAAGGTCTGCATGCTGTACAGAAAATGTGTCCTGGAAAAACACCAGAATGGGTTAGTTATACAGCTGGCAAATTATGTGCAAACATCCAAGGATGCATTTATTGAGCAATGGAAATTACAGGCGCAGAGGTTTATGCAAGAAGCAGACATAACGGATACTTTGCTTCTGCAAAATCCAGATACGGCTAAATGCAAAATGTGGGAAATTGATTGGATAGGGACCAGGGAATTGTGCCATAATTATAAAAATTTCAAACAAAAGCCTTATGGCTTGAAGGTATATGGAACTCCTGAGGCGTATCGTTTGAAATCTCCTAGTGTTACGCATCGTGCAGGACTCCTGCACCTTAGATTATATCTGTGGAACACCAGAGAAGTAACAGTAAAATGGGCTATGGACAGTAATGCAACTAATATTTGTTGATTCTGCAATACCGAAAAAGAATCTCTGGAGCATATTATCAGGGAATGCGTCAAATTAGCGAGTTTGAGAAGCAAATATTTTAAAAATTTGTTTCAGCACATGATACATTTGGAGGCGAAGGTCTTATGGAAATATATATTTCATGTGTACTCAAGAAAAGTTGTTTATGCCACAATGAATTTCTTGAATGAGTTCAAACTTGATAAGGATACAATTAATGTAAGATCATTACTGGGAACTTGAATATGCTGGAACTGACTCAAATTTGAAGAACTTCATTTTATTGCATAATTCCTGATTTTTTATTTTTTGTCTCTTGAATGTATTTAAATGTGTACATATTGAATTCAATTCCTGATTTTGTTATGGTTTTATCTTATTTTCTCTGAAGTATATATGAGTATTTTTTAACTTTTTCTTTTTTTCTTTTATCTAATATAATATTTAGTTATGAAAAAATTCGGAAAGTTGAATTGATTATTGTAAATGTATTTAAATTAAGGTATTTGTGATTGTATTGATATTGTTGTTTTATATTGAAAGGTTGAGTTTCTCAACCAAACCAATAAAAAATAAAATAATACTTTCCCTCTCGAACACACGAGCTCGCCGCTCCTGTGTCTACAAGAAACAAACATCTATTGCCTCCTATTGTTACCCTGACCCTCGGTTCCTCTTGGAGGTCTAGTGCCACAGATAGCACTGAACACATCAGGTCACTCTGTGGGCTTTCCTATTGTGGGTATAAAGTCATCCCTGTAGCCATAAAAGGATTCTCTCCCACTACTGTCATAATCCGTATCCTGGGTGTGGGGGTTTGTGGGGATCCTGTATTCACCTTCCATTGTGGCATTGTCACCTGTTGTATCGGAGTGTACTGTTGTGTCTGTATTTATTATGTTTGCATATGCGCTTGCTGTGGTTGACCTTGTGGCCACTGTGGTTGTAGCAGAATCTGCTGTGTTTGCTGTATTTGTGGCACATTTGTCCGATACTGTGTGTGATTTTGGGCATAATAATCTGGTGATTCTGTATTATACGGTGGAAAATAACCTGTCCCCCCTCTTGAAGCTTGAAAGTTCTGCTGCATGTCCCTTCTACTTCTAGACGTTCTGGCAATATGTCCTGTCCTCCCACAATTCGCACCTAGAAACACTTGTGTACAGGTGCATCATAAATGCCATATCATATCATCATGTCAACACTGCTGCGGCTATCCTCCATAAATCCTACTCCCCTTGAGGGTTTTGAAGTCTGCCTCCTCGTCCTCTAAATCCATTCACTCTACCACATGGGCAAAAATGTTACCCACCCTGATCTACAGGGAACCCTATATTGATTGGCTGTGTAGGCAGTAACTCTTGTGTTGCCCCTCCTTCACCACTCGTCAATACTGCTCTTTCTATAGCAAATTTCGACAAATTCTCCTGAACCAACTTTATCTCCTCAAGCTTCCTATTCTCAGATTTTTTCTTATTCTTCTCTTGTAACAATCAACAATGATATACGATAGTCAACTGTATTTCTGGCCATGGCTTCGCTTCCATCGCTACCTGGTTTTTTCATCTATATTTGCACTGGCTCGGGAAGTCCCTGACATAAAATATGACAAAATACCACTACCGTCTTATCCCACGGTTCCCTCGTCTCAAGACGCAACATTTTTTAATCACCTGAATATAAGTAACAGGATCTTGGTCCTCTTCCCTTTTCTGTCTCATAATCTCGCCCATGTTTGACGTATCGGGATATTGTTTTTTTAAACTTTTATTTTTGCTGGCAGTGGCAGATGACATACACACATATTAGGCCGATTATGATATAACAGTGCAAGACAAATGTAATACATGGGGATGTACATAGGCAGTGAGGGATGACCCCCAATATGAGGAAAGCAAGACAGTGTTGCAGAGAATTCCGTACATAACAGTGGAGACTTAGGGAGAACCAACCCCGGGGGAGGGGACATCGAGACCGTTAAGATAACTGTTGAAGGCAGTCCAAATGTTTTTTGGCCGGGAACGGAATGGGAGAGTAGTAATATAATCTTCCTCACAGTTTCGGGACCAGGTCAGTAGATTCAGCCATTTCTGAAAGGTGGGAGGGGCAGCACATTTCCAATTTTGCAGGATACATTTTTTGGCTATTATACAACATATATTCAAGAGTTTAGCCTCCCTTCTGACCCCTTCATCACCCCACACTCCGAACAACACCCCCATCGGGTCGGGCTCAATCGTCACATCGCAAATTTCGGACAGTGTTTTAAAGATCTCATCCCAGAATGGGGCAAGTTGGGGGCAATCCCAAAACATGTGGAAATGGCCAGCGTCTTCCGCTCCGCAGCGGGGGCAGAGCCGCATCTCAGAGCGGGCAAACTTGGAGAGTCTACACGGGGTATAGTATAGCCTATTCAGCAATTTGTATTGTATTGTTCGGTACCGGAAATTCAGGGATACCTTGCCGGTATGGGAACACAATTTACCCCACAGATGGTCTGTAATGTCAACCCCCATTTCAGAGGCCCAGTCGTCCCGAGCCCGTAAGGGCGGTGGTGTGGCAGCTGTGAGCTGAAGTTTATATAGCGATGAAACTACCCCTCGGGCCCCACCAGAGTTGGCGATATAGGCAACAGCGGGATGGTCAGGGGGTTCGTTTGGGAACACAGGCCAAGCGGTCCGGAACGCTGCTCGGAGTCTGTAGTATTGCAGCAGCTCCAGCGGTGTACCAGAGTGGGATGGCTTCCAAGTCTGTGGCGTTATAAACACCCCATCCGGATAGAAGTCAGTTAGGGCCAGGTATCCTAGGGACCGCCAGTGACGCGCCAGAGCTATGTCATTCGTGGGTTCCAACCCGGGGAGTTGCCAGGCGGGGAGCCACTTATAGTATGGGTGTTCCGCGGAGCTTGCAGCAAACAACCGACCCCAGGCTGATAGTGTGGTCTGGACTGGATCTATAGGTGAGTCAGGTACGTACCGACGATGTAAAATTAGAGTCATGATATTGGCGCTGGAGGCAGCAAGGTTTTCAAGCTTGACGTGCGGGCGAGGGGAGGGTCCGGGGTACCAGTAAGTGGCAAATTGTGCCTGCGCTGCTATCCAGTATCGTATCAGGTCAGGGGCCGTGAACCCGCCTCTGTCGTAGGGCAGAGTCATATCCCCCCACTTTTTCCGCACAGCACCGGAGTGCCATAGGAACTGCGCACACAGCCTGTGCAGATCAGTGAAGTATTTCCTGCCAGGCCATATGGGGACATTTGTGAATGTGTATAATAATTTGGGAAGCAGTATCATCTTAACCAGTGATAACCGCCCAGCAAGTGACAACGGGAGAGGGCGCCAGCGCGCAATCTTGGTTTCGGCCAATTCTGCCACTGCTAGGTAATTGCTAGTCAAGAGAGCCTCCTTGGTCAACGACACCTGAACTCCCAGATATTTAATCCCGTTGGGGGACCAGCGGAGTGGGTATTCAGTGGCCGGCTGGAGCGTGGAGTGTGTGAGGGGGAAAATTTCGGATTTGGTATAATTGATAGTAAAGCCTGAGTATGTTCCGATACGAGTGATGTCCCGAAGGAGAGGATCAAGGTGGAGATCTGGGCTCCTGACGAAAAGCAGGATGTCGTCAGCGTAGAGTGAGATAATTTCGGGTGCACCCTGGAGGCGTATCCCCTTGCATGAGTGCCGCTCCCTGACATAGTCCGCCATGGGCTCGATGGCAAGGGCAAACAGGATCGGGGAAAACGGGCAGCCCTGTCGGGTGCCACGAGAGAGAGGAAACAAGGCAGATGTTTGGGAGTTGACGCGAACCCTGGCGACTGGGGATGTGTACAATAGTTTGATGAATGCGATCATCCCGGGTCCGACGCCCATGTTTTCCAGGACCAACCACATGTACTTCCAGGACACCATATCGAAGGCCTTCTGGGCGTCCAAGGTGACCGCCACCGCACACACGTTTTGACTGATACGAGCCATGACGTTAAGGAGCCGTCTAATATTGTGCGATGTGGATCTACCAGGGACAAAGCCGGATTGGTCCTCATGTACCATATATGACATTATAGGAATGAAACGATTGGCAAGCACCTTGGCGAAGATTTTCGTATCCAAGTTCATGAGTGAAAGGGGCCGATACGAACCACAGTCATCTGCTGGTTTGCCAGGCTTGAGGAGGACCGTAATAACGGCTTCACGTAGAGACGAGGGAAGGCATCCCAGCCGGAGGGCCTCATTCCATACCTCTAGCAATTCGGGTCCCAAAATGGCCACATGCTCCTGAAAGAATTCAGCCGTAAGCCTGTCGGGGCCCGGAGCTTTCCCCTTCGGGAGATTTGATATGGCTTCCACTATCTCATCTAGTGTAATGGGGGAGTCCAACTGTTCTCTCGTTGCCGGGGAGATGATAGTGGTGGGTATCTGGTCTAAGAGCTCGCGCATATGGGATTCGCTATGCTCAGGGGGTTGAGAGTATAGTTTGGAATAGAAGCTTGTGAAGACCTCCAGTATGTCCTGGTCGGACCACTGAGTCGTTCCATGATTATCCTTAACACTGGTAATGTGGGCATGGCCCCATTCCCCCCTGGCCAGGGCAGCGAGTGTCTTGCCGGGTCTATCTCCCTCACCGTATTTCCGTGCAGCCTGTGGACGACTGAAGTACTGCACTTCCCTGATTGCCTGTTCATTGAAGATCTTGAGTTCTTCACTGATCTGGGAGAGTATACCAGGGTCAACGGAGGCCGGGTGGGCCCGTTCCAGTTCACGTAGCTTAGTTTCAGTGCGTGATAGGGTGGTTCTTATGGATTTGAGTACCCCCGACTCCCTAGAGATGGACGCCCCCCTAATAAAGACTTTGAAGGCGTCCCAGCGGATCCCCCGGGTGGTGTCCTGTGGTGAGTTGTTGTCAAAGTAGGACTGGATATCTGCAAGTATGTCTGCTCTAAAAACTATGTCCTGTAGGGCCGCAGATTTAAAGCGCCATGTGTTAATAGTGGGGGCTGGCATGCCCATGTCAACAAACAACAGGATCGGTGAGTGATCAGATAGTGTGCGAGCGAGTATACATGTCTTGGAAACCCTACCTAGCATAGGACCAGATAGTAGGAATAAATCGATCCTGGACGAACTGTCGTGGACCGATGAGTAGAAGGTGTATTCCCGTGTTGACGGATGTAAAGCTCTCCATGCGTCATGAATGTCAAGTGTCTTGCAGTGGGACAGGAGTCTGCGCGCTGCGCCCGACGGGGGCCTGGGCGCTGTGCCAGTCCTATCTAGGGAGGTGTCCAGAATAAAGTTCATATCCCCGCCCCAGACGATTTGCACATCTGTGTATCCCAGCAGTATGGAGACTACCTGGTCAATAAATTCGGGGGAGTCGACGTTGGGGCCATAAGTATTTACGAGCAGGTAATCTCTATTAGCAATGGCGCAATACAGTACAATGTATCTTCCGCAAGGATCTATATAGCTCCTATGGAGGACAAACTTAAGAGACTTGTGGATCAATGTTAGGACTCCTCTGGCGCGTGTGGAGTAAGAAGTAAAATATCTGTGGGGTCCCCAGGTAGGCGCAATGCTTCTGGCCAGTGGACCAGTGGAGTGTGTCTCTTGCAGGAGCAATACCCTGCAGTCGTGTCTATTGGCATAAGCCATGATCCTGCGGCCCTTGGTGTAATTACTTAGGCCTCGGACATTCCACGACATTATCGTCACTGACATCTTAGCGCATCAGAGAAAAATATCACTAAACACAATACCCATGCAGGACAATCTCCCACTGGGTGATACTCGCACCAGTGTCCCCCCTCGTGTGCCGCAAACACTGTCCCCAGAACCCCCGATCCCAGGGTGATTGTGATTGGGACGGTTGCATGCATTTCTACATTTTTAATGTACATCCCACGAAATTTGTTGAATTTCAAATAAAAGAGTGAGCATGCACGAATATAGGTGAGCCGGTGTATATCGCCCTGCCATTCCGCCACTGCCTTTTTCTAAAACATTTCCCGGGTAACAACCCTTACCTCCCCCCGCCCTCACTGCCCGCCCCCAACTTGCAGTGTAAGTCCCTTGTCCCCAAAAAAATGTGTCACCAACAGGTCCGATTCTCCCCGAAGGGTGGAGCTCGGAGGGCGAAATCCAACAGGGATAAGGCCCATTCTGTGCCCAACAGGGGCACCGAAGCAGTGACAACCAATAAACCAAAACCGTTGCCATTGCAGCGAGGTGTGCTGTAGCCGTGTGGGCGGTACTTAGACAAAGATGTAGGACAGACAAGGCTGTCATGAGTAGGTTCTGCGATGAACGGATCTAAAGACAGGAGCCCCTGATCAGCAGAGCTTTGCGGGAGAGACCAGAGTGAAGGAAGTTCTAGGATTCGTAGCCAATACGATGCTCCGAGCCGCAGGGGGAGCATTGTCCGCCGTGGTTGGGTCTAGTCTCAGCCCGGTCAGGCGCTGGGGGAGCCTGATGCGATGGATCTGTAGTGTGCTGTTTCCATATGCAGTAGTGACCGGCCTGTGTTACCACACATCACCCCTCATCACCCGGGGCCCCCGCTGGGTTGGGGAGCGGTAGGTGCGTCTCAATGAATTTCACAGCCTCCTCTGGAACAGTGAAGAAATAAAGTTTCCCATTATGTGTGATTTTGAGGCGAGCCGGGAACAGGATGGCATACGGAACGTTCCGTTCCCTGAGCAGCTTTTTTACTCCGATGAACTGACGCCTCTCCTGCTGGACCGCTATTGAGAAGTCCGGGAAGATCCTTATAGTGTGAGATTCAAGGCGCAGGTCCCCTTTCTCTCGTGACAGCCGGAGGATGAGGTCTCTGTCCCGATAGTTGAGGATCCTGGCTATAATGGGCCTTGGGATGTCGCCCGGTTTGGGCCTCGGTGACAGAGCCCGATGAGCGCGCTCAACGGTAAAGCATGGGGACAGGACTGGGTTGCCCAGGAGGTCCTTAAGCAGGGATTCCACAGCGTCTTCCATGCGGCCCCTGAGGGCATTCTCAGGGACACCGACGATCCGCAGATTATTCCTGCGAGAGCGCGATTCCAGGTCGTCGCACTTCGCTTTCACACTGCGCATGTCACGTGACAGGGACGCCACTGTGTCCTGTAGTGCATGTATTTCGTCGTCATTGGTAGATATACGATTTTCAGCGTCGCTGATTCTGGTCCCCGCCTGATCCATCCGCGTTTTTAGGGAGGCAACATTGGCATTGATGTCGTCTAACTTCTCATGAAAAGACGCAAAGTTTTTGGCCATTGATTCCATAAGCGTGGTCAGATCTGGGGGTGCGGGAGTGGGGTGATGGTCAACTTCCAAATCATCCTGGATGGGCGAGTCCCGCTCCGCCTCTCCCCTCGGGACAGCTTTAGCGAATCTGTCCATGGCACCCCCTCTATGGTTCCCCTTGACCTTGCCAGGCATTGTTGTTATAGGTCCACGGACAATGCAGACAGGGGGCCCGGCCACAGGGGGGACGAGTATGGTCCCAGGTCAGGGGTGCAGACTGTAGATGTTGGGATTACTCCAGCCGAGATGTGAGCAGGGCCCAGGAGGGGCACGAGTATGCAGGGATCAACTGGTACGGTGGTGTAAGGTGGTTCCAGGGATTGCCAATGAGAAGGTGCTAAGACCACAGGGTCAGCCGCATCTGGGGGGTGGCGTCGCGGCACAGGTGAGGGAGCGGGATATGCCTTACTGGTTGTTATTCCGCCTGCCACCCCGTTGAAACGCCAGAGTCACACAGGGGTTTGGGGCCAGTGTCTACCAGGCTGCTGGGGCAAGAGGTGCGCGCCCTGGGCAGGACCCACGTCGAGGGGCGCAGGGCCAGGTGTAAGTACTCCAGGGAGGGGTCCCTGTACAGCCCCCAGCAGGACGTGAGCGGGCGGCCGCTCCACGCCACCGGGGAGCGGAGCCAGACGGGAGATGTTAGGCGCCGGGGCTCGCCTGGACGAGGGCGCCGCAGCGCGCTGCACAATACGGGGACAGGTCGGGCCGCAGTCCGCCCGCCCCCCCAGGAAGAATGAACAGAGGAGCAGCGGGGGGGAGGAAGGAGGGCAAAACGATCCCCCCCTTGGAGGGGACCAAGTTGGCACTGGCAGCCACTCCTCACCTCGGGGGGAGCCGCTCCACGCTCCCCAGAGCCGCGACACCCTGCGTGGGATGATGACGAAGGTCCACAGCCGGATGGGCGGGCGGGCGAGGCCGGGGCGCGCTCCGGCGACGGCCCCAGCCGCAGACCACCGGTTCGCCGCGGAGTCCCCAGGAACGCGATCGGGCCGCAGTCCGCCCAACAGAGCGCCAGGAGGGGCAGGCGGGCCGAAAGGCGGGGGCGGGATCCAAGTCAGCGCCGCGGCCTCCGCGATGAAGAGGGCCGCACCGGCAGAAGGTCCAGTCCGGGGCTCCCCAGGGACGAAGAACAGCCGGAGCCCCCCCGGCGGCAGCACAGTGATGTAGGGCAGCGGCACTGCAAGTAACAGGAAAGAAACGCACGCTGTGGCCGCAGATGTAAGCAGATTTCTACCGATCCCACACGGAGCTCAGTGGCTAGGCAGCCATCTTGGGCTGCTCCACAGCGCCACCCCCCGTATCGGGATATTGTACTTTAAGTGCCCTCCATATGCATGCTCGACAATTATTAAATGGCACTCCATCATGTGTGATGTTTTGTGCAGTTACACTCGCATATCCCGCTTGTCTCCAAATGTCGTCAGCTCTTTCCCCTAGAATAGCTGCTAGTAGGCCTCTTACGTCACCCACTGCTAATCACATTCCCGCTGTCATTCTTTCTATCTCATAAATCCATTTACCCACTCCTGAAGTCCAACTGGGCAATTTATATTTCAAATGATCTTTATCCATCTGCGGCCACGGTATATTGTGGTTGTCGTCCCCCTTTCTCTAATAACAGAAATGGTGTAAATCCTGTTCTACAATCCTATCCACCCATGCTTCTTGTCTTCCAGGTGGGGCTGGTATCGTCCGCTCGTCTTCGTCCTGGCAATGACCTCAATCTACATAAGGTGGGGAAATTTCCCCTGTGCTACGCGACCGTCCTTGTGGTCATTTGGGATGTGATATAGGTTCTGGTGTTTTTCCTTCTGGTTCTCCTTAATTTGACCACTTTAAAACCTCTTTCTATGTTTTGGTCTGCCGAAGAGCCACATGCGCCCTCTCCTTGCGATCTCTGATTTTCTTCCCTCTCTTCGTCTGGCGTTATTATACCCCAACTGGTATAGCTGTTATTCCTTTCTTCATCATCAAGATCTAGTCAGCTTAGGGACAGCGTTCTATGCTAGTCCATCATTATGTCATCCGATTTACCTCTTGTGTCTCTTGGTGGAGATTCTTTGATACTCCCTCTGGTCTCATAACCATCTTTTCCGTTATCTGCCTATATAGTTGTCCAATTCTTTCCCCATGCCTTCTGCCTCATGCTCCTCAGCCCATGTTTGTACTCTAGGTATCTCCTTCAGATCCCTGCGGGGCTGTTGTGACCATCCCTCTTCCTCCCATTGTTCTCGTTCCTCAACTGATATTAGACATCTATTAACAATGTGATCTATTTTGTCATCCCTTTGTTCTTTACTGCTTCTCATTTCCTTCTTTTCTTCCTCTCCTGTCTTCTCATCCCCCTCTTTTCTTCCTCTTCCCTTCTTCTCTGCAACCTTCTTTCTTTCAATATTTGTATTTCTACTTCCTCCTGCTTCTCTTTCTCACCATATTTTCTCTCTCTCTCTCCTTTACCACCTCTTCATACCTTCTTTGTTCTTCCTTTGTTTCCTCTTTTCCTTCTCATCCTTGTATGCCCTTTCTCGTTCTTTTTCCTTCCTTTCCTACTCCTCTCTTTCTTCTCTTTCCTTAACATCATCAATACCCTTTACGTCTAATTTGAGTAATATCTGTCTTCTGATCCTCTCATTCTGTACAATTGTCACTTCAGTGTCTTTTTCTACCTCTCCTTTTTGTCTCTTGCTCTCTTCTTCTATCTCTATCAGTCTATCCCTTCTATCGTTATGCTCCTCATATTTACTACGTCCAGACATAGATTTGCGTTCTATAATCTTACTTTCTTCTGTACTATCTTCACTACTATAAGCGGGGGGTGTATATATCGGATTATCGGATTAATATACCATGCCGATGCTTTTAACTCCTTTAGAGGATAAAATCCCTGTTTCTCTGTGATTGTACTATTGTCTTCAGAAGGAGAAAGAGGAGCCGAGGGCGTTGTGCGCTTCCCTTCATGCTGATTAAGCAACCACTCATTCTTGTGCAGGTCTTCTTTCTCGCTCTGATACAATTTCCATAGCTCTGAAATAGCCAACCTTTTTTGTAACTTTTCCCCTGTATATGCAGCATGTAAATATGTTGTCATGTGTTGCAATGCTGTTCATGATAGGGTACCCTCAAGAGGCCACGGCATGAACATTTTGTCAGCCGTGCCTTTTACCTATTCAGCATGATCTTTCCTAATCTTCGGTGTATACCTCGGTAATGTTTTGCACACGTGTAGAACAGGAATGTCCTCCATAATGGCAAGTTATTAACTGTCAATACTTGCAGGATTTTTTATTCTGCTACTACTTTAATAAATTAGTATTATATCAACGTTATTGTTTTCTTCTTTCACAATACTTTATATATCACAACAATCAATTCGGCAAGCACCATCAATCGCTGCCCATTCCTCAAAAAATATTCTCCAAAAACCTTTCCAAGCCTACACAATAATATTCTCTTTGCTTATTCGTTACAGTTCAATCAATTCTCACTAGCCTGTTGTTTTATTGTTGCCATTATTAGAATCTTATCTTCCTATATTTTTTCTTATCCGTTACCCTCCTATGATTGGCGCCAATCGCTTGTTTTTAGGTTCTGCTAAACAGACAAATTATTACTATTGTTCTATATTTCCAGTCTACAACCTAAATTATCACAACTAATAAAAACCATGGGCCTCATTACGACCCTGGCGGTAGCCGTGCCTTTATTAAGGACACGGCTGCCACCAGTAATTAATTTTTACTGGAGCCCAGAAAAGGGCAATAACTGGGTCATGCCGACCTTGGCGTTAATGACAGGCCCTATGTTAGCATCCTGGTCTGGTAGTGGGTCCTGCTGCAGACCTTGTAATAGGGCAGCCCGGAATGAACGGAGCCAGTCCCTTCCCGGCACCGTTCATTCCGGGGCTGACGGGATCCTAATGAGGCCCCCCATGTGTCTTTTTCAACCAAATCAATTTCTTACACGAACATATTCATAACTCCAAACAAAAGTGCACAACAAATTCTACGATCATCGTTCTTACTTTCACTAGTAAACGTATCTCATCTCCATTTTACCCCATTTTGGAGTGTGAAACGCATCCTTCATGTTGGCCTTGCCTGAGGAATCATTTACTTCATACTCCATCTTGAAGTGTGATGTGTTCCCTAACATCTCTGTGAGAGTAGGTATTTGAGGTATCTCTTCTTAAATCAATCTCGTTGCGTTTTCCCCACCATGTATATTTACAAATGCAATACAATCCCTCTCTTTTTATTTGCCACTTTCGATGTTCTATTTACCTCCATTGCTCAGTTTGAACCTTTCGGTATCAACTCTTTCCCAATCGACCACTTCGCCTTCAGACCATGGGGCACCCATGGGGACCGGACAGGAATTTCTTCAAAGAGACACCTGCAGACTGTCTCCATTTACATGCGTGATTCTTCCACTCTCCACAGGAAACTCTGTGATCTTCCGGGCTGATTGTGGAAGACGTCAAAAATCAGAGAGTCTGGATCTGAACCATTCTGTGCTACCAAATGTGCACTAGCACCTGTAGCGTTCCAAGTGCCGAATGGGATTACTACAATAAATTATCTCAGATCCAAATAACCGGACAGACTCAAAGAATATAGCAAAATACTACTTCTATTATCAGTTCAATAAAGTAGGGGAAACCTGGTGAACAAACAGATTGCAGGTCACACACTCTCAATGCATTTCGGTTACACAAAAGGTTTTATACCTCAACATGCGTCCTACGTGGCTAACAGTAAAAAGGGAAACCCAGGTGCAAGGGAAAAATGTCTGACAACTGATATCCTTAGCTAACATCTCCCATCATTTAGGCCCTAAAACAAGGCCTCTTCTTTGTAGTTGACCTTGCTGACTGTTCTCTTTCTCTAATATTTAAAGGGAGTGAAGGAACATTGCTATTTCCATGTGGAGCCTTATGAATAGGCCTTGTTTTCCAGTCTTGAATCACGTGTGAGGAGACCATGATTTTGTCCATTTTTCCCCTCTACTTAGTGTTTTTTGATTCAATTTTATTGGGTGCTATTACTCTCCTTGGCCTCTGGAGACATGGTTGTTCCATTCTGCATGTGCTTTCAACGTCTTTATTTGAACAATACTTGGCACTCGCAATTGTTCACTCCTTTACTTATCTAAGAGAAATATGTCCTGCGTATGTAGTTTATCCTCTTTGACTCCTTTCGAGCCATGTAGTTGCTCTTGCTGCGGCATACATGATTGTGAGCCAAGCAAATACCCTTTGTTCTTGCACAAATCTTTTTGGATTCTAGTGCCTGTCAGCATTGCAGCCTTGGTTTCCCTTCTTGAGGCTTCTTGTTTACTATTATATGATGCTGACGTCCATTTTCTGAGCATGGCTGCTTTACTCGCGTTCCTTTTCCTGCGTTAGCAAGCTTCTATTTGTCTCATCTACCTTGCGTTTCTGCATATATACATCTTGCATCACTTATGTGATAGATTTTCTTCATATTCGCATATATGTTTACTGGGTCACGTTGATCAAATCTTCGTCCTTTAGATATCCATACATAGAGTTCAGTGCATCCCCGTATCTTCTCTCTTTAGTGGTGTTACTTTACATCTGCCAGACCTTACTTCTAGTTCTTCTATGTCCAGTGGTGTCTGCAGGCTCATGTATACCGCATCAGTTTGAGAGTACATTCGATACGGTTGTCTGAGCGCATAATGTCTCTCATATCTCCGGTGTGGTATTGGGATGATACCAGGTGTCAAGCACAGTGCTTTCCTGTTGTTCATCCAGTATGACGGAGCTGAGGGGGTGGGCTCAATAAATGTTGTGTATAACTCCCTCTCTACACTTCCTATTCATCACTGAAACATGGTTTACTGATTATTTCAACCCCATCACGCACAAAGCCTTCCCGTCAGGCTACTTTCCCGCCATGCTACTCCCTGCTCGTACACAACTGGCCCAGCAGAGTGGGGGAGCCTCACCATCCTGCACAAACAACACCTGTCAGTCATTTCAACAGAGAGTCTTCCTGGTGACATCAAATGCAAATCCTTTCTCGCAAAATTCCGCCTAAGCCCGTCAGTCACCCACAGCTTCCTTCTCCTATATAGACTACCCTGCTACGACCAACACTTTGCTGATTTTCTCTGTGACTCCCTCTTACCCATGCTGATCTAGCACCTTGCACGACTATGTTGGGAGATTTCAACATCTGGTTTGATGTCTCCACCAACCCTATGACCCGCTCCCTCACAGACAATCTGGAAACTCTCGACCGGTCATAATTGACCTCTCACTCGACCCACATCGCTGGACACACCCTAAATGCACTTTTCTGCACATCTGGCCAAGTCTCCCCACTAACGCCTCGCCCACTCATCTGGACTGATCACCACGCTATCCCTTTCTCACTTCAATACCTTCTACCTCCCTAGCACTTCCACCAATCATCCCCTCAACTACCCCGGCCACCTCTTTGTAATAAAATCATTGTCAATCCAGACCTGGCCAATTCCCTACTTTATACACTTCCAGATCTCTCTCGCAAGGAAGGACACCCCTCAATCGATCTCTTTGACCTATGGCTCTACAGAGCAATGACCCCCCCCCACCATCCCGTATCCCCTCGCGACGATCGACCCACACCAAAAGTGGTACGCACCCTCCCTCAAAGTGCTCAAAAACCTCAAGCATAGGCTAGAGCAATCCTGGAGGACCGCCCCCAAGCCTCTAAACAAAACAACCCTTGCAAGACTGAACAGGGCATAATTGTATGAAACCAAGAAAGCAAAAAGAAACATTATAGGAACAGAATCGCCAACTACAAAAATCCTAGGGTAATTAAATTCCCCCAGCTGCCTAACCCTGCCTCTGCCCAAAACTCACAAAATCTCAGCGATGAACTTTGCTACCACTTTCATAACATTGCTCTGAAAAGACACCATGCCATAACCTCAAAACTAGCCCTAATCCCACCCTTGACATCCGGACCCTCCACAAACCCGAACCCTTACCCGCCCTCCCGACCTACTTTCTCTTCTTTAACCCCTCTTTCCCGTGCTGATTTTGGCAACCTACTAGCACTTAGCCGCCCCTCAGGCTCGCCTGGAGACCCTTGTCCACTGGACCTTCTAAAAAAAGATCCTTACCGCCACCTCTGCTGGCAGCATAGTCCACTCCGTCGTAAACAACTCGATTGCATCAGGCATTTTCCCAGGGGCCTTCAAAACCCATCTTGTAACACTTCTTTAAAATCCCAGCTTTAACCCACTCCCTCGGTCATGCTATCACCCAATCTCCGATACTCGCTTCATTGCCAAACAAATGTGCGGTATAACAGCAACTTGGCCTTTTCACAGAAGCCACTAGTCTCCTCGACCCAGCCCAGATCAGGGTTCCGACCCTTCTGTGGAACAGAACCTTCTCTGGTCTCCATCTGGGACGACCGTAAAAGAACTGCTGACTTAGAAGGGTGTGCTGCACTCATCCTCCTGGATCTATCCTCGGCCTTACATACAATTGACTACACAATGCTGAGGAACAGGCTCCTGTCTTATTAAAGACTTTGCCCTTAATTGGATCACCTCCTTTATTTCCAATCACTCACAAATTGTTCTCCTTCCCCCTTTCTCCTCCGCCCGCATCCAGTCACAAAAGGGGTGCTGCAAAGATCCTTCCTCTCATCACTCCTTTTCAACCTCTGCCTAAGCCCGTTGCCAGCACTCGTCCGCTCACACAACCTTACCTGCTACAGCTACGCAGACGACGCACAGATCATTTTAAAAATCCCCAAAACACAAGCCTTTCCTCCTCCCGACGTCACCTCTTGTCTCTCCGCCATCGACCATTGTATGAATACCAACCATCTAATCCTCAACCCGGGCAAACCAGAGATCCTAATATGCAGCAAAACTGCTCTGATCCCCCAACCTTTACCATGGACAGCTGTCCTTGGAGCCCCACCATGCCGCCTCCACCTGGGTCAAAAATCTTGTATGCACCATGGACGCAGATCTATCCCTCTCCAAGCACATCATCTCTGTATCCAGAACCTGCCACTTTCACCTACGCATCCTAAAACAAATCTTTCCCTACCTCTCTTACCCTCAAAGGGCCTCTGCAATACTGGCCATCATCATCTCCCGCCTGGACTACGTCAACTCCCTCTAGCTCGACTCCCTGCACGCCAGCTCAGGAAGCTTCAACGTATCCAAGCAGCCAGACTGCTCCTTGTCCTCATCACCACGCACTCAGAAGTTTGCACTGGCTCCCATTTAGCCTAAGAGCAACCTTCAGAGCTATGTGCATCACACACCAAACCCTGCGTAATACGGGACCCAAGTTCCTTCACAACAAAATCATCCACTACCAGCCCCCAGAAACCTTTGATTAGTCTCTGCTCTCCTCCTGGCTATTCCACGGCACCACTCCACCAGAGTTGTTTGCTCAATTTTCTCTGTCCTAGCGCCCACCATCTAGCACACCGAAAACTGCCTCCCCTTCAAAAAAGCCCTTAAAACCTGGCTAGTTACCACGTTATCCTGATGCAGAAGTCCTGCCAGTCCAGGATGGGACACGAGAGATCTGACCACGCAGATCAGAGTTAAATCAAAAGTGCGGGTCTGTACTGGCCAGAGAGACCACCTCCCCTGATGAGCACCACCGCGCTGCAAAGCAGGTACGCACAGGCCTCCAGATAAGTGTCGTACATGGCCTTTTTAGGCATTACAATCTTGCAAATATGGTACCTTTATCCTTCTATGTGTACATTTAAGCACCAGTTGAAAGCAGAGGTCACTGCAAAGGGCAGGTGACTTCACAGAACCAGAACCCATGTTTTAATTCTTATCTGTATGGCTGAAACTGCAGACCAGGAAGGAGAGCTTTACAGACATGTTTATCTACACTTAGTTCTCTTAGCTTGTCAGAAAGAGCGCACAGTGAGATGAGACACCGTTTATTTCTGTTCAACTGCTGCTGTGCTTTGTGTCTGAAGATGGGCATTATGAATGGATATTTGTTTTCCTAGAATTTTAGGATTGGAGGAGTAATAAGATTGAAAACGTAGTCACAATTGGCAAGTATCCGTTTAACAAACAAACAAGCAATGCTTTTTCAGTGAATGCTTACTTGCATTGCACAGAATATTTTTTGGAGTTTGTATTGTGTGCTTTTATGGTAAAGTTGGATCTGTGTAGTGTGTTCATACACAATGGGCCTCATTTCACGTTATTCGGTAGAGGGTTAACGGCGCCGGTAGAGCTGCCGGCGCCGTTATCCCTCTACCGCCTCATTACGAGGTCTGCTTGCGGGTCCCGCTAAGGACGTCTGGCAAAACCAGGCGTCCTTAGCGGGACCCGCTAGCAGACCAGGATGCTAACAACGGGCTAGTCATTGACGGGCCCGTTGTTAGCATCTTCCCCATTCCCATTGAGCCCTACGGGGGCTCAAATAGGAATGGGGATGTACTGGATCTGAGTCTCGGGAAAGGGAATTACCGGGCCCTCCAAGGTCGGAATGGCCCGGTAATTCCCTATTCCTGGAACCCGGCACCGGTACCCAGTATGGGGGTAGCCATGCTAAAAGCGGCATGGCTACCTCCATACTCGTAATGAGGCCCAATGTGTTGGAGAACATTATCCACAAATGAAATCATTTGTTTGAGCCAGACATTTTTGCTACTGTTTTGGTTATGTGTTCTATACATTTTTAAGTTCAGTAATGTTCTGGTTCCGTGTTGCATACTATTACACTCTTGCTGAGGCAAATTATTTTTACTCCTAAAATTTAATTTTGCTAAAACAGTGTGTAAAATACCCCCCACATGAAAACCTTATATGGGGCATGGATTAGTATTCAATGGGCCTCATTATATGTTTGCTGATATCCCACCCGTAATTCCGGCAGGATACTGGCCAACTGACCTATCGTTTCTGCCACTGTTATCTCGGAATTTTGAGGGAATGTACAGGTGGCAGAAAGGGCGGTAAATCCCCATTCCAAGGATTTACCGCCATAGTATTTTTTCTTTGAGAAGAAATCATCCTTGCACAGTTGTTACAAGTTATGAGTGTTAGGGACAGAGGAAGGCT
This sequence comes from Ambystoma mexicanum, assembly GCF_040938575.1. NCBI lineage: Eukaryota > Metazoa > Chordata > Amphibia > Caudata > Ambystomatidae > Ambystoma > Ambystoma mexicanum. Next base: position 1,233,885,465 of record NC_090923.1, on the reverse strand, counting down.
TTTGAGACACGACAGTGACACACTTTTTAGTTTTGTATATCCTGACAATTTCACTAGTTTTCTTTGAGGCAGGGAATCCCCTCAGCTTTAGGGCTAGAGGGGCATTTTTCCAACCCTTCCTTGATCAATAAAAGTTTGCACTCAAAAATATGCAGCTGTTAAGGACTTGCAGGTGGGAATTTGCAGATACCTAGCAGAGAAACCTGGACCCATCAAAGACTCCCCACTGCAAGAACGGAATACTCAGCCATGGGGCAAAGTATACTGTCTTTATGATCCAACACAGACAGGGATCAATCAAGACAAATAATTCTCCAGCATTCTCAGATTCTGAGCCTGTGTCATATGGTTTTATGCACGTATGACGTCACAAAATCGGATCCACCCCAAAAACCTACGTGTGTCCTCATAGGTCAGTTTGGGCTAACTAGGTATACAAAAACCGATACATTAGTCTGTTTATTGGTCCCACATATCACGTGGCTCTGCCTGAGACTACCCCTAAAAGTTACAAACTACACTGTTGCAGGGTCATAGGAAGACCATTGGCCCGTGCAACCTTTTATATCAGCTCACAAATTGAACTTTTGGATTGGCTGGACCGGGCCCTCCCAGTCCTGGGACCCTGCCTGGTCACACAGCTGAGTTTACCTTTCCAAGGTGATGGGAAGAGACATGGAGGGCTGTGTGTTCCATATTACCAGTGTCCCTAAGCCTGAGAGAGTGCCGGCAGGTTGCAGTTTTGGTGGGCAACACTTGTATAATTCCACTCTGTCTCGCTGGGAACAGCGCCTCGTGCCACCACGAGTAAATGAGCATTGTTTTCTTCTGCTAGGTCATGTGTGAGAGGACCGCAAAGTGAAGCCCTTCTGTCTGCAAATATGAGGATTTTATTCTGAATTCTTGCAGGTGGCTTGCCGCCTCGGCAACCGGGAATTTTCCACCCGCCCTTGTCCTTGGCTTTGAACACCAGCTCTGCGCCTCGTGCTGCAGGAAGCATGTCTCGCTTCCCATGTATCTGAGGCCTGCCTTCCCATCCTGGTTTACTTCAGTCACCCTATAGGTTCCCTATGTGTCTTCATGGCTTCTTATGATTAGTTGCATATGCAAGCTTGGTCCACGTATATTCTGCATCTTGTGGTTTCGCTTTGGCAAAAGAAAGGAAAGGTTCTTAGCATTATGTAAATGTATCCGTCATCTACCTAGAGGAGTTATAAGCATGTTTTTCATGTCTACAAGCAATAAACTAGTGCATGTTTGTCTAGCTTCATGAATGCATGCATATCTGCTTCATAACTAACGCAGCTATGTTGTAATGTCTCTAATGAAACATCGATACATGGCTTTATTGTCAATCAATCTGGTCCATTGATGAGACCTCTGCCTCCTCAAAACCATCAACTGGATACGGTTTAAATGGCGGTCTGAGAGAATATCTCTTGTCATGTCTGTGATACATTGGTGCAGTCAGTGACTGGCCAAACAGCGATTTTCTGTCATGCCTACAGCACGTTCATTCAACCAACATTGGGCTCCTTCCCGACCATGTCCCAGACTGGGTACTAGCTCTCACGTTACATCACTCTCCATTTCCCCCCATGAGATCAGATCTTCCGCTGGTGGGAGGAGTTGGGGAGGCCATCGGAGAAAACGTCAGGTAAAGGGTCATCGCCTTTATCTCAAGTGGCGACTCCCCTGGCATATGTCCTCAATGCACAATCAGGCCACCTCTGGCAAACAACCACTAGCGGTATCAATCCTGCACAATACCCGGACCTTCACCGATCCACGTGTTATGGCTTCCGCCACTCCTACTCCCCAACAACAGACAGATCCATTAGCCTATCATGGCACGGCATCGTGGGTGGCCGCGCTAACAGCCACGCCTCTTTTGACCGCAGCATCTTCATTGGATCCAGCAATGCTCAAGCCTCCACCGACAAACGCAGTGGTCACGTGACGTGTAACGCGTCCTTAGTAATCACGTGACATGTCTCCAGGTATTTAAGGAGCTCCAGAATGCTACACAACGCTTCTCAACTGTTTGTTTACGCCGTTTTGGAGCCTCCTCTTCGTTCTTGTTACCTGGAGCTACTGTTTTGTGACCACGGACTACGTATTACGGATTCCTCGGATTTTCCCTTTTTTGGTACTTTGTTTGGTCTCTATTGGACTCTTGGAATTACAGACCACGGACCGTCCCTTGGATCATCTTTAGTCAACTCCTTTGGCAAAGTCATACCCAGACTCATTGTTGATAACTTGGTGCTCCCGCTTCCATCCTCCAGGAGCATCCTACTCAGGTTGTTTCCAGTGTGACATTCCGTCTTTCCTCCTCTGGCCTCCCTGATCTCAGCCCACTGAGGGAACAGGCTTAACCTATCGTTTAGGCTTTCCATCCAGTGGTTCTTGGTAGGTGTTATTCTCCTTTGGGTAATACTGTATAGTTCTGCTTTGTGTGTTCCTGGTCTGCCTGTTCCTTTTCCTTTACAGCAGTCATCTGGACTACGTGGGTATCCTGTTTCTCCACCTGTGGCCCCAACCCTCGAACAGCAAGGGAATATTTTCTTGCTGTTAGTGGCTTCGGGACAGAGGTATTCTTGTTTCTCGTGACTATCAAGCCTTGACAGATTGAGAAGCCTTTTTGTCGCCCGGAACATAGATCCCTCTGGTTCAGTCCCAGTGACTGCTCTAGTCCAAGCTATTTCGGTTCTGATGTCAGATATGACTGCTGCCACGGCAGCGATTCACCAACGCCTTGATACCATTCAGAGTGAACGCCATGCCTTGCCCGCTGATCCTGCATTTGGGGATCCTGAACCTACGCCCAGCAGTTCCCAGACTCCACCACCTGCACCTACTCAAGTCATTGTCCCTGCCCCGTTCCCATTGGCTGCCCCTGAGAGGTTCCATGGGGATCCCCGCAAGTTCCGAACATTTCTTAATCAATGCAAACTCCACTTTTCGTGTAGACCCCAATGCTTTCCTGACTCAACACCCAAAGCAGCCTTCACCTTGTCACATTTGAGCGGAATAGCCGCTACCTGGGCCAATCCATTGTTAGAAGAAGATAATCCAGCTTTGTATGATTTCGATCTTCTCATCTCAGAGATGACCAAAGTATTTGATACCCGGCACAAAGCGCAGTCACGCGATCTGGAGTTACTAAACCTAACACAAGGGAAAACGTCACTCATTGATTACATCACCAGATACAATCAATTGGCTGTGGCGACCTCATGGCCTGAGAATAAGAAAGCGGTTGTACTCTATAAAGGTTTGAGTGATGCTATGAAGGATGCTTTGGTGGTGGTACCATCATTACCCTCCCAATATCAAGATCTTGTCGATCTGGCCCTCCAAGTGGATGCCAGACGTGCTGAAAGAAAAACAGAGGCGAGTTTTTCTTCAGGCAGGTCGGTTGTACCTGAGTCTCAAGTAGAACCCATGCAGATAGGGGGGGGTTTGCAGCCCTATTACGTCTACAGAGAGAGAACGTAGAAGGACAAAGAACGCCTGTTTCTACTGCAACATTAATGGCCACTATGTCAGGGAATGTCCTAGACACCCCCGACCCAGTCTCTGGGTTTTCGGAAAATGGGGGCACGGGCGAGCTCAGACCAGACCCCCACCATGACTATGCCTAAGATTCTATCAAACAAACCCATTATGGTTCAGGCTGTCCTGTCTTATAACCCTGACACGTTTCACACGGTGCAGATTGTTATTGACTCGGGTGCTACAGGGAACTACATAGATAACGAATTAGCCATTTCCTGGAATCTCCCTTTACAGTCTAAAGCCCGACCAGAATCATTGCAAGCAGTGGATGGCACGGCCTTAATATCAGGTCCTATTCGCCAACAAACTGCTCCCTTATGTCGGACAATTCAAGAGAACCATAGAGAGCTAGTTACCTTCGATCTGATAGCCACACCACAATTTGGCATCATTTTAGGAATCCCTTGGCTTAGGCTTCATAATCCTGTGATTAATTGGGCTTCCAGCAATCTGTTTTTTGAATCAACATATTGTCAATCCATGTGTCTCACTCCTCTGGGGAATGAGACTTCGCCTTCTCAGTTATTGGGCACAGTAGCACAACTCACCCTGGATGAGGTTCCTCCCATGGACGTAAATATTCAACAACACGTAGTGGGTTCTTTGGTTTCTGGGATTCCTGCAGAATATCCCGAATACCATGATGTCTTTGATAAAGCTTGTGCAGCGACCTTACCCCCTCATAGATCCTATGACTGCCCCATCGACTTGGTTCCTGACGCAGAGATACCAAAAGGGAGAATTTACTCCTTAACTACCTCGGAAGAACAGGTATTGAAAGAATATATACAAAGCGCATTGAAATTGGGCCACATATGTCATTCTATCTCCCCTGCCTCAAGTCCTATCTTTTTTGTCCCGAAACGAGAGGGAGACCTATGTCCATGCATCGATTATCAGCGCTTGAATGCCATCACCATAAAAAACCGATATCCTATTCCCCTGATAGGCCCACTGTTAGACCGATTAACCCACGCATCGGTGTACACCAAGTTAGACCTCAGGGGAGCATACAATTTGATTCGGGTATGCAAGGGAGATGAGTGGAAGACGGCTTTTTGTACACGTTATGGGCTGTACGAATACACTGTCATGACCTTCGGTTTATGCAACACGCCCGCCACATTCCAACGTTTTATGGATGACATATTCAGTGATATCCTTGATACATTTGTGGTCATTTACTTAAATTACATTTTGATCTTCTCAGCATCCATGCAAGAACACGTGGGACATGTAAGAGAAGTCCTTTCACGTCTTTGTTCACATTCACTTTATGCTAAACCAGAGAAGTGCTTGTTTCATGTCCAGGAGGGGGATTTTTTGGGGTTTCACATATATCCAGGTGGGCTATCAATGAATGACTCCAAGATCTGTGCGGTGTTAGACTGGCCGTTGCCCAAATCTGTCAAAGCCCTACATTCCTTTCTTGGTTTCGCCAATTTTTATAGGCGGTTTATTTCTGTTTTTTCTCACATTACAGCCCCTCTTACAGCTCTTACTAGTCCACGGGTACCCTTTCTCTGGACCAATATACACCAAGAAGCATTTGACAGACTAAAAACCGCCTTTACCTCAGTCCCCATTCTTCAGCTTCCAAATCCAGAGCAACCATTCATAGTGGAGGCTGATGCCTCCTCCTTTGCTATAGAGGCTGTTCTATCCGAGAAATGTCCTACCACGGGCTCCTTACACCCTATTGCTTTCCATTCACGCAAATTTAACACTTTTGAGCTACATTACACAGTTACGGAGAAAGAACTCCTGGCCATCAAGGAAGCATTCATTATCTGGAGGCATCATCTTCTTGGAGCCGCTCATCAGGTTGTTGTTTTCACCAACCATAGGAATCTACAAGATCTTGCCTCCATGAAGTGTGTAAACAATAGAGGGGTATGATGGCATTTATTTTTTGCGGCCTACGACTTTGTCGTCAAACATAGGCCAGGCACCACACACCAGAAAGCTGATGCCCTCTCTCAATCTCCTGGAGGCATCTCACTCCCATGTTTCCTCGACACAGTGCTTAAGAAAACGCATGTACTATGTGTCTGTACCCCAACTCCTGATCTCTTGACCTCTATTCGACAATGGGTGTCATCTAATCCTGACCAGTTGAATGACTGGGGTTTGACCCTACTTGAAGGTCTTCCGTATTATCAAGAAAAGTTACTCTTACCTACACCGGATACACGCAATCTGGCTCTGGAATGGTCCCACGATGCCCCCTTCAATGGCCATCCGGGCTAGAGGCGTACTCTCGGACTATTACAGAGATGGTGTTGGTGGCCCACTATGAGAAAAGATGTAGATGCTTATGTTAACACTTGTTCTGTCTGCGCCCAGTGTAAGACTAGAAAAGGCCACCCCATTGAGCTACTACATCCGCTTCCAGTACCACCCCGTCTGTGGCATACTCTTACCATGGATTTTGTCACAGACCTACCTAAGACCAAAGGTTTGGATACGGTGTGGGTAGTGGTAGATTTGTTTACTCAAATGGCCCGTTTTGTTCCATGTTCTGGTCTTCCTACAGCCCCCAAATTAGCTAATATGTTCTTTAAGGAAGTATTTTTTTTCTTTGGTCTGCCCACAGTCCTCATATCAGATCGTGGCACACAGTTCACGTCTAAATTCTGGAAAGCCCTTACTAGCCTCATTGGTATTAACGTCCGTTTCTCCTCATCTTACCATCCTGAAACGGACGGACAGATGGAGAGAGTGAATCAGGTCATGGAGCAATACTTACGTTGTCTCATCCTCCGGCACAAGTTACTGCCTTTGGTGGAATTTGCCTACAACAATCCCCCACACTCTTCCTTGGGTACCTCCCCTTTCTTCGCTATGTATTGTCAACATCCCCGTACTCTGCCTATCCCTGATCTCGCCTCTCTTTCGGTCCCCGCTGCTACTGCCTGTGCTCGAAATTTGTCCCTGCAACATTCCCAAACCATGACCCATCTCCTCGAGGCGCAGGAGTCTATGAGATTGGCGGCAAATAAGAAACGCGCCCCAGCGCCTTCCTATACCACAGGTGATAGAGTGTGGTTATCCACTAGGCACTTGCATCTTTCAGGATCACGTAAACCTTTGCCTCGGTTTGTGGGTCCTTACACGTCTTGAAAGTCATAAATCCAGAGGCTATTAGGTTGGCTGATCCCTCTTCTTGGCGCCTCCACCCTGTGTTCCATAACTCTCTGTTAAAACGTTGTCTCCCTGCTTCTAGGTTGTTGTCTACCCCTTCTCCGGTTTCGGTGGGCAGGGTTGAAGAATATGAGGTTAGTGCCATCCTGGGTTCCCGTATTTCTAGGGGACTTTTGTATTATCTGGTGGACTGGTTGGGTTTTGGCCCAGAGGAACGGTTTTAGGAGTTGGCTACGGATGTCCATGCCCCCCGTTTGGTCTCCCGGTTTCATTGTGACTATCCGTCCTGCCCACGGGGTCGTGGGCCTTTGTGAGGGGATTCTGTCATGCCTACAACACGTTCATTCAACCAACCTTGTGCTCCTTCCCGGCAATGTCCCAGACTGGGTACTAGCTCTCACGTTACATCACTCTCCATTTTCCCCCCCATGAGATCAGATGTTCCGCTGGTGGGAGGAGTTGGGGAGGCCATTGGAGAAAACGTCAGGTAAGGGATCATCGCCTTTATCTCAAGTGGCGACTCCCTTGGCGTATGTCCTCAATGCACAATTGGGCTACCTCTGGCAAACAACCACTAGGGGCATCACCCCTGCACAATACCCGGACCTTCACCGAACCATGTGTTATGGCTTCCGTCACTCCTGCTCCCCAACAACAGACAGATCCATTGGCCTATCATGGCACGGCACGGCATCGCGGGTGGCCGCGGTAACGGCCATGCCTCTTTTGACCGCAGCATCCTCATTGGATCCAGCAACGCTCAAGCCTCCACCGACAAACGCAGTGGTCACGTGACGCGTAACGCGTCCTTATTAATCACGTGACATGTCTCCAGGTATTTAAGGAGCTCCAGAATGCTACACGACGCTTCTCAAGTGTTTGTTTATGTCGTTTTGGAGCCTCCTCTTTGTTCTTGTTACTTGGAGCTACTGTTTTTTGACCACAGACTACGTATTACGGATTCCTCTGATTTTCCCTTTTTTGGTACTTTGTTTGGTCACTATTGGACTCTTGGAGTAACAGACCATGGACCGTCCCTTGGATCATCTTTAGTCAACTCCTTTGGCAAAGTCATACCCAGACTCATTGTTGATAACTTGGTGCTCCCGCTTCCATCCTCCAGGAGCATCCTTACTCAGGTGGTTTCCAGTGTGGCATTCCGTCTTTCCTCCTCTCTCCTCCCTGATCTCAGCGCACTGAGAGAACAGGCTTACCCCATCGTTTAGGCTTTCCATCCAGTGGTTCTTGTTAGGTATTATTCTCCTTTGGGTAATACTGTATAGTTCTGCCTTGTGTGTTCCTGGTCTTACATGTTCCTTTTCCTTTACAGCAGTCATCTGGACTACGCGGGTATCCCGTTTCTCCAACTGTGGCCCTAATCCTCGAACAGCAAGTGAATATTTTCTTGCTGTTGATGGCTTCGGGGCAGAGGTATTCATGTTCCCTGGGACCATCAAGTCTTGACATTTACTCCTTTTATTCTTCATTCTGCGGGTCGACAGTCACATCACATAGCGGTCATAAGGGCCATTCCTGAAACCCTATCTTCAATCCCTCCTCTGGTGGACTTGTCGACCACACCTTCAGCCATATTCACCTTCAGCTTTGGGAGCCAGATCTTGGTTACCCATCCTAGGTGTCCATAGAATCTTGCATGATCATCCAAACTCCATGTCTGGTAGCTGCAGTCTCCTCCAGGGTTGCACCAAACCAATTTTCCCCAATAGTATTTGGTGTTGTAGGGATACTCAAATAATACCCCAGCCGAAAACAGAGTACAATCTGTTATCTGGACCCTCAGAGTATCTCAAGCCTTTATTATCCTGTCATTGCCTGTTTCCAAATCTTCAGGTACTTTCATCCCTATACTTTTTTCAGTTGTCTTTCGGCATTGTGTGATGCATATTCTTATAATGCAGAAGGTCAGTAATACTAATACCAGTGCCGCTGCTAATACTTTTAGTCCGTTGGTCATCCATGTTGGTATCCATGAGAAAATGTATGATAGCCAACCTTCATCTTTTCCTGCAATGTTTTTCTTTGCCTCCATTTTGGCATGCATCTCTGATAACCTCAGTGAGTGTTCCATTGTCTTCATCATTTGCTGGAATTAATGTACAGCAGAATGACCTGTTTTTGGCACAAACGCCTCCTTCCATGGCTGTTAGTAGATCTAGAACATATCTATTCTGTAGCGCCATTAAACTCATTGCTCGGAGATCTTCTTTGATTGGGTTGAAACCCTGGATGGTCGAATTTATTGTTTCCATCATCTCCCACCTCGTAATCTGGAGCCATTTTGCGTTGGCGCTGGCCTGCACTGCTGGAATGATGGATGCAAAGAATATCTCTGTTCTGATAAACAGCCTATGCGCTGTGAATAGTATCCCCTTTTCACTCTTGTCAGCTCTACAGGCCTCTTATTTCTCATGCTAGAGTCCATTTTGGGGAATCCATCCACTTTGATATCCTTCTGGGGTACTACCAGCACTGGTGTGTTCAGATGCACCAGTGAGCACGCCCTCCCACCCGCATTTGGGTGCTAGTTACATGTATGCTTTTGATCCACAGGCCCAATAGTGGTCCATTTAATACTGCCATTCCAACCTTCATACCTGGAACTTTTACTGTCTGCTTACATTCCTTGATTTCTCAAACCTTTACTGGATCTTTGTTCTGGAAGCATAATACTGCTCCTTTGATTGGTATTACGGACATTGGCCCAGCTTCGTTCTCCACCCATGTTAGTAACATTGCACTTGCTTCCCATTTTTTCAGGCATTTGTAATTTTCCTCTGTATTATTCGAACTGGAACGGTTAGGAGCACATGTGTCTTGCTCCCCACCACTCCTTTCCATCCGTCAGCTGTGTGTACTTATCGATACCCCAGCATCTGTGGTCTTTCCCAGCCTCCTGGCTCTCCACCTATCTGTACTGGTCCTCTTTTGGGACATGGAAACTCTTTTTGTGTCACTACCCTTGTTTTTCCCTTTTGTGGACCTTTGGTTATGTAGTCTATGGCCGGATCTTTCTTCAAGTAATCATTTGAGTCTTTATATAGTTATCTTCATATGGAAATGTCTTTTTGGACATCCATCTTAAGGTAGCTCTTTTCCCTTGAAATCTTCCTCTTGTGCTGCACGATGATACATGCATGAGGCATTGTGCCCTTGCTGCTGGGATTTCAGTTGCCACAAATGTTCTAGATGCACTCATGGCATAGGGGATGAGAGAGCAGACATAACAGCTTTCTCCGGTGGTTTGTTTACCTACTTTGGTCATGTGCTTATACCACATTACTAGATACCCGGCTGAATCAGTTAGATATGAATCAACCTGAGTTAAATCTAAGTCTACACTGCGTCTACTTCTCTTTACTGGTTTGGCAGTGCTTATCGGCTGACCTGATATGGTGGCATGCCTGCCTGGATTGGGGTTACGTTAGTAGGGGTCACAGCTTGTGCCTCTATAAAAAAGTAATCTTCGTACGATGATGAGGGTAAATAAGTAGAGACAACAGAAGCCATAAAATATCACAATTGCATTTTTAATCATGGTACCAATAACTTACTCTTCAGTATCTTGTGTTGCTCCGAATGTATTTCAAAACCAACATGAAGTTCCTTCAGAAATGCATGATTATGTTGTTAATATATATTAGATCAAGCTCCAGGGGTGTAGCATTGTGCAAGTGGGATAAAGAACAGTAGTTCCCAAACAATACAGATTCTGGTGTCATTGAGCACTTCTATTATGGATGGGATTCCGTGATTAAGTCATGGATAAGTTTGGGCCAAATAAACAAAAAGCAATGGAAGTATAGACTGGGAGGCACCCTTCTCTCTGATTGAGGGTGTATAACGTATTGTACAAAGTAATCCTGGAAGGATAGGGGCTTCTGGGAAATAATGGAACACAGAAATAACAGTCGCTACTTTCACAACGAGTGGTTATTTGTAAGGAAAAGACAATGGGCCTCATTTCGAGTATGGAGGTAGCCATGCCGCTTTTAGCGGCATGGCTACCCCCATTCCTGGGTACCGGATCCGGGTTCCAGCAATAGAGAATTACCGTGCCATTCCGACCTTGGAGGGCCCGGTAATACCCTTTCCCGGCACCCGGACCTGGTACATCCCCATTCCCATTGAGCCCCCATAGGGCTCAATGGGAATGGGGAGGATGCTAACAATGGGCCCGTTATTGACGGGCCCGTTGTTAGCATCCTGGTCTGCTAGCGGGTCCCGCTAAGGATGCCTGGTTTTACCAGACGTCCTTAGCGGGACCCGCAAGCAGACCTCGTAATGAGGCGGTAGAGGGTTAACGGCGCCGGCAGCTCTAATGGCGCCGTTAACCCTCTATCGCCTGGGTCGTAATGAGGCCCAATGTGTCTAATCTAGTTGTATGGGAAGTACTTGCCCTAGTTCTCTTACTCTAGAGCATGTGAACCTTGGCTGCGGGTCTTCTGGTTGTCTTTGTCTTGGCCTGGTATTAGGTTGTTTCCCTTGCCTCGAATCGCCCTCTTCTTCTTCGCAGCTGGGAGAAGTCTCTACCCAACAGGGTTTCACGTCTCCATTGTAGTTCCAAGCTTTTTTTCCCTCGTATTTTCTCTGCTCGATCGGTTGCTTCCTCCACGGTATAGGGGCCACTAAACCTGGGCTTATACCAGGTCCGAATAAAGTTCTGAAACAGCACAGAGTCCCCAGGGTAAAATAGTGGTTGTGCTAAGCGATTTTCGTTGGCATCAGGAATGCTGTCCTCCTCGCTCTTCAGTTGGCGAGAAATAAGACGCACTAGCCATCAAAGAAGCCATATACATATCTGGCTTACATATCTTTACCGAACACATCGGAAACAGAATAGGCATCTGTCAAAGCCCTAGTGGGAAGAGCCAGAGGGATTCTCATGCGCCATCCGGTTACCACCTTGTGTGGCGTTAAATAGTGGTCGGATCCATTTCAAGTTGCTTTTATTTTAGAAATGTTTTCGTTCAATAGGCAGTTTAGGCATTCACACATCCTATTTGCCTGTGGGTGATAAGCACAGGAGAACCTATGATGTATCCCCAGTAAAATTGTTATGTGCTGGAATACTTTGTTAGCAAAGTGAGGGCCATTGTCAGACCCCAGGACCTCACACACCCCCCAGCGTGGGAAAACCTCTCTAACCAGGAACCTTGCAGCTCTAAGAGCATTGGGGCATGAACAGGGAACGGCCTCGATCCATTGGGAAAATGCCCACAAAACACTATTATATAGCAGTAGCCCTGACAGACTTGGATCATGTCAATATAATCTACATGGAGATGGTGATACAGACCCAGTGGACGAGGTATGGCTTCTCTCACTACCCTCAAAGTATGCCCCGCAGTGAAACATTTACAGGTTATACAATTTTCTACAATGGCGGTCACATGCTCTGCTAAATTTGGACAAAACTACACTTCCCCAATGTGAGCAGCAAGTAAATCCTTCCCCATGTGGGTAGGGTGGTGTAGTTATGTGAATGCAGTCTGTAATAATGATAGTGGAATCACCAGCTTGCCTGTACTTTCCTGTCACCATAGGGCATCTGACCAAGATATAGATCATCCTCTCCTTATCCATAATTCTTTTTCTTTCTTAGATGCACTTCCCTGTATCTCCATTATCTGTGTCACTTGTAACACACTGTACCCTTCCTGTAACACCATTGCGCGCAGACGAATACGTGTGTGGGGTGGTGTATCAAAGTCTGAAATATCAACAAAATATGCTGCGCACTTCACTTCTGCGTCTACTACTTCATTTCCCCTGGAGACGGCGTCCGCCAAGCTCATGTGGGCCTGGCACTTCACGGCCACTATGCCTGCTGGGTGTTGAAGCGCCTCTATGAGTCTGCCCAATAGCAGAGCGTGCTGCACTAGCGTGCCATCAGCACTTCGGAAGCCCCTCCTCTGCCATCCTAACAACCCAGAGTCTACTGTAGACGTCACATAGACAGAGTCCGAATAGACTATCACTTCCTGGTCCTTTCTCTGCTCTAATGCCAATATAAAAGGCACAAATTCTGCTGCTTGCGCTGAAAAATGTGATGGCAACCGTGCGCTTGCTACTGCTTTAAAAGTCCTGTTTGTCTTTATTCTCACTACTGCTGTGTTTGTGTGTCTTTCTCCCGTGGTCTGGTCTATCGTCAAAGAACCGTCAATGTAAAGCACTTCTCCTCCTTCAAGTGGCTTTTCTCTTACCTTCGGAAGGTCATCAGACTGCTCCATTTATGTGGTACAATTGTGCATGTAGTCTCCCTTCTCTATTGGTTTGGCTACAAATATCAATGGGTTTTCAGTCCTGCATCTTACTATCTTAATGGCTGGATTTGAGAGTATTACCTCATACCCTGACGCCCTCTGTGTGGCCAGAGTCCTCTTGGACTATTTGAGTATTACAAAGCGAGCATGCTCCTCAAAAAGAGTGGTGCTATACCCCATTGTGATACTTTTCTACTGCGAATTCAGCAGCAGCCAGTGCTTGCTCGCAAGGGTAATGTCCCCTCATTACTGGATCTATTTTCCCGCTATATTATGCCAATGGCTTGTGTCCTAAAGTAGTCTTCTGTGTGCGTACCTCGGTCATCACTACTCAATTGGCATGTGAGAACAAATACAATTTGTCTTGGTAATCTGGGATTTCTAACACGGGATCTGTGTATGTTGCTTTCTTCGGTGCTGCAAATGCATCTGTCATCTCATCTGTCCATTGTAGTGTGCCCTCCCCTCTTTGTGCCTCTGAGTGCACTTAACAAAGGTCTCATGTATGTGTTGTAGTCAAATACCACCCACGCTCTGCAGTAATTGCAGAGACCTAAAAACAGTTGCATCTGTCTCACTTTTGTAGGTGTCCACATCCTACGGATTGCCTCCGCCCTTTCCGGTGTCACTCTCCGCCCTTCCTGCGGAATTAGTTGTTCAATGTACAGCACCTCCTTATGGCAATACTGTAATTTTGACTAACCTACCTTGTGCCCCTTCTCTGCTAAAACTGTGAACAAGTGCACTGAGCCATTTCTGCACTGTGTTTCTGATTTGCTGCAGATCAAAATGTCGTTAACGTACTGTATGATGGTACTTTACAATTGTACGTTGCCTACGTCTGTCTGGAGGACCCTATTGAATACGGAAGGTGGCTCACAGTACCATTGTTGGAGCCTAGTGTGTTTCCACTTCCCGTTTCTATATAGGAAGAAATTAAAGTCCTGTGACTCTGAAGCGGTACAGAGAAGAAATCATTCTTCAAATCTTTTACTGTGAAGTGGGTAGCTTCCGTGGGAATGCTGCACAAAATTGTCGCTGGATTTGGAACTAAAGGAAATTCTACCACAACCATCTGGTTCAAAGGGCGTAGGTCCTGTATAAAACGGCAAGACCCCCCACCCATGATGCCTTTTTCACAGGGTGCACTGCCGTATTGCAGTGGGATTCCAGTGGTACTAGAATGCCCCGTTTCACTAATGCTGCGATTGTCTCATAGAAGCCCTCATTTGCCTCTCTTGACAAGGGATATTGTTTTTCCCTTGGTAAAATTTCTCCGGGTTCAAGCTTCATCTTTACTGCCCCAATCCTTTTCAGTAGCCCCACATCATAGGGAGGGATTTGTGTTCCATAAGACACTGGGTACCCTCCACAAGTCTTCCTCAAGAAATGTTGACAGTGATTTTTGCACCATAGCTATTCTCTGGGGTACTTCACTATAGTGTATTTTCACCCAATATGTAATGCTGATGTCAAACACCACTTTGTGTTTTGATTGATCGTCTTGGAACAGTTCCTCATCAGTCACGTCAGTCAACCTGTACCCTTCCCCCACTGCAGTCAATTTCCTCTAGGATCGTCCTGTGTCATCTGCCCCATGTAATGTTATCCTGTCTTCCCCCACTATATATGCCTCAAGCTCTATTGGGACCACTTTCCCATCAAGCTCATCTAATGGAACTTCTGGCCCGAATATACACTCATTAGGTAAATGCCATAACTTTCCCTGAATCCCTGGAAGCCATGCTATCCATACCGCCATTCCATGTTGGAACAGTTCAATATCTGCTGGCACCCCCCTCTGTACTGTGTGCCCACAATATGCCTGGATAATCTCCCTCTCATTCATGTAATGAATTCCTGGTGTTGAACATACTATCCCCTGGTCGGTAAATGAGATGGTGATATTGAACTTACTCATTCTGTCCCTTCCCATTATGGTTACTGGTGTCTGTCAGGAATACAATAGTGGCAAAGCTAAGTAATTCTCCCCTATAGAGATTGACAGTTCATCTGCTAAAGGAACCAAATCCGTTGCCCCGGAGAATCCCTGTGCATTCATGGCATTGCCTGACATTGCATATCTCCCTTCCCTGATACAGGATCTAGTTGCCCCGTATCCAAGGGAAAGGAAAAAGTCTTGCCACCTATTGGCAACCCTATATGTGGTTACTCTGCGGACTTGGGTGTAACCGATAGGATTTAACACATCAGGTCCATCTGTGGGCTGTCCTATTGTGGGTATAATGACATCCCTGTTCCCATGAATAGGTTGCCTCCCACAATAGTCACTACCCCCCCAGCTTCTGAATGGGAGTCGATCCCATGGAGTCTGCTAATGTCAGTGTCCCAGCATCCTGCTGTGCTGCTTGGGGAGGCTGCGCTGTCATGAGCACTGGCCCAAGAACACAGACACCACACCAAGTGATGGGTAATGGGTCACAGGGCACATATACACAGGGGGCCCGGCTGGACTCAGTCCTGGTGTCTTTGGCACCAGGCTCATGTAAGGATGTAAGCAGGAACGCTTTATTTTTGTGCAAGAGTGCTTCATTCACAAGAACTTTTCCACATGCTTTTATTCAGGAACATTTTCCATGAGCATACTGTTGGGGCGTGGCTCCCCAGGCCCAGGCTGCACGTGCAGACTCTAGGAGTGGCAGGGTGTGGCAGGGTGTGGCAAGCGGGACAGAACTAGTGGATGTGGCCCCATGAGCACAGCTATATAAGCTGTTCCATCCCCAATGCCAGCGCTTCGCGTTACTTTGCATTCTCATGCAACGTGACGCTCACCACCGCTTGGACCAGCTTACTTACCCTTTTGGAACCCAGCATTTATCCTGCATACTCACCTCCTGGAATCTGACGTTCATCATCTCATCTGCATACTCAACTTCTGGAACCCAGCGAACTTGATCCCGCTCCTCATCCACGAAGTCGGGTCCTGTGAAGAAGACGAAAGGTTAGACTGCTATCACTCATCAGCCTAGGATTGCGGCGCATTCGAACCACGCGTGCATCCCTAGAGATCACTCACCTGTTACCGGACCATCGTGGTTTCATTCCTTGTTCGCTCCGGCTGCCATCATCAGCTCACAACTGCTGCAGGGCCCGCAATACCACCTACACGGGAGAGAGCAAAAGAACGACATTAAAGAAGAAGCGGACAACAATACAGGAACAAACTAAACAAACACAGCAAAAGCAGGCTGAAAGCAAAACTAACTATACAAACATAACGAAAGCAGGCTGAAAGCCACCAGGCGAGGAAAGACAAAGACAATCAGAAACACTCACCTGTCGAGAAGTGGATTAGTCGCAGCTGGACTGGACTACCACGGGCAGAGACCAATGAAGGAACTCGGTCCCAGTCAGACAAGCGCCCCTGCCAGAAGTAGCAGGATGGAGAGCTCATCAATCAAGATAATCAGGAGCAGTCCTGAGCAACGCTAACAATTGCCGCAGTAACTGTATAAGTGCAAAGGGAGAAGCCAGATAAGGGCGAACTAATCCCCGGGAAGGCTGCAACCATGCCTCAACGCCTCTGCAGAGACCAGCTGAGCGTAACAGAATGCGAAGCCTCTATGAATCTCTGCCTGGGCATAATGGAAACTTCAGAGACGGACCAGTTGGCCCAATTACTGGGAGAGATAAGGGCTGAAGTTCATGCCTCAAGACAGGAAACCAATGCCCTCAATGTGAATCGTGAACGTACTGATTAACTAGCAAGACAAATACTTCAGGCGCAGGCTGGCCAGGTCCCACTACCAGGGTTAACCCCTTCTGCTACACCTGCACAGTCAACTCCAGTACAGGTTGTTCTTCCAGGGCGGTTCCCCTGGCCCCGCACGAACTTTTCACAGATGACCCAAGTAAGTATGCCCTTTTTATTAACCAATGCTGCCTGCATTTCCTGTGCAGACCTGGGGCATTCCCCAACGAACAATCTAGAGTGGCATTTGTGCTTTCATATTTGGGAGGTAGTGGGCGGACTGGTCAATACCCTTGGTCAACCAAGATGATCCTTTACTTCGGGACTTCGAGGGTTTTCAGCGTGAAATGGAGAAACTGTTTGCATGGCATACTCAAGGACAAGCTTTGGACAACAAACTGTTGTCACTCCGGCAAGGTAATCAAGACTTATTAACCTACATCGCCTCCTTCAATCGCTTTATAGCCCAGACAAACTGGCCAGAGGGGAAGAGAACTATGCTCTTTTATCGAGGGTTGCGAGGAGAACTTAAGGACGTTTTAGCCCAAGTAGTAAATCCCTGGATGATTGTGCAGAATACATCGATCTGACAGTGCAGCTCGATCACAGGTTACAGAATCGGAAAATGGATCGAGCAAAAGCAGAGGGGTCTACGTACGACCCTGTGAGAATCAAACCAAGTCGCACGATCAGTCTGAACCTATACAAATTGGGGCCTTGCGGAGCCATCTCACCAAGGCAGAAAGGGAGAAAAGGAGACAGCAACAACTTTGTTTATACTGTGTAAAGGCAGGCCATTTTCTCTGAGAATGCCCAGTGAAACCACCCAGGAAATTAGTTGGAGCAACTGACAAAAGTGAAGAAGAACAGGACTCTGGAAACTCAAACGCCCGGCAAGCGTAGGGGTCCACTTGTCTAGCAGTGAAAAGGAACCAACACAGACCTCACACCTAATCATCCCTGTGCTCTTGGTAAACCACAAACAACCGTCAAAAAATATATTCATTGGAGGCATATATTGACAGTGGAGCTGTGGGGAATTACATTGACCAAAATCTGGCTACCTGGATAGGCCTTCCTCTCCGACAGAAGCAAATATCGGAAAACGTTACAGCAGTCTATGGATCTCAGCTATCATCCGGCTCAGTGACGCACTACGCCGAGAAGGTTACGGTTCTGTGTCAGGACGGTCATCGAGAGGACATCACCTTCGATCTCATCGGCGCTCCTCAGTTCCAGATGATATTGGGAATTCCCTGGCTGGAGACCCACAACTCTAAGATTGACTGGCGTAAAAGAGGCTGTACGACCGCCAAATTGATCTCGTACCCGGGGCCCAAGTTCCCTACAGCTAGATCTATGCCTTAACAGAACAAGAAAGCCAGCATTTAAGAACATACCTAGACCAGTATCTGGCAAACGCCTTCATCCGTCCGTCCAAGTCCCCTGCATCCTTGCCCCTCTTTTTGTGCCCAAAAAGGAGGGAGACTTAATAACTTGCATTGACTATAGGGAACTTAACCAGATCACTGTAAAAAAACTGTACCGTTGCCGCTTATGCCTGAACTGCCGGATCAAGTTAAAAACGCTCAGAATTATACGAAACTAGACTTACGAGGGGCCTATCATCTGGTAAGAGTTAAAAAAGGGGACGAGTGGAAGACTGCCTTTCACTCAAAATATTCCCTTTTTGAATACCAGGTCATGCCCTCTGGACTATGTAATGCCCTGGCGGCGTTCCAATTCTTCACGAACTATGTGCTCTGCAAACTATTGGATATCTGCGCACTTGTCTACATTGATGACATTCTCATATACTCAACCAACAAGGAAGACCACGTCAGCCAGTCTTAAAAGAACTTCGGCAACATCAGCTATATGCCAAACTGGAGAAGTGCTTCTTTCATGTGACAGAGGTAGAATTCCTCAGCTTTGTTCTCACACCACGGGGCGTATGCATGGACATGCGCAAGGTAGACTCTATCCTCCACTGGCCTTCACCAACATCCACAAATGGAGTACAGAGATTGCTCGGGTTTGCCAACTTTTATCGTTGATTTATTCCCAGGTTCTCTCAGATTGTCCACCCAATTACCTCTTTGCTACAGAAAAATAAACAATTCATTGGTCTGCAGAGGCAGTGGAAGCCTTCCAGAAACTAAAACATGTTTTCACAACAGCACCAGTTTTACGACATCCCCGACCAGAACTACTATACGTGGGCGAAACCGATGCATCCAACATAGCAATGGGAGCAGTCCTGTCACAACGAGACCCAGAAACAGGACAGTTGCATCCTGTTTTGTTCTGGTCTCATAAGTTCTCTGCCCCCAAATTAAACTATGCAATCAATGATAAAGAATTGCTAGCAATCAAGGCAGCATTCAAAGCATGGAGACATTATCTTCTCGGAGCTAGACATACAGTTACCGTCATCACAGATCATCGCAATCTGCAATACCTAAAGACCGCTTAAGCACAATCTTCCCTCCAACTCCGCCAGGCCCTCTTCTTCACGGAATATTATTTCGTAATTACCTACAGACTCGGAGTACGCAATGGAAAAGCAGACGCCCTGTCACAGAATGAGCGAGGAAGAGGAGGCATTCACTACACCAGACCCCGTGGCAATCATCCCGGAAGGACGGATCCTAAGCACGATTGCCGCAACCACCTCTTTAGACGACTTAAAATCTAGTCTACAACATTCGATGAATCAAGCAGAACAAATAGACTGGTTGTCAAAAGGAGACCGACAAACTATCGTGAACAATCTACCATACTTCCAAGGACGGCTGTACATTCCAGATGAAAAACTACAGAATCAGATCATAGCAAACTATCACGATTCTTTAGTAGAAGAACATCCGGGAATAACAAAAACCATAGCTAAAATAAGGAAAAACTACTGGTGGCCAACTTGGCGAAAAGACATTGCCCAGTTCATCGCGACCTGTGGTGTCTGCGCACAACACAAGTCCCAAAAACAAAGTCCTGTAGGTCTACTACGTCCTTTGATGGTACCCCCGGCGCCATGGCATACGCAATGGATTTTATTAGAGATCTTCCCCCCAGCAACAGATACAACACCATCTTAGTCATCGTAGATCTGTTCCCTAAAATTGCCCACTTCATTCCTCTGAAGGGTCTTCCTACTGCATCTGCTCTGGCTACAGTGTTTCTGGAACACATTGTTCGGCTACAGGGGTTCCCATCAATATTACTATCTGACCGAGGGACTGAGTTTGTCTCCGCCTTTTGGAGAAGATGTTGCAAAATTGCCAAGATTGATCTTCGGTTATCCACAAGCCATCACCCCCAAACCGATGGCCAGACCGAACAGACCAACCAGACCCTAAAGCAATACATAAGGTGTATGCTGCAACAAACCAAGGATACCTGGAAGGACATACTTTGGCTAGCAGAATACGCATACAACAACTCCATCCACACCAGTACTGGGCAAAGTCCATTCTACACAGTGTACGGACGACATCCACGGAAATCCGTTTTTGATCCATCTTAGTCATTGGAAATGCTAGCTGTAACGACCTTACACAAGACCATCACCCAAGTTCTTAAGGAAGCGGTAGAACATCTGGCCAGAGCCAAAGAAAAACAAAAGCAGTTTGCGGATCGACACAGAAAGGAAGCTCCAATCTATCAAGTCGGAGACCAGGTTTGGTTAGAATCCAAAAACATTATTCTGAAAGGACCACGGGCCTTCCGGCCTCGATACATGGGACCCTACACTATCAAGGCTGTGATTAATCCTGCTGCCATGAAGTTAGAATTACCATCTCACATGCAAATCCACCCTGTATTTCACATCTCCCTTCTAAAACCAATGAAACCAGGTAAACTGATCGATACTCCACCGGACCCCGAGATAATAGAGGGAGAACCAGAATTCGAAGTCGAAAGTATCCTAGACGCCAAGATAGTCTGGTCCAAATTATACTATTTTATAGACTGGAAAAGCTATGGACCTCCAGACCAGACATGGGAACCCAGGGAGCATGTCCATGCTCCACGATTGATCAGGTAGTTCCATCGCAACAATCCCACCAAACCAGGACCAGGAGAGGAACCACCCTTGAGAGGGGCCTTGAGGGGGAGTGCTGTCATGAGCACTGGCCCAAGAACACAGACACCACACCATCAAGTGATGGGGGTCATGGGTCACAGGGCACATATACACAGGGGGCCTGGCTGGACTTAGTCCTGGCGCCTTTGACGCCAGGCTCATGTAAGGGTGTAAGCAGGAACACTTTATTTTTGTGCAAGAGTGCTTCATTCACAAGATTTTTTCAACATGCTTTTATTCAGGAACATTTTCTATGAGCATACTGTTGGGTTGTGGCTCCCCAGGCCCAGGCTGCACGTGCAGACTCTAGGAGTGGCAAGCTGTGGCAAGCAGGACAGGACTGGTGGGCATGGCCCCAGGAGCACAGCTATATAAACTGTTCCATCCCCAATGCCAGCGTTTCAGGTTACTTTGCATTCTCATGCAACGTGACGCTCACTGCCGCATGGACCATCTTACTTACCCTTTTGGAACCCAGCGTTTATCCTGCATACTGTCATGCCTGTGCCATGGGCGCTCAATATGGACTATTTGTTTATCATTTATTTACAACAGACTCTTGGATCAATCTATATTTACTTTGGGGACTTTATTTCCCATTTGCGAGACTTTGGTGCTTTATTATTTTTTCCAACAAACTACGCATGCCACAATGCACTTGGCTATAAGCATCGATTCCTGGCTGTTCCTATTGGTCATCAAAGGAACTACACCCCCCAGAAGCCCTAGGGATTGGCTCTGCTTCCACCAGCTCAGGAACAGAGAGGGAGGTGGCTGATTGTCTGCAGGTGTGCTTAGCCAGGTGCAACCAATTAGCCTGCCTCTGTGCTGGGCTAGGCAGTATAAAAGGCTGCTGCCTGCAGTGGCTCAGCCTCTTGCATTGAGAGACCTTCCTCCACCTTTCGTGTCTTTCTACGGATCTTTGTATGCTGTTTACCATCACTCCTGCTTGGACCCTGCCTTGCAGCTTGCTACACCCTGCTGCCTACAGCCCTAGCCTTCTGGGCTCCCTGCCTCAGTCCAGCTCCTCTGGGCTTCCTGCCTTGCAGCCTGTTACTCTTCGCTGCCTACAGCCATAGCCTTCCAGGCTCTCTTCCTCACAGCCCTGCTCCTCCGGGCTCTCCACATTGCAGCCGATCACGCTCTGCTGCCTTCCAGCCTCCGCCCTTGCCCTCCGGGCTCTCCACATTGCAGCCGATCACGCTCTGCTGCCTTCCAGCCTCCGCCCTTGCCCTGCCGGGCTCTCCACATTGCAGCCGATCACGCTCTGCTGCCTTCCAGCCTCCGCCCTTGCCCTGCCGGGCTCTCCACATTGCAGCCGATCACGCTCTGCTGCCTTCCAGCCTCTGCCCTTGCCCTGCCGGGCTCGCCACATTGCAGCCGATCACGCTCTGCTGCCTTCCAGCCTCTGCCCTTGCCCTGCCGGGCTCTCTACATTGCAGCTGATCACGCTCTGCTGTCTTCCAGCTTCAGCACTTGTCCTCTGGGCTTCCTGCTCTGCAGCCTGCCTCACTCCAGCTGCCTACAGCCCTTGTCCTCTGGGCTTCCTACTTTGCAGCTTATCACGCTCCGCTGCCTACTACCTACCTTTTTCCGCTGGGTTCTCGGCCTACCAGCCCTCTACAGTCCTCTGCAACCTTTTACGGTCAGCGGCCCTGCCCCTCAGGGCCCACTCCTTGCTGCCCGGCCCTTCTGGGTTCCTTGCCGTGCAGCCTGCTTTACTCTGCTGCCCTAAGCCCTTTTCCTCTGTGCTCTCTACCTTACAGCCCTGCTCCTGTGGGCTTGCTCATTGCTTTCCTGCTCCTCTGAGCTCTCAACCTTGTTCCTTACTGTCCTCTGCTATCCTATCCTGTTACACGACTTTCCCTTCATTTTCCTTCTGCTAGTTTGCTATCAACCTCCTTTCCTGGATTTGTCTGTAAGTATCTTCTCTTGTACTGTTTGTAGACCCTTTTGTACAGAGCTTGTCTGTTGGTTCCCATCAGTCAACCTCTGCCCCTTCCCTTGTCTTGTTTCTACATTACAGACACCCATAGCTGCTGTTCCAAGCCATGAGCAAACAGCGTGGGCCTCTGTTATAGCAAACTGTGCAGAAGGCTAGAGTATTTCCTAAGGTTCGTGGAATACTCTTTTCCTATATCTGCATACACCCCAAGAGGGAATTCATTCTGTACCTTTCCCCTTACTACTCTTGCCCACTCTTCATTCTCTTTCCTTTCTGCTGTGTGTGTACCTATCTGTCCACTTATTTTTGGCACAACCACCCAAACCCTTTCTGGGTGTCCTGTGCCACTCTTTATAGAGTGCCATCCGTGACAGAATGCAAGATCCAAAAATGTCTTGTTCCATAGGCCGGAAAGGCACACACAGACCAAAGATGCTTTCCTTTCGGGTTAAAAAACCTTTGCATAAACCTATGGTTTCCCTAAAGACAGCAAACAAGAACCTTAGTCTAAAGGACAGTCTCGCCTTAGTAAACAAAGATTTACAAGCACGGTACTATACTCACTGGCTTGCTGACCCTTCTTCCATGTACAATTATTATGACATTTGCGACTATGATCCGCAGTCCTTATCTGTTGCAGAGCTACAGCAAGATAATGAATTCTTACAGATCTTGTTAAACCAAACAGTGAAAAACACTCCTGCGTCTTCTGACAAGCCTTCTAACACCGCAAAAGCCAAGGATATAGCACTCATTGTGGGAGACTCTAAACCAGAATATGCTGTTGCCAGAGTGATGTGCGCAAGATGAGCTTGGCAAGCTCCCCAGAATGCTGGAAACCCTTATTTGACCGGACAATGCAGTCATTATCCTGAGGTTTGTGCATCTGGTCCTGGGTACAAAAGACCTATACTAACCATTGGTTGTCTTAATGCTTCCACAGTATCTACTAACCACAATAACCCTAAGGTCAGTCTTCCCATTGCTACAACCGAATTTTCTGCCACACCAGCTTCTGAAGCTTTAGATCAAACTAATGATACTTACCTGCTACACGAACAACTCCTACGCCTTAAAAGAAAGACCGAAGACCTCTATGATGACTTTGTTTATTTGCATTATAAGAATCTTATGAAGGGACACAAGTCACCAGACCATCTGACACTATGTCCAACACCTGACATCTTATCTTTAGAGATCGACATGATAAGGCCTGGAATTGCCACGCAGAAAAGTATACAGACTTAAACCAAGCAGATGGAAGACCTAAATATAGCATATGTATCCCTTCTAAAGACTGACACAGCTCTTTCACCTTCCAGCCACAGAAACTCAGGTTGTTGTACTGACAGAAAAGAATTAACTCCTCCGGTGGGTCAAATCACTCACACAGCCATTACACCACAAAACAAGGGTGGTCTTCTGATTGGAAATCCCTCTGAGTCAAAGGATGGTTCCGCCCTCACCCTTGCCTATTGTCCAGTACTCACACTTACAACCTCTTCTGGAATGACAACGTCAGCTGAGGAGACTGGCACAGTTCACACCGACCATGCTGAGTTGGCAAGCGGGGCTTGCCAAAGTGTGGCTGTGCTATCAGACAACACTCCTGAGCAATCAACATCTTCAGTTTCTTCGATACCCCCTGAATCGCCAGTGGTTGTGGTACCCGATCTACCAGTGGTTGCAACACCTGAACTGTCTGTAGCTGCTACAGCACCCGTACTTCCAACTGCAATTCATGATCTTCCTGATGCTGTGGCTCCTAAACTCCCTGCCACATTTGAGTCTCCTGAAGTCCCTGCTGCAAATCTTGAGGTTGCTATAGCTACTGTGATTCCTGAAGCTACTGCTAATTCTGATGCTCCCGATGCCCAGATTTCTACTTCCTTCGCAGCTGTGCTAGCTGCAGCAGAATCCTCTGCTACACAACCTGATCCCGCACCAACTTCTCTTCCTGATCCTACATCCACCATGCTAACTGTTGCAAAGTCAGCGAAGGGTTTCCCTGTTAAGACTACTGCTCCAGTTGTTCCTGCTGGTGTATCTATAGCACTAAGACTGCCAGATTCTACTCTACCAGTCTCAGGTGCGCCACACACCCAGTTGCTACAGCCTCGATACTCTCTACAGCCATTCAAGATCTCACTGCTGCTGTAACCTCTGAACTGTCTACTAATCATGGGGAAACCGCCGATGTGACTCCGGAACTCTCTGCGGCTAACCCTAACATTGTCATGGCTGCTCCGGATGTCTTGGAAAACCTTCCTAAAGCTACCAACTCTGCTGTACCTATGTCTCCACCTTCCAGCATCATACTGTTGCCCGTCAAAGCAAAATCTATCATGGAGCCTGCAGCAGTTTTTCGCAGTTCCTCTCTTCATGCACACACAGTTGGGGTTTGTGTTCCAAAGACTTCGTCTTTTCTGATTTCTACATCTAAAATTCAGAACATTTGTACTGTCTCTGTCATGCAAGACTCTCACCTTGCAACCTTAAACCGTTTCTGGTGCTTCATGATGTGCCTTTTTGGATTAAGACTCTTGTACGGTGTGACAGACATTCTTCTTGTAGGTCGGTCTTCAGGGAGCCTGGAGAGGGGCCTGGAGAGGGGCATACTGTCATGCCTGCGCCGTGGGCGCATCCATTTGCGCTCAATATGGACTATTTGTTTATCATTTATTTACAACAGACTCTTGGATCAATCTATATTTACTTTGGGGACTTTATTTCCCATTTGCGAGACTTTGGTGCTTTATTATTTTTTCCAACAAACTACGCATACCACAATGCACTTGGCTATAAGCATCGATTCCTGGCTGTTCCTATTGGTCATCAAAGGAACTACACCCCCCAGAAGCCCTAGGGATTGGCTCTGCTTCCACCAGCTCAGGAACAGAGAGGGAGGTGGCCGATTGTCTGCAGGTGTGCTTAGCCAGGTGCAACCAATTAGCCTGCCTCTGTGCTGGGCTAGGCAGTATAAAAGGCTGCTGCCTGCAGTGGCTCAGCCTCTTGCATTGAGAGACCTTCCTCCACCTTTCGTGTCTTTCTACGGATCTTTGTATGCTGTTTACCATCCCTCCTGCTTGGACCCTGCCTTGCAGCTTGCTACACCCAGCTGCCTAAAGCCCTAGCCTTCTGGGCTCCCTGCCTCAGTCCAGCTCCTCTGGGCTTCCTGCCTTGCAGCCTGTTGCTCTTCGCTGCCTACAGCCATAGCCTTCCAGGCTCTCTTCCTCACAGGCCTGCTCCTCCGGGCTCTCCACATTGCAGCCGATCACGCTCTGCTGCCTTCCAGCCTCCGCCCTTGCCCTCCGGGCTCTCCACATTACAGCCGATCACGCTCTGCTGCCTTCCAGCCTCCGCCCTTGCCCTGCCGGGCTCTCCACATTGCAGCCGATCACGCTCTGCTGCCTTCCAGCCTCCGCTCTTGCCCTGCCGGGCTCTCCACATTGCAGCCGATCACGCTCTGCTGCCTTCCAGCCTCCGCCCTTGCGCTGCCGGGCTCGCCACATTGCAGCCGATCACGCTCTGCTGCCTTCCAGCCTCCGCCCTTGCCCTGCCGGGCTCTCTACATTGCAGCTGATCACGCTCTGCTGTCTTCCAGCCTCAGCCCTTGTCCTCTGGGCTTCCTGCTCTGCAGCCTGCCTCATTTCGGCTGCCTACAGCACTTGTCCTCTGGGCTTCCTACTTTGCAGCTTATCACGCTCCCTGCCTACTACCTACCTTTTTCCGCTGGGTTCTCGGCCTAGAAGCCCTCTACAGTCCTCTGCAACCTTTTACGGTCAGCGGCCCTGCCCCTCAGGGCCCACTCCTTGCTGCCCGGGCCTTCTGGGTTCCTTGCCGTGCAGCCTGCTTTACTCTGCTGCCCTAAGCCCTTTTCCTCTGGGCTCTCTACCTTACAGCCCTGCTTCTGTGGGCTTGCTCATTGCTTTCCTGCTCCTCTGAGCTCTCAACCTTGTTCCTTACTGTCCTCTGCTATCCTATCCTGTTACACGACTTTCCCTTCATTTTCCTTCTGCTAGTTTGCTATCAACCTCCTTTCCTGGATTTGTCTGTAAGTATCTTCTCTTGTACTGTTTGTAGATCCTTTTGTACAGAGCTTGTCTGTTGGTTCCCATCAGTCAACCTCTGCCCCTTCCCTTGTCTCGTTTCTACATTGCAGACACCCATAGCTGCTGTTCCAAGCCATGAGCAAACAGCGTGGGCCTCTGTTATAGCAAACTGTGCAGAAGGCTAGAGTATTTCCTAAGGTTCGTGGAATACTTTTTTCCTATATCTGCATACACCCCAAGAGGGAATTCATTCTGTACCTTTCCCCTTACTACTCTTGCCTACTCTTCGTTCTCTTTCCTTTCTGCTGTGTGTGTACCTATCTGTCCACTTATTTTTGGCACAACCACCCAAACCCTTTCTGGGTGTCCTGTGCCACTCTTTATAGAGTGCCATCCCTGACACATACTCACCTCCTGAAATCCGGCGTTCACCATCTCATCAGCATACTCAACTTCTTGAACCCAGCGATCTTGATCCCGACGCCACGCTCCTCATCCATGGAGTCGGGTCCTGTGAAGAAGACGAAAGACAAGGTTAGACAGCTATCACTCATCAGCCTAGGGTTGCGCCGCATTCGAACCATGCGCGCATCCCTAGAGATCACTCACCTATTACCCGACCATTGTGGGTTCAGTCCTTGTTCGCTCCGGCTGTCATAATCAACTCCGCAACTGCTGCAGGGCCCTCAATACCACCTACATGGGGAGAGAGCAAAAGAACAACATTAAAGAAGGAGCGGACAACAATACAGGAACGAACTAAACATACACAGCAAAAGCAGGCTGAAAGCAAAACGAACTATACGAACATAACGAAAGCAGGCTGAAACCCACCAGGCGAGGAAAGACAAAGACAAATAGAAACGCTCACCTGGAGAGAAGTGGATTAGTCGCAGCTGGACTGGACTACCACGCGCAGGGTCCAGTGAAGGAACTCAGTCCCAGTCAGACAAGCGCCCCTGCCAGAAGTAGCAGGATGGAGAGCTCATCAATCAAGATAATCAGGAGCATTCCTGAGCAGCGCTACCAATTGCCGCAGTTACTGTATAAGTGCAGAGGGAGAAGCCAGATGAGGGTGAACTAATCCCCGGGAGGGCTGCAACAGTGCCCCAACGCTTCCGCAGAGGGCAGTTGAGCGTAACATGCATGTGTCTCTGCATCTGCTGTGCAGGTGGTGCCTGTGGGTATGTCTGTACAGGTCCCTGCATTAGTGGTGGCAGTGGCATAGGCTGATATGCTTGCATGTACGCATCTTGGATCTGTGTTTGTTGCTTTGTTTGGTGTTGGGCATAGTAGTGAGTCTGTTCTGCCTGGTATGTGGGTTGGTGCGGCATTCCCTCATTCTGTTGCATCCCACCTCACCTCTGCTCCTACACACTCAAGAAATGTGCCCTATCTGTCCACACACCCAACACTGAGGTGGATCCCCCATTGGTATTGGATAGCCCCCCTGAAATCCCTCTGGTCCATGCTGCATTTGATGTCCATACCCTCTTTCCCTGGGTGGTGCTCCTCTTCTCCCTCTAATCCCTTGGTGCATGTCTCCATGCCGAGCACAGCCTCCCCGCCGTTGGTGGCTGTCTGTACTGCGCATGTGACATACCCGCTCCTTACGCGCTGGTTAACATTGCTCCTTCCATTGTATACTTTGATAATTTTTTCTGCACCAGTTTTACTTCCTTCTGCTTTCTGTCCCCACTCTTTTTTCTTGCGTTCGCTTGCATTGGCCTGCAATAATATACCATAGACCGCTGAATTTCTGACCATTGTTTGGCCTCCATCCCCACTAGTTTTTTAAGCACCTGTTCAGGTAATCCCTAACACAATACATGCTAAAATAATCCCACTGTTTTGTCCAACCTCCATTTCTCTTGAATAGCTTGAATATATTGAAGTGGATCCTCGTCCTCCCTCATTTTGTGTACCATAATTGTGCTAATGTCCAAGGTATCTGGGTACTTCACCCTTAGAGAGTGCCACATGGCCACTCAACTATTATTGAACGGCGAACCATTGTGGATAACCGGGATAACCAGCTCTTTTCCACACGTCATCTGCTACCGCCCCGAGAATTGCTGAGAACAAACTCTTCATGTCACCCACCGCCAATGTTGTCCCTGCTGTCAGTCTCTCTAGCTCATATATTCACTTCCCACCCCTAGAAGTCATTGACAGTAACTTACATTTTAAATTGTCTTTGTCCATCTGCTGCCAAGGTATATATTGAGGTCGCCCTTCTCTAATAGTGGACACTGTGTCAGTCCTATCCCTCCGTTTTTTCTCCCAACGTGTTTGGTGGCGGTAAACGTCCTTGTCATTTCTCCTTTATTCTGCCCAGCAGATCTCTAAGCCTCTGCACATATGGGGTGAAATTGCCTGTGGTGTGGGATATATATTTAGGATGCTGCAGCCGCCTCGATCCGTCTTCCCTTACTCCGTCCATGTCTTTGTTGTCTCCCCATACTGTGTCTCGATCTGGGCTAGCCTCTCGGGAGAGGCGACAGGGTCTCTCTTCTTTGTCGTCCTCACTCCCCAATAAATCGTCGTCTGACACTGTGTCCCCATTGATACTGTCAATGTCCTCCTGAAAGCTAACCACTGCCCTCCTAAGCAATATAGAGGGTCCCACTCACAACAGATAATTAGTTAACATCTTTGCACTGTGCGTGCTAAACAATTAAGTGTTAGCATGACTCCTGTCTCTTTCACCATCAGGTGGAGATACATTCCAACAGTGGCCTACTAAGCAACTTATTGTCTGAAAATACGGATTCATTCAGCCACCCTCCCCTCAAGGTAACTAATCTACTTATCCACCTGTCCTTCCCGCTGGAATGACACAGAGATTCTTTCTAAAGTGATACACACACTTATATATTTATATATATCCGCAGATTCTCAACAAACTAGCACTAACAAATCATTGTCTGTACTGCATGAACCTCCTTGCACGGTAAACCCCTTCTGGGGCATATTCCCTTGTTTTTGAAATATTGATAAGCAGATGGAGCTTAATAGATAGTCTGTTGTTTTTAAAGATAGATACACGAATATAGACCCACCCCACTCACAGACATTTCTTCATTGATTGTAGATCCGCACAGGAGTACCCATTAAGTGAATACTCATCAATTTTCCCATCCTGATGAAGGCGTTCCATCCACAGCACATTTCAACTGCTCCTTGTGGCCAAAACACAGTTGTGTCGACAACCAAATGTCCATTCAGTATTGATTGTTTATACTTCTCACCAAACTGATACATTCAGCAGATACAATCATTTGTGGTTACAAGAAAATGTAAAAGGGACTCCCTGCATTGTGAATAAATTAATGGTTGCAGTTTACACCTTTGTCTATGTTTACACTATATTGTTAATGTATATTGTTCTTCCTGTGTTACACTTCACTCAATACCTGTATTTGAAAGTCTTGCAACAAACTCATGAATGGAATTGTGATGTCTACCATTTTAAATTAGGTAAACTCATTAAAAATCCTCTTGGGTCAGCCTATATCTGGGCTCCCCCTGATCATTACTTTTAGTGCCCTCCTGAAAGCATTGAGAAATCGATCTCATCTCTGTCAATCCATGGGGTAGCCCTGCTACCTTTCCCGCTTCTGTCTCGTTCTTTCCTCCTCTGTGTCTCCTCTTCCTCATTATCCCATAGATGTGCTAAATCCCCCTTGATTTCTGCCACTCTTAGAGGGTGTCCCTCCTCTTCTCTGGGCTGTCGCTCGCCAAGGAATCGCTCTACTTCTAACCTCCTCTTGTCCTTCTTTATTTGCACTTGCATTTCCCTCTCTTTTTCTGCCTTTCTTTTTGCTATATCCTCGAGCTCTCTCTGTCTTCTCATTTCCCTTTCCTCTTGTGCTTATGCTGTCTGGTTCTCTCTACGCACCCTTTCATTCTCTTCCTTCTCCTCCCTTTCCCGTCTTTCTACTTCCTCCATTATTTTTGCCCATTCTCTCCCCTCTTGTGTCCTCGTTACTTCCCTGCTCGCGCACCCTGCCTCTCATGCAACTTCCCCGTTCAGCGTAAGCAATATCTGTCCACCTACCCATTCATTTGGGACTATTGGCGCTTGCTCCTCAATGTCTCCCGCTTTCCTTAGGTAATTTTCTTTCAACCTTGCCTGGATTTCACTGCACTGCATTATCACCGTGCCAGGTTCCCTTCCTCCTCCTGAAACATTTTCCACATCTCTAATATGGCCATTCGTTTGCTTAACTGTTTCCCTTTGTAAACTTTTTGTATGTACATGTGCAATTGTTGCTGCATACATTTGGAGAAGCTCCCCTCTTTAGGCCAGGGCTTGGCCAATTTGCCCTCTGTGCCACAAGTCCATTCCGTGCTATATTTTCAGATTTTGTCCTTATATTGCGGGAGGGACTTGCACATATACTGTAGGGGTGTGTTCCTCATGATTCTACCTGAATATATCATATATCAATACTTACTTGACCTCAAATCAAGATTTCAACACATCAACCTTTTAAGATACACTTCATTTTTTTCACCTCAATATCATGTACCAGATACCACTTATGACCATTAAATCACCACATTAACCTCAGCCTCTCCGGCTTTCGAACAATGACATGGGTGTGCTCCGCACACCGCTCTTCTGCAGCTCTCCGCCCCAAAGGCTCACCTGACAACTCAGCTCATGCGCTTTCCACGCTCCGCCCCTCAAAACTCGTTTATAGCTTTCATCCACCTAAAAGCTCTGCACCTCTAGTGCACCGTAGGTCCTACACAACAACCTCACTGGTGCTGTCACCTCTACAATGAGGACGAAATAGCTGACACCTGCCCCTTCAACATGTCCGCTTATACAGTCCCAGAACACAATGACAAACCTGACAGAACATAAATAATATATACACGGCCACCTTCCTGCCTATCTAACAGGAAAAAACAAAACTGTATGTGATCCACCTGTACCTATAGCACCGCCTTCTGGATAAAATGTTTCAGACTTAACCAGAAGAGCACCTTCCGTGATATAAGCTAGCTTCGTCTGCTAAGCCCTATACACAGGGATATCATCATCTATGACCCAAGCTAAACGCTGAACTTGCAGAAAATCCACTATTTACATACCTTCTGACATCCCTACCCTTAAGTCAATCGTCTAAGCTGACTGCTCAAACTGACTGTCCCAAGACCGAATGTTCCCTAGCCAAGAACAAAAGTCAAACAACACTGCTCATCACCAACCCAAAACTCTGTCTCAAACATCAAGCAAAACCTTTCCTCACACTTCCCTTTTTGCCATATAGCTGAGTCCATACAAACACTCTGTGGTCCTCTGAAGTTGTTCGGGCACCGACTCTTCCCCAACCTGCCACTCTGCCTTTCCGGGTCTGCTGGGCGTCCCAGGGTAAGCGGGCAGGAATTTCTCCAAGGCGGTTCCTGACGACCTCTTCACGGTGTGCATTTGCTGTGTCATTCTTGTTTTCCGTAAGCCACCACACAGCATTCCAGGCATGGAGGGGGACGAGACGGCCTGTCGCCGATTGAACTTAGCGACCATCCTCTGCTGCCAACTGTTAAAGGCTTGCGGATCGGACATCACAGCATTTGTCCAGATACCTAGCAGAGAAACCTGGGCCCATCAAAGACTTCCCACTGAAAGAACGGAAGACTCAGCCATGGGGCAAAGTGTACTGTTTATTATCCAACGCAATCAGGGATCATAGAAGACAAATAATTCTCCAGTATTCTCAGCTTCTGAGCCTGTGCCATACGGTTTTATGCATGTATGGCATCACAAAATCGGATCCACCCCAAAAACCTATGGGGTGTCCTCATAGGTCAGTTTGGGCTATGTACACAAAAACTATACATTAGTCTGTTTATTGGTCCCCCATATCAGGTGGCTCCACCTGAGACTACAGCCAAAAGTTACAAACTGTACTGTTGCAGGGTTGCAGGAAGACCACTGGCCCATGCAACATTTTATACCACCTCACAAATGTAGCGTCTGGTTTGGCTAGAGCGGCTCCTCCCAGGCCTGGGACCCTGTCTGGTAACAGAGATGAGTGTACTTTTTCAAGGTGATGGGAAGGGACATGGAGGGCTGCGTGTTCCATATTGTTACCACTGTCTGATCACCTAAGCCTTGAGAGAGTGCCGTCAGGTTGCAGTTTTGGTGGGCAACACTTTCTCGCTGGGAACAGCTTCTCTTCCCACCACAAGTAAATGAGCATTGTCCTGTTCTGCTGGGTCACGTGTGAGAGGACTGCAAAGTGAAGCCCTTCTGTCTGCAATTATATGGACTTTATTCTGAATTCTTGCAGGTGGATTGCTGCCTCAGTTACCACGTATTTTCACTCGTTCTTGTCCTTGGCTGTGAACACTAGCTCTGCACCTCTCGCTGCAGGGAGCATGTCTTACTTCCCATGTATCCGAGGCCTGTCTTCCCAACCTGATTTGCTTCAGCCACCCTAGGTTCCCTATGTGTCTTCATGACTTCTTATGATTAGTTGTTATAAAGCATATGCAAGCTTGGTCCACGTATATTCTGCATCTTGCGGTTTCACTTTGGTGAAAGAAAGGAAAGGTTCTTAGCATGATGTAATTGTATCAATCCTCTACCTACAGGAGTTATAACCATGTTTTCATGTCTACAAGCAATAAACGAGTGTGTGTTTGTGTTGCTTTATGAATGTATGCATATTTGCTACATGGCTAACGCTGCTAGGTCGTGATGTCTCTAATGACGTCATTGATACCTGCCTTTATCGTCAGTCGATCTGGCCCATTGATGAGACCTCTGTCTCCTCGAAAGCTATCCCAGGAGGATAGCTCAGCGGCAACGTGCTCGCCTTGGAAGCAAGATGACACGGAGCAACACAGGTTTGATCCCCCGGGTCCGTGCTTAGAAACCTCTGGGTATTAAGCGCATTATAAATAACGTATCATACCATATCATCAACTGGATACAGTTTAAATTGCTGTCTGAGAGAATATCTCTTGTCATATATGTGATACATTGGTGCAGTTAGTGACTGGCCCAACAGCGAGTTACACCTTTCATTCTTCATTCTGCGGGTTGACAGTCACATAGGGGTCTTAAGGGCCATTCCTGGAACCCTCTCTTCACCACCATTGTGTCCGAGCCTTACTTCTGCACCCTTACATAAGTTGGCAGGAGTGGGATCAGACCTGGTTGATACAAACTAGGGGACCCAGGTTATGAACACCGTCTTACCAGAAAACCTTCCCCAAGTAGGAGCAGTTGCGCCCCATGACACTTTACTTTATGACCCGACCGTAGCTGTAAGACCTTTTAATTCTGCACATATGGATAATTCAGATAGATAGAAGGAAACAGAGGGCTGTTCACAAATGTTTTCTATAGAAGATATCTTCTCCTCTTCCTTCGGTTAAGATAACTCAGAATATCTCAGAGACGAGGTAGAGTCTGGGGAATCAGATGAGTGGTAAACTTTGTCAGGAGATTCTGAAGGGTCCAGTTCTTAGTTACATATCTCCTCCCCTTCAGCAGAGGAAGAGACAAGTGAGGTAGGGAATCTCACAATAGACAAAATAGATCAGCCCTTCTATCAAGAATTAACACCAGTGTTTTTCATGACCCTAGCATCACATGGTATTTAACTGGAACCCTCACACCTTTGCTAAAACTTTTGAAGACCAGGAAGAATCTTCATTTAAAAGCTCTAGTGACGAAGATTCTGAAAGCGAAGGGGAGCCCCCAAAGACGACGAAAGTTAAAATGATTACAAACCTTATAGAGATCTTAATCGAACACCCGGTGAATCATCAATTTCAGGCAGATCTAAGACACAAAGAAGGGTTGCATGGGCTATCCCTCCACCGACAAAGACTGCTTTTCCCACATATCGTCTTACGACCATACCGGGAAGGAGAAGACATAGGAAGTTTCTTCCTGAATTTTGAAAGGCTAGCCCATCAATTTCAGTCGAGTGAAGATCTGAAGGTGTGCTATTTAGTACCCCTGTTAAAAGGGTAACTACAGGCTAAACCCACAAGGTACAACCTTTTTTGTTGAAGATATTAAAAAGGGACATCTACATGGGGTTGGGCAGACAGAAATGTTCTATCTGTAGAAATTGAGGAAAAGGAAGGTAATGGAAGCCCTCTGCCTAGAACAACTAATTAATGGATTGTCTCCATCCCTGCAAAGGGCAGTCTTACAACTGAGTAAACCATCATTTTTGGAAAGCAGTTGACACTGCTAAAACCTACCCAGAAGCCACCAAACACTTAAGAACCGTACACAGGAAGGCAAGAGGGAAATACAACCTAGTCCCAAACATATGCCTGGTAAGCATTACAGAAAAACAGATAGAGAAGCCCCTGTGTGAAAATATAAGAAAATTAGAAAGGAGGTCCTGGAGAAATAGGGCAGAGAGAAGAACAAATACCTGTTCCAATAAGAGATAAAACACAACCTAGTTCCGACCGTAACCTGTTTTTCATGCAAAGAAAAGGGCATTTGGCTAGGGTTTGCCCCAAAAATCAGAGGGAGGTACGGCAAGGAGTATGAATTTCTTCCTCATTATCAGGAAGAAATTGAGACCATTTATACTTATTTTTGTATCCCAGATGAATTCAAGAGAGACTATAAAGATAAATGGCTACCCTGCTTACGCATTTTCAAGCTAAATAAAATGAGCTAATACTCCACTGCGCTGTCCACTTATTAAATGAATCGTTCAAAAACTATACAGCATGGGATCAAGATTATGGCTCTACACCTAAACAACTCTCATAGTGACAGAAGTGGAACATAAAATATCTACCCTATGCGCCATGCACCTATTAACCTATTTCCTGCAAAGAATAATAATAAAAATGCGTTTGTAGTAATTCTTTAATATCCAATCATCATTATTATTCAGTCATCAGCAACACGTGTTTCGACCTAATAAGCACTGATCTTCATCAGGGCTTTAATATCACAATATAGTCAGATTGTACATCAAAAACAAACTCAAAATATTCGAATGCAGACCAGAAAACAGGCCAGCAACGTGTCACATGGAAGGGGAGAAAGAAAAAATAATGAATGGAAAATAAAATAAATATATATATATATAATGATTGTTCCATCAATTCTATCACAGAAACAAATCAAAACCATTTAAGCATGCCCATGCAAGTAAATGCTATGATCCATTAGCTTGTTTATTAAAAAAAAGCACCAGTGCAGTTCTAGTGTTCACCACCAACACTTTGTGTGTCATCTTCGATACCTTATTTGTCCAGCCGTAACTACTTTGTCACCTGAACTAGGATTGGCCATAGTTCACACCATAGGTGATTTATAGTAAGTTGTTTATAGCTGGCTGATTAATGTTATAGCTTCTCCAGTACAGTAAATACAACTGATTTCTAATCTCTTTGTTCAACCAACTCGTGATTTCATTATAAGGCTCTAACGTAATTAAATAAATAATTAACCTCTCCTCATTGACCTACATTCATTCTTAAACTTAATAATCTTACTTAAATGTTTTCCAATGATAATTAGTTTTTTTGACATTCCATGATCAATTCTTCCGCATTAGGTGGAAGCTCTTGAAGCCTAATCAAAATATACATGACATGATGTCTAGACTCCCATAATTATACTAATTTCCAAGTTGCACACTGCCCACTTACATACATGACCCGTACCCCATGGAGCAACAACCATGGCCCTGCATCAAGTTTTAACCTCAATAGTGACTACTTAGATGATAATTCTGTTCACTTTTCTTACCTAATGGGTATGCATCTATCAAAAAACCGAATTTCTAATAAAATGCTAAATTATGCATAAAACATAGCCTTTGGGTTAGTTCCCAGCAACTCTAAATTCTAAAAGCAATAACCTTGAGTCAGCCAATTTCATACATTAAAATACAGTGATTGTGGACGCTTCATTCTTTACACCACAAAACATTCACACGACTTCTAGTATTAACATGTCTATTAATGGGGGACTCAAAACCCACTTGATTCCTGCTCAAAACTGAAAACTGAATTTGTACCACCACACCCCGTATATTGATGGTTTATTGTAAAGTGGAACGAGTAAAGGAAATAAACTCTTTTCATTCAGGACTTCAAGTCCCATAATTCCCTCAGTACTGAGACGAGGAAGAGGGATACAAATGAACAAGGATGTCAAGGTGGTCAGCTAATTGACAGGAATGAACTACACCCGAGGGAGAGCGGGAGACATAAAAGGCCCCCTCAGGAGCAGGTAGTAGAGAAGAAGCAGAAGCAGTTTGAGAAACAGAAGAAGCGTGGATTGTGTATGTTGCAGGAGAAAGGAGTAGAGAAGCTGGAAGACGCCCGGGCCACTG